>NC_090944.1:79738675-80040247 GCF_040807025.1 Struthio camelus | reverse complement strand
CCGAGATGTCTTTTCAGTGAGCAAAGAACAAATAAAAAAGTCACAGAACATTAAATTAGGATGTCATTGCACACAGAAAATGAAAATCATGCCAGTGTTACTTGGAACATCAATCTCTGAAATGACTAGTTAGCAAACTGTTCTTATAACCAGAATCTTCACAGCCAGCTTAGCAGAAAAGATGTCTTCCTCTTTTTCATATCTTTATCCCCCTTTTGGCTGGATTTTTTAGGTCAAAATGACAGCATTTTCTTGGGAAAAAGTCCTCTTATGTTAGTACAGAAGAAATGTTCTGTCCTCTGTTCTACTAACCAGTTGCTTCCATAAATTTAAGTTTGTTCAAGAAACACTTTGGCAATTGAGAAGGATAAGGAACTGCATCTTTTCCTTACCTTGCCTTGCTTTGCCTTGTTATGCCTTTCCCTACTAAAAGCCCACGTCCATCAAACAGTGAATAAGAGTAGATGTTACCAGTTACACAGCTTGGTTTTCCTGCATTTAAATGGATGCTGCCTTTGACATGTCTTCAGGTGCCACTTTTAGTTATTTGCAGATTGACAGTTAGGATATTTATGAAGTTTATTACCTTGATAAAATGAGTGCCAGATACAGGTGGATTTTCAAGCAAATTAATTCTCTTGCTGTTGGACTCCCATTAGAAAATAGACATGCACATGAAAGAAGTTGTGCTGAAAGAAGTTGTGCCTTGAAAGAAGTTGTGCACATGTGCACATGAAAGAAGTTGTGCCTGATGATCCACAGCAACCACCTGCAGTTATTGCCCTCTGTAGTTAGGAAGTGGTTCTTCCTACTTATTTAAAGTGACACCATAGTACCTGCAGGGCAGTAATAACAATCTAAAAAGTGAAACTAATGAAAACCAAGAAATCTAGGTGAAAGATTATGGGGAAAAAATTGATGTTTAAAGCTAATGTGTTTTTGAGAACCATGCAATTGGCCTTAGTAAGTATCTATATATTAACTCAACAAAAGACTTCAATTTTTCAACAAATTACCTATACTCTCTCTCTTTATATGTATATACATATATGTATATTTATATGTATTTCTCTACAGTAAGGAAGGCACACAAGTTTATTAAAACAGAAAAGAAACTGGAAAGTCCACTGGGTAACAAGATTATTAAGTATCTTTTTCTCTTTTAAAACACTTTCTTTAATTTTTGCACGATTTGATGTTTGTAAAAGGAAGCAAAGTGAAGAAGCCAAATCTGCTTGCAATTCCACTGTATTTTCAAGCTGCAAACTAGGAAATAAAGGATAAAAAGCTGTAGACCATGCACAGGACTGAATGATTTATTTATTGATAGGCAATATATTAGTTAAGTGGCATTTCAAGAAAATAAAAAAATCTTCAGAAACTAAGGTCTAATCCTTTTCTTTCTTTTTTCTTTTTTTTTTTCTTTTTCCCGAGAGCTGGATGCAAATGAGTGGCAGAGGACTGGAAGCAGGTGGCATGCCTAGACAGGTTGGCAGTGCAACTAAACTCTTTGTCAAACTTTGGCCTAAGTCGGGAAGACAAGAACAAGATAAGTAACACTCTTGATTTTAACTCCAGAAACAGAGCAGTCTCATTGACTGCTTCAAGCTTAATGAAATTTCAAGCTTAATCAAAACAGTAATGCATTATGCTACTGAGGATCATCATTGTTAGAAGAGGTTGCTAGATAACATCCTAAACAAAAAAGGCTTCCAGCCACCATAGAGGTTTTGATGCCATTATTATCCCATAAATGATGGACAGTGGAAATTTAGGAATTATGCTTTCTCCAACTGCAACCTCTCAGGTGTGACTAAGTTTATATTAGAGCTATAGTAGAGCTATAGGGTAACTTTTCTTCTATATAACTGCTTTCTGAAGGACAATAGGCCTCTGTAAAGAAGACCAAATTATAACCTAAGTTAAATGAATATTTTGCCTCAGTTTTTCATAACAAAATTGTAATAGACAGTGGCCAGTAGAGATGAGTAACGATCAATTGGTGTTCTGTGTAAAATATGAACAGAGTAAAGCAATCATAGCTTAGAAGTTAGGTTAACTAAATAATAAATTCTAATACATTCTATCTCAACATTCTTGAAGTTTTAGTCTAGTAAAAAAGATTTTTAGTATCTATCTGACAAGGCATGGTACTATGGTACCCTATTACCCCCAAGGGAACCTTAACACCTTGCTTACAGTTAGCAACTTGGAAAGACTCTCCTAATCTCAAATCTAAAATCTCTGCTTCTGCAAAGCTTGTTATTTATAGTCCTCCCATCATTATATATAAAAAAATGTAACTGATCTCTGTTTTATTTCTGACAACTTTTTACATATTAGAAAAATTCTGTGTTCCCTTTTCTGGACTAACCCAGGTTTTCTTCTGGATCTGGATGACTTGAACAGCCATGAAAAAGAAATATGATCCTGGCAAATCTGGCTGAAATATGTTTAAGAGCAACTGGGAAACATTAATACTATGGTGTAAAGACATGTAACTCTTTACCTGTTTGTGTTCACACCGCACGCCAGTGCAATCCCTATGGGCAGCTTGTTGCCTCAGGAATATCAGTCAGGTACAAACTTAACCATTCTTATTTCTATATGACTTGATCCCCACAAGATATACAAGTCTTATGCACCAGTATTAAGAATACTTCTTACTTTCTTAGCATCTCCCCCTTTTACATCCTTATTTTTTACTGTTAGGAGTTCCAGGCAGAAAGTTTGATCTATTTCTCTAGTCAGGTATGACCAGCTACATTCCTATTGGGAATACCAAATTTTGTGAAGGTTCAGTATTTAGGAGAATATCTTGTAATAGAAAGTGTTGTAAAAGTATGCTCCAGTCTAGGATTGTCTCCTTGTCCTGTCTCTATAGGACCACCAAATTTCTTCCTATCTTTGCTTCTCAGAGAGATCTATTGGAGTTAATTGGGAAGTAGATTCCAGCATGTCCATTAAGCTCTTGATTATACAGGTACATAGCGTTCCTTGTTTTCTAGGTTACTTGATTTGAAATAAAAAAAAAAAAAATCAGATATCTAATCTATAGGGTAAGTCTTCTTACATGACATGCAGAGTAAGTTTATGCAGTTATGATAAAGTAATTAAAAATATTGAAAAATTTCAATGCTAACTTTGTTTCTCTGAATCGGACGAAAAAAATGCAGCGAATAGATGTGTTTGGGCCCTGCAGGGTAAACATTCTGTAAAAATAATTGCTCTCTTTCATCTCCAGCTAAAACTCAGACAAAAAGTAATGTCCGTAATAATTATCAGCAGGTTAGTCATTCATAAACACCTCTGGCAATCAGAGCTGAAGTTACTAAGAAACAGTTGTGATCTCCCTTGGCTCTCCCCTTCTTCATGGGGAAACAGCTGCTGCAGTTGTCAAACATCTCTGGGGACTCCACTGATAAGTGAATAGGAGCTATTACAGCTTCCAATACTAGAAAGACAGTGAGGACAATCTGATCTTTCCCAGGGAAGAAGCTAGCAGCTATGTTTATGCACTCCTGGTCACTACTTGGGAGCAATTCAGCACAAGGTCCCTTCCTTCCTCTGCCTGCAAATATAGGATTATTCCCAGCAATTCCTATGCCTACCTTGCAGAAGAGACATGACTTAAATTATACTGAGCTTAATTTAAGTTCAGTGCCCCTTGAACATCACAGTCACAGTTCATTCTCTAGAGTATTATGTATTCTTGTCTAGCATCAACAGTCATTCTTTGTAACACATTAATGAAATTTTTACGCTAAGATGATTACAGCCATCTCAGTGCCAAACCCTTAGCTCATCATCAAGATTATTCACGTATAAAGGGTATTCCAGCTTCCAGCTATAGAACATTAGAAGGCTTGATATACAAAGCAAAGGATGAGAAGATTCATAAATCACAGGAAAATGCAGCTTTGATATATCATCGATATTTAAAATATAGGACAATTTTTCTTATAGCTTTGGTAAACCCTTTATATAGAAAATAACTATTTAAATACTTGAACTGATGAGGATTCTTAATTTATTACCATAACAATGCTTAAAATTTTAACAGCTGATAGACTTGACCAAATCTTTAGTGATGGGTTTCATGGTAGAATAAAAGCTTTACGCAGGGAGAACTTGATTTCAAAATACTTTAGAGGGACAAATAGAAATTTTTTTTTGTGATTGTCTTGTTTTACATGCTCACATACATATTTCATATTTACATACAAAATGACACATCCTGGAAGTTCCATATTTTAACTCTTCAGAAATGTTATTCCACAGGAAATGTTGGCTTCTCACTCTAGTTCGGAATATCTGACAGATTAAAACTTTCAAAAGCTTTAAAGTTACCACTAGTTCTAGCTACAAGGAACAAAGATCATAGTACTTTTTAAGCTACTGGTTAACCATTTATTTAAATGATTGTAATAATCAGTAAATGCTACCTACACACATTGCATGTATGTAGACCTGTGCATGCATGTGAAACATCTTCATTCAGCTGAAGCATGTTGTTAAGTGGCATTGGCCACTTGAGGTGCTACTACTTTCAGGAAAATTAGTTATATAGGATGGAAGCTTTCATACTGACATATCTTAAGACTGCTTCAGAGACCATTTAAGCAATAATTCCTCTGGTGGACTGAGTACCTGATTCCACATGTCTACTGAGCACTACATTTTAAAATCCGTGGGATATAACTGGAATTTTGATATCCAAATTCAAAAATGACAAAACTCAAATAGCTACTTAACTCCAGTACAAGGGGTTACTAAATTCAATCTATGTCCCTTTATAGATCCAGCTGCAAACATCCACAATTTACAGTGAAATACTAGAATGGCAAAAGCAAGTAACAACCCTGCCCTGAAGACCTGCACTTCCACTGTTACTGATCAGTTCTCCTGCTTTCATCTTAACTTTCCCAGTGTTACTAGCCTAGCCACTGTTATTCTTTGTGAGACAGAAAAGAACATATTTCTGAAACTGGAATCATCAGTGCTCTTTTGAGGAAGATTTTATGAAAAATATGCCAACTTTCTTAACTTTTTTGAAAAGATATCTGCTTGTCTAGGACCAGAGAGGGGAATCTTGACTTTATGCAGTAAATTCACTAATTTTCTTCTGTAGTATTCAAAAGAAGGTCTGAATGTCATCATAAAGCACACCTTAAAAAAAATAGTTTAAAAAAAAAGTTTAAAAATTCCCAATAGCGGAAAAAAACAAGCTGGAAAACCATAAGCCTTTTTCTTCATGAGAGGCATACATCAAAAGCAAGAGCTTAGCTTTGTACAGGAAGCTTGTCTTCATCTGTATTGCTTAGGACTTAGGGGAATGTTGCTAGATAAAATCGGCTCATAACGTCATGAGGTGTTGCCTCATGACTGGAGCTGTGATTACCTATGTGTGGGCACCAACAGCAAGTGCAAACTGCAAACAGCCTTAAAGCATTTGGACGTTTATAAGCTCTGAACTATTCTGGCCTGCTCTGACAAGGCGCAAACATTAATACCTCCTTGCTTCTGCTCTGCGTCTGTCCGTACAGACGTCTCACAAAGGAACAGAATTGTGCTCTGAGCAAGCAATATGCCTCATTTTTTCTGATTTTCCATTTTGCCTAAAATAACCCCTTTTTCTTTTCAGTCAGAGTAATTTTCTAAGCCCTCTTCTCATTTTTCTTTCCTTAAGGTAGCTCAGAGGAAGTATGGAGAAGCAATTTTTCCTTTGGGAGACCTAATTTTTCACTGCTAATGAAAAAGTTTGCGTTCTAAAGCTGAGTGTCAAAATCTGTTGAGTAAACTAGGGCAAGTAGCTTGGTTTTTCGTTTTAAAGACAGTTTATTCTCCAAATGGAGGAGAAGGAAAATGAAGCTTGTAGCATTGTTCTAGTGACTGAGCCAGACTGCAATCCAGGATATCTGCATTTAATTCTGGTTTGTACTACCGACTAGCTCTGTGAACCTAGACAAATTATTTCCTCTTTATCCCTTTTTTTCTTAACTATAATACTAAGTTGCTCCGGGTTAATTGTAATACCAAGTTGTTCCAGTTCATTATCTATCCTCTCACCTACTCAGACTGTCACGAATTACAGAGCATGATTTATCTGTTACTGTGTACCTACTTACAACCTACTCAGCACCGGGATGCAGGGATAATAATTATCTATTGGTCACTTGGGATATGACTTTAGAGTCCATTTTTGGAAAAAGTTATCTTTAAGTTTCAGAAGGCATCCTTATGTGCAGAAGGATGACTACAGGAGCAACTATTACCTTTCTGAGAATTCAAAAACCTTCATCTGAGATAATATCCCTGGATTTTAACCTAAGCTTAATTAAGATGCCAAATATTCATCCAATGTGGTTTCACATATTTTCTCACTGCACAGTGAGAACATTAAGGCTGCATGGAGTGCCCATAATACTTTCAGAAAACATTATCTGTTTTCCCCTAAGAAGTGTCAAGAAAATTAATGTTTTCATAGAAGAAGAAGAAGGAAAAAAAAAACTAATCTCTTCCCTGTCATTCACACGAGCACAGGTATTTCTTAAATGCTTCTTAAAGATGGAAAATTAGCTGGTCTAATTTTTTTTTAGGAATTTTGTCAGATTTCCAGCCTGGCATTAATCAGCTGTGAATCAACATTAAAATAACCTCAGAAGGTTATTTTCTTCTTAAAATGAGTAAACATATATGTGCGTATTTCATATCTACAAGAAGAGAGAGTTAAGTTTCAGTCTTGAGAGAGTGATCTATCAGTGATTTGTTTTTTTAAAGATAATTAATATCAAAGTAATGCATTTTTTATTTTCTGATATTTGTAAAAACATTTTTCTTGTGCATCTTTAAATGCACCAGTGATCTGAAAAGAGCCACTAGCCATTGGGTGTTCAGAGCTTGCATTAAATACCAAAATTTGGAGTCATAACTCCAAAGCTATCTCACAAGAAAAGAAATAATTAGTTTCCTTTGCTTTCTTCTAATTCACCTGTTTTTACTGAAATGCATTCTTTTCCCTCGAGAACATGGTTTAAGTCAGATCACAATGTTTCATAGCTTTCAGCCCATGGGGCTTGCCCTATGCCCTATCTTTACAAACATTTTGCAGCAAAATACAGCACAGCTAGTGAATTTGCTGTTTCTGCTAAGCTGGTGCCCCAGGATTCTTAAATTCGTTCTCTGCCTCTTTTGAAAATCCTCCTTTTTCAGGAAAATAGTGCTCTTCCACACCATATAGCTCGATATTAGAGTCTCCTTTTATAGTTCCCATTCTTTTTTTAAAAGACAGATATTGATACATTACAGATGCTTGAAAATAAACATGAGGATTCTCAAAGCCTCTTCCTGCCTGCTACAGTGAAAAGATGTCAAGAAGTAAAATCACCTAAATAATTTATTTTTCTGTGCTCCTGACACTTTCTTAAAACTCTGAAAGTGAGATGTTTACCTTTATTAGTATTTGAGCAGTCATCAACACTGTTATGTAAGAACAATTCGAATGCCCTATAGCTTTTGCTGAACTTGAAACTTAAGCATTTATGAGTTCATCTATTATTCTTCTGATACCTTACCTTGCCTTAATTTTCTATTGTAAGGTCCTGATCTGTACTTGAACTTCTGAAATATCTTCTTCAAGATGAACCTTTTGCTTGCACGTTATTGGGGACTTTTCATTTAAACAAAAAGATGAAGAATGATATGTACTAAGGACCACAGGAGAGGATGACAGTAGTTCTGCAGAAAGAAAAGGAGCTATTATCAGTATCTTTAAAACAAGACAGAGGGAAAAGCCCCACTCGCAACCCACCATTTGTAACTTGATTTGGCAAGTGTATCTACAATTTATGATTTCTCACAGAAATTCTGTCATTATTACAATATGCCATCATTACAATTTGCTACATCATTACAGTATAATTGACAATATGCATCTCAGTGAACACGGAGCTTTGTATGGCAACGGGGCTATAGGATAGCTCAATTACACTGCCCGTGGGAAGGGGCAACTAACTGGTAGACTTACTGTCTGAAAAGGTTGCTGAGAATGTAGGCCATGGCTGGGAGAAACTACCTGGAAAAAATGCAGGCAATATAGCAAAAGAGCTATATTTTGGCAAGCAGACATGGAAACACCTGGGAAAGAAAAACTACTTTGGTAGGAGAGAGACTTTTTTAACAGGAGGCCTGCTGAGGAACCAATGATGCAATAAGCAGTCTGAGACAGGAAGAGAATACCTTTCAGAAGAAAAGCCAGGAGCTGCACAAAAGTTGTAGATAAAGCCAAAGGACTAAATAATCCAAAATGATAAGGAAAACTGAGGAATGAAAAATAATGGGAAAAGGTCATTTTTTGGTCTAGATCTATGTATTAAACTGCAAAATGAAGAGCTGCATACTTCAACCCTGTGCAACATATTCTACAACCTCCATGCTTCTAAGGAGGTCAACCTAGAGACATTTCACAACTTTAGCAGGAAGGAACAAAAAACTAACGTAGAGAAAACAGTTTAGATGTAACAGCATTCCTTTGGGGATTTGACAAGAAACCTCACAGGAGAGAGCAGTGTCACACATAATGTCCATACTTGGCATCACTACCCGCACACCCAAATCCAGGGACAGTGCTTCGCTTCTTCATAGTGTCAGCAAGCTCACATGGAAAGACTGCTTAGAGCTACATGTAGAAGTAGTATAAATGTTGGGGGAGGGGGAGGGACACGATGCCCGCTACTTTTTTCCAAGAGTTTTAAGAGTACATTATCATGAACTGCAAATACCTAGAGAAAGAAAATTATTCCAGGCTAAACAGAATTCTACACAGTATTTCTTAGGTCATAAAAAGCAAAATAATTCTTAAATTGATGGAAAAGGTGCTTTATATTTCTCAGGTAACTTTTTTAGTGGTCCAGCTTTCACTAGCTCCATAACAATAGGATGTTGTATTACAGTTAAATAACAACTACAATAGCAGCCTTATAATGAAAAAATACTTTACCAACTAGCACTATCCTCCAATCACACATCTTCAGGCAGGACAATGGAAATATTGTAAATATAAAAGTAAAATGGATCATGTTTTCTTTTTAATGTTTATCAAGTCAAAAATCACACAAAAATAATGAAAAACACCAATTAAAGAAAATGACTTGTGGGGGGGAGTGAAAAGAAAGCAAGAAACATACACTAAGAAGTGAAACTGTAAAATTTACTAATGCAAAGACTTCTAACATTAGAAATAGTGATGCACATTATAACTATTCCACTTGAAAGATGCAACCAAGAAATGCCTGAAGTAATTTAGAAAAACCTTAAAGATAGAAACAATGATTTAAAAATAGAAGAGCAAGAAAATGAAGTGGTGACCGGGAAACATGAAAAGAGAACAAACAAAGAAGGTCTGGTTGGAGATGTGAAGGTTGGGGGCAGCCTTGGCTGCAGTGACCATGAGATGGTGGAGTTCAAGATCCTACGAGGAGGGAGCAGGGCAACGAGTAGGATTGCAACGCTGGAGTTCAGGAGAGCTAACTTTGGCCTCTTCAGGGACCTACTTAGGGGAATCTCATGGGGTAGGGCCCTAGAAGCAAAGGGGAGTCCAAGAAAGCTGGTTAATATTCAAGCATCACTTCCTCCAGGCTCTAGACAGGTGCATCCCTCTGAATAAGTCATCCAGGAAAGCAGGAAGGACACCTGCATGGATGAGCAAGGAACTCCTGGCAAAACTCCAGCAGAAGAAGGAAGTACACAGAATGTGGAAAAGGGGACAGGCCACTTGGGAGGAATACAGGGACGTTGTCAGAGTGTGCAGGCATGCAACAAGGAAGGCTAAGGCCCAGTTGGAATTAAATCTGGCAAGAGATGTCAAGGACAACAAGAAGGGCTTCTGCAAATACATCCACAGCAAAAGGAAGACTAGGGAAAACGTGGGCCCGCTGCTGAATGGGGCGGGTGCCCTGGTAACAAAGGATATAGAGAAGGCAGAGTTACTGAATGCTGCCTTTGTTTCAGTCTTCACTGCTGAGGCCAGTCCTCAGGAATTCCAGACCCTGGGGACAAGAGAGGAAGGCTGGAGAAAGGAAGACTCTCCCTTGGTCGAGGAGGATCGGGTTAGAGATCATTTGTCCAAACTTGACATCCATAAATCCATGGGCCCCGATGGGATGCACCCACGAGTGCTGAGGGAGCTGGCGGATGTTATCGCTAGGCCACTCTCCAATCACCTTTGAAAGGTCCTGGAGATCAGGAGAGGTGCCTGAGGCCTGGAAGAAAGCCAATGTCACCCCAGTCTTCAGAAAGGGCAAGAAGGAGGAGCCAGGAAACTCCAGGCCTGTCAGCCTCACCTCCATCCCTGGAAAGCTGATGGAACAGCTCCTCCTGGAGGTCCTCACTAAGCACATGGAGGACAAGAAGGTGATCAGGAGTAGTCAGCATGGATTCACCAAAGGGATACCGTGCTTGACCAATCTGACAGCCTTCTCTGATGGAATGACTGGCTGGGTAGATGAGAGGAGAGCAGTGGATGTTGTCTCCCTGGACTTCCGCAAGGCTTTTGACACTGTCTCCCATCCCATCCTCGTAGGTAAGCTCAGGAAGTGCGGGTTGGATGAGTGGACGGTGAGGTGGATTGAGAACTGGCTGGATGGCAGAGTTCAGAGGGTTGTGGTCAGTCCTGGGCCCAGTCTTGTTCAATGTATTCATCCATGACCTGGAGGAAGGGACAGAGAGCACCCTCAGCAAGTTTGCTGATGATACTAAACTGGGAGGAGTGGCTGACACACCAGAAGACTGTGCAGGGTCCTGTGCAGGCCATCCAGAGGGACCCGGACAGGCTGGAGAGGTGGGCGGAGAGGAACCTCATGAAGTTCAACAAAGGCAAGGGCAGGGTCCTGCACCTGGGGAGCAATAACCCCCTGCACCAGGACAGGCTGGGGGTTGACCTGCTGGAAAGCAGCTCTGCAGAGAAGGACCTGGGAGTGCTGGTGGACAACAAGTTAAACATGAGGCAGCAGTGTGCCCTTGTGGCCAAGAAGGCCAATGGTGTCCTGGGGTGCATGAGGCAGAGTGTTGCCAGCAGGTCGAGGGAGGTGATCCTGCCCCTCTACTCAGCCCTGAGGAGGCCTCACCTCGAGTCCTGTGTCCAGTTCTGGGCTCCCCAGTACAAGAGAGACATGGCACTCCTGGAGAGAGTCCAGCGGAGGGCTACAAAGATGATTAGAGGGCTGGAGCATCTCTCCTTTGAAGAAAGGCTGCGAGAGCTGGGCCTGTTGAGCCTGGAGAAGAGAAGACTGAGAGGCGATCTCATCAATGTATACAAATAGCTAAAGGGAGAGTGTCAAGAGGGAGGGGCCAGACTATTTTCAGTGGACCCCAGTTACAGGACAAGCGGCAACGGGCAGAAACTGAACCACAGGAAGTTTCATCTGAATAGGAGGAAAAACTTCTCTCCTGAGCACTGGAACAGGTTGCCCAGAGAGGTTGTGGAGTCACCTTCCCTGGAGATATTCAAAACCTGCCTGGATGCGATCCCATGCAATGTGCTCTAGGTGACCCTGCTGGAGCAGGGAGGTTGGACTAGATGATCTCCAGAGGTCCCTTCCAACCTTGGCCATTCTGTGATTCTATGAAGACATCCCACTTATGCTCCATGAATTTATTTTTTTTAATGTACAGTAAGATAATAAATAACTGGCCTTGATAGTTTACATTTTGGGAGAACAGAGAGATTCAGCTCTCAGAGCCTCCTTACACAGATAACATATGTTTTTCAGGGGCCCTCTATCTTCTCAGAGTAGCAAAAGTCCAATCAGACTGTATCATAAACTTGTCTATAAAATTAACCGTATCAGAAGACAAAAGAGCAAATAGGGCAAATATGATGAGGTTAATTTTTAAGAAAGGTTATAAGCAGTGAGCTGCAGGGTTCCTGCTGGCAAATCATGAGGTGGTGTAATAATATGCTGGAAGATATGAGAAATGGGAAGTCTTGTTTGCCATTGAAATTGCTAAACAGTGATTGATGCTGTGAAAACCAAAACTTTCAGCACTTCTTCCTGGACACTGGAGGAAGGAAGGGAGAGAGATGCAGCTTGAAGACAGGGCGATGTCAGAATGGCAGCATTATGAGCGGATAAAAGCAGCAGGCTTTGTCATCAAGGCTAAAATCTTACTAGGTTCACTGCCACCTCCTGGGAGATTCCTCACTATGGTCTTGAGTCATCTCCTAACCAGGGCACACATACAAAGATATCATCATGCTTCCTTCATCCTAAGTCCTCACTGATGTCCCTTTAGCTTGGAAAGGCCAGGCCTGCCTTCCACCCTTGACAGCCCTCCACCCCTTTCTCAGAGGCTGAACCCTGATTAGAGTGGCTGTGCTGCCCCTGTAACAGCAGGGGCAATTACCAAAATCCAAATAGTGCTTATTCATTTGAGTGCCCAGCTATATAGTTTGATCAGCTGTTACTTTCTGGCTAGCTCAAACATCCCAAAGTAGAGGAGAAAACCCCTCACAGCAAAATAGGGTGGGCAGCTGAGAACAGCAACTATTACAATCTTCCTGCTCACCTGTCAAGGAGCAGAGATTTCCTGCACTGCTTTCCATTTACCCACCCCTCCTTCTCTTCTCTCTTTACATGCATTTTCCTTTCAGTTCTCTACATTATTTTTTTTTCTCTCTTTGAGAGAAATAAGAAGTTGCCTTGGCTCACCTATACAACCTGTCAATGTAGCTTTGAGGTTATGACTGTATCTGCAGCTAAAACATTGAAAACGTAATTCATACCTGGTAAGAGAATAGGCTCTGCTTCCAGCTGTTAGGTTGCCATAGAAGTCAGCACCTATGTGAATTTTTTTTTTCTAAGGGGAAAGTAATTCCACTGAAAAAAAGAACATTTTCTTTCTTCTGTTATGCCCATTTCTTTTCAAAGATTTAGGAATTCCATGTAAATCAAAACAATAGCCCTAAAGCTTTTGAAATAACTTTACTTTTTTTGCAATAAAGATTGCTAGCACCATTATTTCAAAGATTGTCAAATGATGCATTTTTCTTTAACGATATTTTGCAGCTTAAGGCAAATGGATATAATTAGTCTGCAAAAAATGAGTTAATATTTTATATTTCAAATGCTTTGCCTGTTTGCATTTTTCTCCTTTATATCTCAGAGCAGTGTTAAGCAAGCCAAAATTTCTTCTCAAAGACACTGAAAATTTTAACTGCTTAATGTTGTGCAGGTCATGACAAAAACTTTTAACAGTCCCATCATAATTTTTCTCATCAATTTGAAGAGAAACTTCCCTTCTCAAATGATCCATTCTGCTGTATTTACCTAGAAAAGACACATCAATGTTCTGGGGGTTTACTGCATGGAGTAAGCTTGACAGCTTTGACTCAGATAACACTACAACTACGGTTAAATATATAAAATGATAAACATTACCTCTCTGAATCTTCAACAAATGTTCTTACATGAAGCTAGATTTTTTCTTTCAGCGGCATTAGTGCTTTTTTTGTCTTGCAGGTGTGTGCTCAGACAAGCAAAATTCTAGTTGAGGATAAGCTTAAGTAAATCTCTATGACATACAAAGGAACCGATTCCTCTGGATTTTCAAAAACGTGAGCATCTTTTATCAATGTGGGGTGACAAGGACTATAGTTCTCATTAATAGGAAAATTCCCCTAGCCTTTTCTACCTAGTTTCTAATCCAGGCTTTTTCAAGCCCAACAGTACTTTCTTTTGGAAGGCGTATGTTTTAAATATCCTTAGCTTTTTATGATGGTGTAACCCTTCTACCTGTATCCCCTGATGCAACAGTTATTTTTTATATTTACTTAGAAGGAACTTCTCTTCCAAGGATATATGTGACCCATGACTTTTTTTTAGATATATCACTCTAATAAAAGTGTATTTTCTTACAAGATCCTGACTGCTACAGCAACAATAATTCCGTGCAATAAAACAGTTAAGCTATGATAACCAAGCTACTGATTCAGTATGTGTTGACCTCAAGCCATATTCTCAAATCACGCTGACTTAAACTGAAGTTTCTATATAGCATATTCAGAAGAGATAAGTTTAAACACTTTCCTCAGACAAGGACTTAGAAAGAAAAAGTTACCTCAGCACTGGCTTTGCTTAGTGCATACCTCAAGTTGTTTTTGTTGCTGTCTACATTTTAAAGTTTTTTGTTACATACTGGTTCTTCAGATAGCTGGCAGTTTCCAGGATGTGTGATATATTATCATTTGTACTCAGCTAATGACATAAAAAAAAAAAAGAAAAACAAAGAAAACTGAGAGCACGAGAAGCCTCTGAAAGCACGAGGGCCCCACAAGGCCTTTGAACAGCAGCGGTAGTGCATGCTGCAGAGCGGCTTGCAGTCCTGCTCACCAGCTGGCTCAAAGGCAAACGTGCAAGAAGGACCTGCAGCCCCTCGCAGCCGCCTGCGTTCCCACTCAGCACTACCAGCACATCCCAGGTGCGTACTCAGATTTGGGAAATGCTTGCGAGTTAAGGGATTTAAGCTGATGGAAAAGCTCTCAGTGAAGTTAAGAGGCCTGGATTTTACTCAATAAATTATGAAGATGGCTTCTGATGCTTATATCCCATATTCAGAAAAAACCTTCAGTGAGGATCTCTTTAAACAGCTCATTATCTAAAATCAGCTTTAAGATGGCAGAATAAGGCACGCTGTGCTCATCGTACTTTCTGCTTTTACTATGACATTTGACTGTATGTCTTTCAGATGCCTGTGGAACATTTTCATACACAATGAGATAAATTAAATAAGCGGAGATCAGATCCTAGAGTCCTAGGTCAGACTCTAAGTAATTTCTTGCAATATGTGTTGACTTGGCTTATGGAAACATTCACATTTAGACCAGAATATAAAGAAACCTGAAATACATCAGGAACTTCATTTAACCCTCATGATCTTCTGCTGTTATAAATGACAGTCCAGCATCATTAAATGCCTCCCTTATAGCTTCTCTGTATTTTTACTGTTTTCATTAGTATTATTTTTACTTGTACTACTGATGATTGTAGGAAAAAAAATTTTTTGGACTGCAAAGGATATAAGTTAATATAATTCAAAGTTTTTAGTTAAGACTTTTGTGCCTTTTCCCATTACTCTGCTTAGCTTTATTTAAATATATTCTGAATTCCTTAAGTGCTTGGAGCTTCCCATTGAGATTTTTAATTTCTAACTACTTCTTTTGTGTTCCCACTGAATGCAGTGTCTTTCTCTGTATTTCTGTGGAGCAGCAGCCTCCTCATAATGCAGATGCTTCTGTAATATTTGAAATCAGTACTGCAACATGCAGATGGGAATAGGGCAGTTGGGTTTTATCAGGTAATAGGCTTTGTCATGTAATAACCTTAGCACTTGGGGTACACCACATATTGTATTTTCTCACAGTTAAAACAACATTGCATTTCAAGAGCAGATGAATCAGGCATCTAGTCTGAAGGCTCTAGAGAAGAGGCAAACACTGTCCTTACAAGGCTGCTGTGACAATGAGATTCAAATCTCTCCCTGTGTAAAGGTGTTAGCATGATGATTTCCTTTGCCACATCAGTGCATCCAGCAGAAAATCTATCTCTTGCATCATAATATTTCTAACCTAGATTCTTCCCATAAAACAACTCTCCAACAGTTCTGATGCAGATAATCTTAAGAGTCTCACCTTACTTGAGATAAGGTTTCCTATCAGTAGGCAACAGCAACTGAAAAAAAGCCCTCTTTGCTGAGGGCTGAACTTATCATCTAAGTTGGTTCTTTGAACTAGAGACAGTTTCTTGAAAATCATGGTAAAAGAAAAACATTTAACTTGCAACTGATTTATTCTTCAGTGAGGCCTGCTGTATGGCAGGATTTGAGACTCCACAATCACAACCGTGAAACATGCCTCCAAGGATACAATGCAGTTTTTCTCATACCTATGAAAATAACTATATTCCAACACGTTGTGCTTTACAAAACATTGTCACTATCTGCTTAACCCCAAAAGACACTTCTGTGTCCCACAATCTCTGTGGCCATTGTGTGAGGAATCTGAATTTGCTATTAACCAGTTTTTCTACTTGTAAAACATACAGGCTTTATCTATCTTATTCTTTCATCAGCATAAACTTTATTTTGTCCTCATTAAGTGATATTCTGGGAGCAGAATAAACACTTTAATAACGTAATTTACAGGATCCCTCTAAAATTTGTTTCATGGAGGACAGAAGCAAAGAAATCTTTGCAGCTTGATGATGATGTTTCAGTTTGGTTACTGTAAACTCTAAGTAGAATGAACCTGACTGATCCCTTCGTTTTTGGCCTGGCAAATGAAAATAAAACGTTCAGGGTGTTGGTTTTTACATTGCCAGTGGCTAAGAAATTCTGGCCTTTCTTTGACTAACTCCAAATGGAGCTATGAGGCCAATGCTGTCTGAACAAGCACATAGCAATTGCTGACTGCTTGCCACCCTGCGTAAGAATCATGTGAAGAAGAATTTCTCATTAGTTTAGCTCCATCAGGGACAGGACATAGAAAAATATGTTTGGGATCTAGCAATTTCTCTTTCAAAAAGGATGATAAGGTTGAATGTAAGCTACGTGATAGTTCTTTTCCTCTGGGATGTGAAGTAGCAACTCATCTTCGCGAATGTTTTTGCAAACTGAAGGAACTGACACATCTGTCAATGGCTTTTGTTCCACTCTTGCTTTTATGTAACAAAACAGTATGTAGGAATAGCTTCTGTAAAAGCTCTCTCACAAGCCCATAGTTCAGTGGTGATAGCTTTGGACTTGGTGGTGCTCCCCTGTTAAACTCCTTGGGTTTCCCAGTCTTGATCAAAGTCCTACCAGGAGGGAGGGTGGGGAAGCGAGAGAGCAGACTGGGCTCTGCAGTAGGGAAATAGCTTTGTAATATGTAATGTACAAGGGGTCAAGAAGAGCATCCCTATGACTTCTGTGTGGTTTCTTTTGAAGCCAGAATTACAGAGCTACACTCTACTCTGCTGAGGAAAAGCAGGTACAAAGGAAGCGTTTGGTTAGTCAGAATGAACAAAACTATTTCGGTCAATTGCTACAAGCTGTGGAAATCCAAGTAGTGCAAATAACCGTGTCTGTAATATAAAGCAACCTGAAGAGCTGGGAAAATGTGCAACTGTCACAAGTGCTTGAGAAGCTAATGAGTTGCAAAAGGTACCAACTCTGGCTGTGATGCATTGTGCTAAGCTTTCTGCCTATCAGACATGTAAGCATAAAAAGTGCAAACTAAAATATCTTTTTATGGAGAACTATTAAAAAATCAGGAAAGACAAAGGTACCCACAACACAGTGATGAAATCTCTACAGCCACCTAGCATTGGTGGAAGTGCTCACTTGCCTAACCATATTCTGCATCTTAGATAGTTTAAAGTTTAGAATCATTTTTTTTCTGCAACCTGATGCATTTAACCAGTCTGTGTGCAAGACTTATTATGCCTGTTAAACTGTAACAAATGGCATGTCACTGTATATGGCAGAATTATACAGTTTGTAGGCACAGTGGAAAAATTATTGCTGTATCTTGCAGTGCTACACCATAAAATACAAGGGATGAAGCTAGGAAAGACAATAGTCTTTCAGTTATCCATCTACAAAGTAATTTGCTCAGATTTACACAGATGTAAATCAGAGTGAGACTGGTGCTTGGTGCCATGGGCTCAAGAGGTAGGATCTAGAGAAGTGTCATGTGCTAAATGCAAGTACCTAAGGGCGCTCAGCTCTATACACTTGATTATTTGAGCAGCTGTTCAAGAAACTAGAAAAGCCCATGAATACTGCACTTCATGTGTTTGTGCCTTTCCCTCCCAGCTGTCACAGCTGCCTGTCTGATGAAAGGCATACTAGAAGCTCTCCTGCATTCTTTACTCATATTTCCAAAGCACAAATTCTACTATAAATGCAACATTTATTTATAATAGAGTCCAAATCACTGCTCCAGTCAATTATGTTTCACACAAAGATGTTCCTTCCCTATCTTTTCTCCACCCAGTGCCTGCACCACTTTTACACAACATATAAATGGACTCTTTTCTTTATGTATGCCATGTTCTGGTACTTTAGCTAAACTAATGTATACTGACTATAT
The DNA here is from genome assembly GCF_040807025.1 of Struthio camelus. Classification (NCBI taxonomy): domain Eukaryota; kingdom Metazoa; phylum Chordata; class Aves; order Struthioniformes; family Struthionidae; genus Struthio; species Struthio camelus. Next base: position 80,022,123 of record NC_090944.1, on the reverse strand, counting down.
TATTGCTCATTAAAGTCCTTTCTGTCTTAATTTAGTGTCATCAAACTTAAAATCTCTCTCTAAGTATCATACCTGCCAAAGACATGGAAAATAGTGATTCTGAGACAAGCCACTCTGACAGCTTAACGAGCAGAGTGAGTGACTAGGGAATACCTCCCCCTGTTGCCTTGGTCTCTCAGTCAGCCCCAAGAAATGTAATGCATTTCAGTCAAAGATTTGTCTGCAAATTATTTTAGTATTTCTGAACAACAGTTTTCAATAAAGTACGAAGAAAAGGAGGTTCTACAGGGATTTGCAACTAGTAAGTTGAAGCCTGCTGCTTTTTATAATTCTTATGTGAAAAACACAAGTCCTTACTTCAGACAATCTTCTGTGTGTGTGTGTGTGTGTGTGTGTGCGCGTGTGCACGTGTTTGTGTGCCTCACTTCAGGCCTTGGAAGTTTATGCCAATCCAGGCAATTTCTTTGGACCCAGATGTGCCTCAACTATAAAATGCTCAGGATTATACATATCTATTTTTGCAACATATTTCGCAGTCATAAGATAAAAATAAACTAATATAGAATGCTATCATATACTGTGTATTTGCATGCTATTTGACTGTTTTTGGAAAATATTCCAGGCAGGCTTTCTAAAGTCTTTTCCATAATAATTGTGTAGAAGTGATTTTGCTGTTCTTCCAAATATCTGTTAGTGATCTCTGCTCTGACTCTATCACAGTATATAGTCTTCATTTAACTGGTATCAAGATACCACAGTTTCTTACAAAGAAAGTCCTTCCTAATAAGTAAAATAAACCTTCTATTACTCAAGCAATTAACCAAATGGTAATTATCTCAGCTATTTCTTCCCCCACTATTTTATATTCTGAAATTATTTTCAGCCAGTAACTCTTGCAGTGTAAATTAAAACCAGTAAGCATGCTTAGGGTGCTACCATTTTTGACAATAGCATTATATTTTTTTGATAGTCTTTAAGGATCTCTACATAATTGAATGAATTCAATAAATTACCTGTTAAAGTACTAGAGTATAAGCGCTATGAATACACAAACACACACAGACACATATGCTTTGAAATGAAAGACCATGCTCTCCCACACAACTGATCCATCCCAATGTTTAGTATTGACAATTTATATTTAAATTGGAGCACTGTAAGGTACTCATTAAAAATATAATCTATATTATTCAGTTGCTCTCTTTAAGGGGATTCTGAAACAAACAAATGTTACAATCCATTATCTTATTGCTATGCTACATTATGTTATACTAATGATGCTCAAATTTTTAAGGTTTAAATAAAGAATGTGTCACAGAATCACAGAATGGCCAAGGTTGGAAGGGACCTCTGGAGATCATCTAGTCCAACCTCCCTGCTCAAGCAGGGCCACCTAGAGCACATTGCACAGGGTCGCGTTCAGGCAGGTTTTGAATATCTCCAGGGAAGGTGACTCCACAGCCTCTCTGGGCAACCTGTTCCAGTGCTCAGGCATCCTCACAGGAAAGATTTTCTTCATGTTCAGACGGAACTGCCTGTGTTCCAGTTTGTGCCCGTTGCCGCTTGTCCTGTAACTGGGCACCACGGAGAAGAGTCTGGCCCCATTCCCTTGACACCCTTCCTTCAGATACTTGTACACATTGATGAGGTCTCCTCTCAGTCTTCTCTTCTCCAGGCTCAACAGGCCCAGCTCTCGCAGCCTTTCTTCAAAGGAGAGATGCTCCAGTCCCCTCATCATCTTTGTGGCCCTCCGCTGGACTCTCTCCAGTAGTGCCTTGTCTCTCTTGTACTGGGGAGCCCAGAATTGGACACAGGACTCGAGGTGAGGCCTCCCCAGGGCTGAGTAGAGGGGGGGGTATCACCTCCCTCAATCCGCTGGCAACAGTCTTCCTAATGCACCCCAGGATTCCATTGGCCTTCCTGGCCACAAGGGCACATTGCTGCCTCATGCTTAACTTGTTGTCCACCAGCACTCCCAGGTCGTTCTCTGCAGAGCTGCTTTCCAGCAGGTCAACCCCCAGCCTGTACTGCTGCAGGGGGTTATTGCTCCCCAGGTGCAGGACCCTGCCCTTGCCTTTGTTGAACTTCATGAGGTTCCTCTCCGCCCACCTCTCCAGCCTGTCCGGGTCCCTCTGGATGGCCTGCACAGGACCCTGCACAGTCTTCTGGTGTGTCAGCCACTCCTCCCAGTTTAGTATCATCAGCAAACTTGCTGAGGGTGCACTCTGTCCCTTCCTCCAGGTCATGGATGAATACATTGAACAAGACTGGGCCCAGGACTGACCACAACCCTCTGAACTCTGCCATCCAGCCAGTTCTCAATCCACCTCACCGTCCACTCATCCAACCCACACTTCCGGAGCTTACCTACGAGGATGGGATGGGAGACAGTGTCAAAAGCCTTGCGGAAGTCCAGGGAGACAACATCCACTGCTCTCCTCTCATCTACCCAGCCAGTCATTCCATCAGAGAAGGCTGTCAGATTGGTCAAGCACAGTATCCCTTTGGTGAATCCATGCTGACTACTCCTGATCACCTTCTTGTCCTCCATGTGCTTAGTGAGGACCTCCAGGAGGAGCTGTTCCATCAGCTTTCCAGGGATGGAGGTGAGGCTGACAGGCCTGTAGTTTCCTGGCTCCTCCTTCTTGCCCTTTCTGAAGACTGGGGTGACATTGGCTTTCTTCCAGTCCTCAGGCACCTCTCCTGATCTCCAGGACCTTTCAAAGGTGATTGGAGAGTGGCCTAGCGATAACATCCGCCAGCTCCCTCAGCACTCGTGGGTGCATCCCATCGGGGCCCATGGATTTATGGATGTCAAGTTTGGACAAATGATCTCTAACCCGATCCTCCTCGACCAAGGGAGAGTCTTCCTTTCTCCAGCCTTCCTCTCTTGTCCCCAGGGTCTGGAATTCCTGAGGACTGGCCTCAGCAGTGAAGACTGAAACAAAGGCAGCATTCAGTAACTCTGCCTTCTCTATATCCTTTGTTACCAGGGCACCCGCCCCATTCAGCAGCGGGCCCACGTTTTCCCTAGTCTTCCTTTTGCTATTGATGTATTTGAAGAAGCCCTTCTTGTTGTCCTTGACATCCCTTGCCAGATTTAATTCCAACTGGGCCTTAGCCTTCCTTGTTGCATCCCTGCACACTCTGACAACGTCCCTGTATTCCTCCCAAGTGACCTGTCCCCTTTTCCACATTCTGTGTACTTCCTTCTTCTGCTGGAGTTTTGCCAGGAGTTCCTTGCTCATCCATGCAGGTCTCCTGCCCGCTTTGCTGGACTTCTTCCTCAGAGGGATGCACTGATCTTGAGCCTGGAGGAAGTGATGCTTGAATATTAACCAGCTTTCTTGGACTCCCCTTTGCTTCTAGGGCCCTACCCCATGAGATTCCCCTAAGTAGGTCCCTGAAGAGGCCAAAGTTAGCTCTCCTGAACTCCAGCGTTGCAATCCTACTCGTTGCCCTGCTCCCTCCTCGTAGGATCTTGAACTCCACCATCTCATGGTCACTGCAGCCAAGGCTGCCCCCAACCTTCACATCTCCAACCAGACCTTCTTTGTTCGTTAGTACAAGGTCTAGCATTGCACCTCTCCTCGTTGGCGTCTCCGCCACCTGAGTCAAGAAATTATCATCATTGCTCTGCAGGAACCTCTTTGACTGTTTGTGCCTAGCTGTGCTGTCTTGCCAACAGATGTCAGGGTGGTTGAAGTTTCCCATGAGAACCAGGGCCTGTGATCGTGAGGCTACTTCCAGCTGTCTGTAGAAGGCCTCATCGACAACTTCCTCCTGATCAGGTGGCCTGCAGTAAACCCCCACAACAGTGTCACCCATGTTAGCCTGCCCTTTAATCCTTACCCATGGGCTCTCGACTTGCTCTTCATCCACCCCTAGGCAGAGCTCCATACATCCTGTTATACGTTATATATCATCCTGTTATATTCTAAATATTTTTGATTTCTTCACAGTCCTGACAGACCATCAGTTTGTCTTCCCATTAGGCTGGAGTGTGAAATTCAGTTTCCTCTTTTTTAAATTATCTTTGAGTTTTACTTCTCCTGCTATGGCTGTGTATCGCCTTTCTTATAGCAGTTGCTTAATCTGCATTTGAATGCTTTCATCTGGAATAGAAATTGTTCTAGATAGAACACTTTTCAGCTAAACATTTAGTTTCCTTTTCAAATGCTAAAACAGAAGAATAACCCTCGGCTATCACCAAATCTTTGGGAACCATATCCTGCCATCCAAGAAGTGGCTTGCTGTACTGCTCTGGCAGTCTTGAGATGGCATGTTCTCAAGACACCACCATGTTCTCATGCACACACCAATGGTATGTTCTTTATTTGCTCCTGGTACAGTCTCATCAGTAAAATGCTAGTTAACACTTTGTCTTCAGATAAACTAGATATCACTGAATCACAGGCAGGTTTCTGATGACAACATCTGTTTTCCTGACTAAGTTCTGGAGATCCTAGGACTTTTATGGTTGCAGTTTGCCTGTATTTCTTTCCCATGTCTAGGGTTCCTATGGCTTCCACGTACGAAAAATTCTAGGTCCATACATTAATACTTCCCTTTTTTGTGAGTTTATATAAATGCTATTTTACGGACTATTTTAAATTTAATACACATGATGTCTAATAATCCATGTTGAGAAATTTACTCTCTGATTTCCTCATTCAGATTAGTAAATCTGACTGTGGAGACAAACTGTACAGTGTGTGTACTGCTTCAAGTCAGCTTGCTGAAAGAATTTTTTTTCTATATGGCAATCTTTGGCCAGAATTGTTCACCCAAGAAATGAAAGTAGTTTTTTTTTATTTTTATTGTATGATTGAATACTGAAACACAGGTATTATCTGCTCCACCACGTATTGGTTTATTGTAGACAGAATCTGCAATCTCAGACAGTCAACCTGTTGCCAAGTTTACTTGTCCACTACCGCTAGGACTGAACATCATCCTTAGCCTCCTTAGCAGAGCTGAATGGGAACAATTCTGACCAAAACCTCCCCTACCTCCACTTCTTTTTTAATCAGCTTTTAGCCAAGCCAAATCACCTATCCACTCCTTACTAGACCTACTGTTAAGGAAATTGAATTTGCCTCTAATACATACGTCTCAAGCAGACTAGCCATGCAGACACAGTGTGTTTACCACGGTGTGATTTGAGCAACTGCCTGGTGGTAGGTGGGACATGTGGGATCTAGTTCACACGAGCTGCACCACATATTGAGTGTAGTGCTATCCTTTAAAGCTCTCTCCACAACAGCTGGGCTGGAGGTCTGTGCTCCCAAAAGGCCACTAGTCTTATCTCCAATTTTCCCAGTGTTTTGATGGGTTGCCCAGGAGGCATTCAGCGTGGCACACTCAGACCAACTCCATCAGGTTGAGTTATAGCAGAGGGCTTACCTTGCTTTCAAAAAGCTAGTAAAAATATCCCTCCCTGTCATGGGAATGTTTTTGTGTAATTGCCTCTTTCAGGACTTTTAAATTTTTTTACAGAGAGAGAAGTGAAACGACCATTAATTTTTAAGTTCAGTTCTGAAAAAATGATAATTCATTAAGTAATAGACAGGGGACTACAGCTAGCAAAAGTAGGTAGATGTAAAGTGAAGGCAAGACATAAGGAGCCCTGGCATACAGCAGTTTAGTAAGTGAAATTATGTGGACAAGGAAGCAGGAAGGAAAATCCCTCCCTCCAGAACTAGTAATACAGTCATATAGCATACCTAGATGGAGACAGAGCGGAGACATACTGCCCAGCAATATAGTGTAAAATGTCTTTTGCTCATTTTTGTTGACTGTCAGATGGCAGTTCCTTCTCAAGGCTTTCATCTTGCATAGTTATCTGGTCTCACAGGTAGATGTGACAACTGTGCGTCTTGCCCATTTTGCCTGCATACACACCTCTGGGAATGGAAGATGCTGACAGTTATTCTAAAAGTGCCCCACTTCATCTGAAATGCGAATGAACTCTACAGTAACTGCTAGCTTGTGTGCAATCTTAGGAATATCCTGAGGTGTCTAGACTCTCGATAACTTGGGTTATACCCAAGCCCAATGTAGGTCTAGACGTCACAATAGGTCACAAATATTCTTTTATTTTCTTTGATGGAACAAAACCCCAAAAAGTAATTATTCTGAGTCAAATAAAATATTTCATTTAATCCAAAATAAAACTTAGTATTTTGGAGCAAGGTTAAGCTTCTGACAGCTTTAACGTGTATTATTCCTTTGTTTCTTGATGTTCCTTGCATCTAAAATGTTTGACGTGGTACAAAATGTTTGATAAAATTTGTACATAGACATTAGAGTAAGAAAATCTGAAGACGCATTTTGCTCTTTTACAGTAGTATTGAAGGCAAAGGAACAATGAAAAGTCTGCTAAGAAAAAAACTAAGTATTGTAGGCATGGTGCCTCCTCTGCTGAGTACCTGAGATGCAAGGAGATTACGTGTGGATAAATATAACTAAAAGGTAATTGTATAGAATTAACTACATCTGTTGGGTGTATAGATACTTCTCATATGCATTACACATTAACAGGATGCAGACTATGTTACTTAACATGTGAAACCTTCAAAAAAATCTTTAATTCCTCACTAAACTTATCTCCCGAACTCAAATTCCTCTCTAAACTTATGTCAAAAAATTTGACAAAATATTTATGTCAGGTATGGCTTACCATGCAGCCAGAGTTGCGCAGATCTCAGAATAAGAAAATTGTGCTGGATGTTATGCATCTTCTTGGATCAGTCCCTCTACATCTGATCTGTTCTGTATTGCTGAGGCTCTGTCATTAGAGGCAACAAGACAGAAGGTTTAAAGCTCCTTTAGATAGGTACATCAGCATAAATTGCAGTTATTTTGGCATTTGTAATTCAGACCCACTGTTGTGCTTTTGTCTCAAAGCGGATGTAAGTGCTGAGATCTTTTAGATCAAATTCCTGAATTCACTCGTCATTTTTCTCTTGTGTTTCCAAATGCCTAGCTTTTCTACTTAAAATTCCAGCACCTCTATTTGCAGAATTATGTGAAATTCTCAGTCTTCAGCTATCTTTCCCACCAAAAAAGGCTATACACCACAAGAATCTGAAGAAAAGCTGGGAAAAGATGATCTCCAAAAACCCATATCCTAGAAAAAAAAGGAACAGAATCTGATAATTGGGAGATGCTGAGGGGGAATTTTACTCATGCCAGTCTTGTGACTTAGGTGGCTGACTCTAATTTTTGGCAATGTAGTAATAAGGAGAAGAGGCTTCCTTCAGTCTGCATGGTGGTAAGGTAGCAGGAGGGACATAGCTGGCAGTGTTTCCCCTGTACATGACTTTACCTGGGAGGACACCAACACACATACCTCTGGATGCTCCTTCTTCTTGCCCATCCTGAGATTATTTTAAAGACGAAAGGGTATCAGACTTACCACTTTCTAAATCCCATAATTTGTACCACATCTTGAGTTTTTAGAGCAGCTTTTCACTTCATACCACCATTGCACAGGCAAAGCGAATGACTACCGGTGGCATTGTTGTTATCCTATAACTACTGTTAGTGTTATAGAACAATTCTGATCAGTAAGTCTGAGTGTAAGAAATCAAAGACATAGAGTGTTCTGAAATCTCCAAGGTCGTGCATGGAATCATACCTGCTGTCCTATATGATGAAAAGGTATAGACACATATCTACTGACATCATAACACCTTATCCCTAGAGAATATTCACAGAGAAATGTTCAAGTAGAAAAAGAGGAAGTAGGGTTGTGGTATTGTTTTTCATGTCTGTTTGTTTTTTAATCCTCTCCCTCTTTGCTCCATACTTTTGCTAATGCTGAGCATTGGCTTTGCTTTTAATAAGGAAAAGAGTGACTTGCTTCTTTGCACAGGAGCAGAGAGAGAAAATTGATTTACCATAATCTCTATTTCTCCTCTCTGAGTATTATGATTTATGTTCCCCGGACAATCTGCTTCATTACACATTTCTCACCCATCTATACATACACAAACTGAATGTACATCTGGGGGGCATCATCTGCTGCCACAGAACATCTATGTGATAGTTGCATTCCCACTGCAGCACTGGAAAGCAAAGAAATAGGGAAAAAAGAGAATGATAAATCAAAACTAGAGTGGGAGAGAATTAGAGAGAAAAAAAAAGCTTCTGTGCTTAGTTACTGTGGAGAAGAATAATCTCTACAATCAGAATGTAAATTCTTTGTAGCAGTGCTACACTTGTGAATCAAGTGGCTGAACATGTCCCTTTCATAACACAGTAATGATGAATAATATTGACGTTCAGCTTCTTTGTATAGCAGCGAATTTGATGTCAGTAGCATAGAATCTATCTTCTGGAGAAAGGTCTCTCTTCTTCAGGTCTTGGTAGCTCTGAAAGACAATGGCAAGCTTCTCACTGATTCTGTTTTAGTCATCTACCACCATTAGAGAAAAAGAAGCAACCAGAAATATTTCACTTCTATATTAGATGTTCCTTGTCCATATTCTATTTAAGAAAATATTCAGGTTTAGAGGCATCTTCCCGAGATAAATGGAGCTGAGCATCCAGATTAAGTTTGGGTAAGCTAATAATATGCCAAAACCGTCTGGAGTGTGTGTCCAAAGCAAGCCTGCCCTTTGAGAGGTGCTCTCTGGAAAGCTCTCTTCTCCTGCTTTGCCTTGCAGAGATATAGCTACTCAAGACATGGCCAGAACAAAAGGTGAAAGATTTCACAGCATCATTAAGGCTGGACGGGACATCTGGAGATGATTTAGCCCAACACCCTGCACAAAGCAGGGTCAGCAGAGTCTCCAAAATGTTTTGAATCTCTCTCTCTCTCTTTCTCTCCACATGCTTCTCTTGAAGAAGGCGGCAATGTGAGTACTCTGCAACTCCATGATGTACCATGGTGGCACTGGCTAGTATGTCAATAAAAGATTTTACAGCATGATGTGAAAAGCAGTATCTCAGTGCCTTGATTCTTTGTACATGCTGTCTGACTGCCACTTCCTTCAGTGCTAAGCTGCACTGCACCAGGCAAACTCTACACTGCTACAGATACTGTCGATATGAGGGGTAGCAAAGTCCATGTTTGGAAATAACTCTCCACTTGCTGCAAAAGGAAAGAAAGGATTAACTAGCGTTTCATAAAGGCAGAGGATAGAACCAAAGGTTATATTTATGCCGCAAACTCTGGATAGGACAGCCAATTCTTGGAGGCTTTTAATGAGAGAAATGAAAGAATAAGTGTGGACTTCTCTTGTATGTCCAAAGAGGGAAGATCATTGCTTTCAGAGAAAAAAAAAAACACTCACTGAAGGGATGATGAGGGGGAGCAGAAGTTTATAGCATGTGGTGAGCTGCAGCTAAGGGCCTGTTTTGTCTTCTGGGGGCAAGCAACTTTACAGAACAGCGATGTTCAGAGACATTACTCTGTCAAGAGAAAAGTGGTCTTTGGAAAGTTTTGCCTATTTCATAGTTATTTCATCACTCATCTTGGAGAAAAAGGCTGAGATTTATGTTTCAGCTTAATTTCACATGTTTAATATACTAATACTACCTCCTTAGAGCTATTCAGCACCCAGCTGGATGAAGCTCTGAGCAACTTTAGCTACCTTTGAGCAAGGACTCGGACTAAAGACCTCCAGAGGCCCCTTCCAACCCAAAGAATTCTCTTGACTGAGCAAATATTTAACAGAAATTCAGCTCTTCTAAACTTTAGTCTTTAGCTCCTATAGGTCTATGGCCTAATATGTGAGTGGATACCTTTAGGCAAAGGCTCAAAACAACTGATGTAAAATTTTTTATAAGAGTGGGATGTATTTCATATATATGTACATATATATATATGAAAGATTTTTCACAGGATTAGTTTTAGATCTGATCTCAAACACTTAGATAAAACAGTGTCCTGTGAGACAAAGTTTGATTTGTAACAAATTGCAGCTAGCGTGAGTCTATAATGGGCAGAATGGACATTGAGCTGAAGTTGTCCATATTTGTTATATGTAGAAGTAGGTTTCCAGCTTATTAAAACCAAGGAGAGTCTTAATATGTCTATCCAACAGTGGACTCAGACCAGAGGTTTCAGATTAGCAACATTTGATTAAGCTAGAAATGTCAAACTAAAAAACCTGGAAGAAATTGGGTTAAGGAAGTGAAAGATATTACCAGTTTTTATGTATATGTAGGTTATGTAGCTATAAGCTCCAATTTTTATGTAGGTGTTGGCTATGTAGCTGTAAGCTTGCATTAAAATTCAAAATTCTATATGCACTCAGTCTAGAGTGAATGGTGGAAAATATAGCATATAGTGAGGCACAGAGACTGGTTAACTAGGATGTGACAGATTTCAAAGATGAGAATCTCTGCTTTGTTCTAAGAATCCATATTTTTCTGTATTGACTTTAATAATTAAATTGATATTATGGGACTCTGAAACTGAAACCTGGGAGTATGTGTAAAAGGTAACATGTTGGAAATAACTCTAACGGGCAGAGTAATGCAATGCGGTATAACATATAAAAGCTAACGGAGGAGATTTGTCCTTTTCTCCTTGAAATAATTATCTCATCTGTTCAACTTTGGATTTCTATATTTATCTTCTTTAGTACGACATATGTTGAAAATCTGCATGATACCCCACAAATGACAGAAAAGATAATGGGAAAGGACAGTTCTTAGGATTGCTAGAAAAGAATAAAGATTTATTTTAAACTAAGAACTGCACACAGTGCCAATTTAAAGATTTGATTAAAGTTCTCCACACATAAAATGAATTTTAGAAATGTATCTTTTGAGTAGAGTGAATAGGAATGTCTTCTGAGAGATGATTTTTTAAAAAAAATTAAAATCAAATGCAACCTGAGTCTATTTTTTGTGTTTTTAATTCCTATCTGGCTACTTAATAAAGGTGGTAAGAACAGAGCAACATAGATTTGATGTGCTATTCTAATTACTAACAAGTGAAAGCAAGAGTAGGGAACCCACTGTAAAACTTTTATCTCCAGTAGTATCCATTTTGTGATCAGATAATAAGTGCTTATATCTTAAAACATCTGACTGAGACAAATGGCAGCAGGAGCTGGCAATGATTTTTTTTTCCTGCCATACTGTGTGCATCACATTTAGAGTCTCTGTATTCCAGAGTATAAATCAAATTGAATGAGTTTTTTTAGTCATGCGTGTCACTTTACTCTTGTTTCTTATTGCACATATAAGACATCATAAAGAGCTTAATAAGATGATTAACCAGAGTGAACTATAACCCAGTCATTCCCTATAAGAGCAGGGGGGAGGAAGGGAAGAGAAGTCAAAATTCCTTCAAAAATAGAGGAGTGTAAGTAGGAGTAGGAATAATGTATGTTTATTGGAAGTCTCCAGCACTAAGGTACTGAGATTTTTTTTGCTCTTAAGAATTGACTAGTCATGCAAGAATCTGGAATCCCTCATCTCTGGCAGGGAATGAACAAGGATTTAGTGAAGGGCTTGGGGTACTGGGAACACATAGTTACCAGGGATCTGTCCAAGAGACAGATTCTCACTTACAAGAGAGGCGCTAGCCCTGCTCTGGGTGACCCCCAGCCTGAGCTGGCCGACGTCAGGTGGCCAGGCTCTGCCTGCAGTGCTGGAGGTCTTTTGGAAAATCGCTCCTGCAGGATCTGTTAAGTGTAGAGGCAGTACTCATTGACAAACAAGGCATCTATTTATTTTCCTCTTGGTAATGTTGCTGAATGAACTTTTTGATCTGTGCCTAGCCTGGGTTTTGATACCATCTCATAACCTATATTCGTCTTGCAGCTTTATCTGACTGTAAGCTTGACTCTAGGACAAGCTGATTTACAGAAGCCATTCTGTTTCTTCTGAGAACAGCAAACTCCTGTACTGGATAGAGAGACTTAGATCTAATGTATCTGTCAATCCAACACAAAACAGGAAATTTTCTACATCTAAAATGTGCCATTTCCCTGGCAAGCAATGCCAGAGGAGAGAGCGATGGCTTATGATTCCCCAAATCATCTTGTCAGAGTTATCTATCATTAAAGAGGAACCATATAGTGGAAATACACAGAATCCACAAAAAGAACAATCAAAATATAAATGAATGTCACTTATAAAGACCTAGAAGCTGCATCTTGCCTTTGAAAATAAATACGAAAGTACTGTTTAAAATAATTTATGCAATCTGAAGAAATATGCTCCAAAATAAATGTTTGATAAAAAAATATTAGAAATGAATAAAGAAATCATAATATCTAAGGAATGGGGAACTGGAAGAAACCTCAGGGAGTAGCTCCTCTTCTCTGAGAGAGATGAAGTGTATTAGATCACCTCTCACAGCCATTTATGTGGCTTATTCATGAGACTTCCAGTGACCAAAATCCCAGACTTTTTTGAATCAGTGCTTAACTGTCTTTGTATCTAAAATATTTTGCCTAATATCTAAACTAAATCTCTGCTACTTTAAGCTAATCTAATTGCATTGCATTTTGCTCTCTGAGGAATTGTAGAACAGTTGCCTACCTGCCGTGGAGAATTAGTATCATATTTCCAACTCAGCCTTCTCTTTTCTATTTATGTAAATGCAATCAGTTCTTGTAATTTTTCCTTAAAAGTCCTGTTTTCTAGATCTGTGATCATTCTTCTCACTTTTTTTTTTTCTGAAAAAAGATGTGGGCCTTTCCTAATACATAGTGCCAACTCCTTAAAACTGGCCACCGTTCAGTGCCTGAGGTCACACCACTACTGGCAAAGCAGAATAATTACAGCTTTACAGCTTATGTCTTAGATATTCCCTTGGTATTTTATACATTCCAGAAGAATGGTTTTTATGCATCACCATTGCATTATTGATGCATATTTAGTTCGTAGACTACTATTATAGCTCCAGATGCAGTACTTCTGCTTATTCCGTGATTGTCGGTTTTGACTCTTAGCATCTGATTTCTCCCAGGCATGGCACTTTCCTCTTGCCTCTAATAAGCTGAATACTACTGATTGTAGGGTAATTCTTCAATTAAGTAAGCTCAGCTTGGATAATGTAGTTGGTGCCACCCCACAGTTCAGTACTGCTCAGGACTTCCATCTGTTCGTTTTGTCATCCCACCAGCTAAGTTTTTAATTAAAATATTGATTAGTTCCTTGCACAGTACCCTATTTGAAATGCCCTAAGGAACTTCACAGTGCAGCTCAATGAATGACTTTTTTTTTTTAAATCAGCACCAACTTTATGATGATATTGTGTAGACTGTTTTTCCCTCGGTCTGTGAAAATACTGAAATCTATTTATATAAAGTCTGAAGTTCTCCCTTCTATGTAATAGGCCAGTTATCCTATCCAAGGAGATGTTGATATGATTTGCCTTGATAAATCTACAGTCTGTGGTTTATACCAATAGCTAAACCATTTGTTTCATGATTTTTATGATCCGTCACTTAAAGACAGGTTGCAGGTGAGTGGGCAACCCTTCTGTGGTACTGTGGGAACTCATCCTGCTTTCTCAAATAGCCAGTTCCTGAGGAATTGTTTTGACAAGTTCTCTGGTGTTCAAAGATCTGTCACCTTGAGCACATATGATTTAAAAGCACCTGTTCACTGTCACTGTTCTGACAAAGAAACCAACAAGGAATATTAAATGTTTTCACTATGTTCTCTTTAGAGTCACAAGGGGTAATGGGATTTTTAAGTCCTAAAACAAATAAAAACATCTAGATTGACCTCAGTGGAAACAGAAGAGGTAACTATGGTAACAAGAGAACAGAAACAGAAATTATACAATTGATAAACACTACAAAGTCAGGCTCCCTGACGTTGTTTTGCTCTGACGCTAGGAGTAGTATAAAAGTTTCTCCCACTTGATATTTCCATACAAAACTACAGTTTGAAATTTAAGCACAGACAATTCTGCTTGTATCATATTATTAGCACAAAATTATAAACTCTACTCTGAAACCTGTGCTTTCATGCAGCTGAGATATGCTGGCCTTTGCTTATGTGTTTGTGATTTTTCAGAGCAAACTTTCCGGCAAAGGCTTCTATCTCCCTCTGGCTCATCCTTACAAAGTTTCCCTCTCTCCCTAGACAGTAACAAGTGCTTCAGCATTCAAAAGCAGCTATGGTTTTTATCACTTTAGAAAGTGAAGTCCCTGAAAATAAATTGATTAGCTGTGCACAGCCATTTTCCTTTTATTCATTGTACTCTGAATTGTATGAGGCAGATAAAAAAGGAAGGGAGTGGAAATGTCTAAGTCAAGAGATTGTCTAGTAATTGTCCCTGGAGAAAATTCTGTATAATAAACCAGTCTAAAGTAACAAATGATTACAACAGCAATTTTTTTTTGGGGGGGGGAATAGTTTATTCTTCTCACATCTTCAGACAATGGAAAAAATGGTCCTTCAAATTTCTTTCAAAAACAGAAGAGAAAATAAATGAAGTCAGTCCAAGGCAGGTAATCATCCCCACTGGATCATAAATTACCTTATGTAAAAAAAATTTCCTCTGACTTTTCACTGAAAACAGCTCTCTCAAACAGACTAAAGGGAGATGTCATAACTTCAAATGTCATTCATGCTCATGCTGAAAAAAAGAGATGTTTGGACAAATTCTACGCTGTGGCCACATCCTGTGCAACGTGGAAAGAAAAAGGGCTGTGAAGAGCAGATGATATTTTATCAAATGCCTAGATCCATGATTCCATCCTGCCCTTGGCATGGCTTAGACACAGAGACAATAGCTCTTTTATACATTTATGATTAAATGATGACTTCAAAAGTAATGATTTCAGTGCAATGAAAGGATGCTTTGGAATTTTTCATACCTCTCCGGAACATCCAGTTCAGTGAGATTCGTGCCCACAAAAACCAGGATTTGTCAGCATTAGGCCTTACTCCCCAAAAGAATGCAACAAAGCATGGGTAGAATCTATCAATAATAGCGAGTGCTGCCTTTACAGGAGTCTATCTCAAGAACCTTTGAAACATGACCCAAAATCCAGCACGCCTCTGATGCCATTACAAGGACACTCTCAATCCTCTTGGAAAGGTGGATTGGCGATCGGGAGAGGAGCCTTAGGACTGAAGTAAAGTAAGTGTCACTCCAATCTCTCTAAACAGCAAGAAGAAGGACACAGCGACCCACAGGCCACGCAGCCTCCCCTCAATCCCTGGAAAGGTGATGGAGCAGCTGCTGCTGGATCCCATTCCCAAGCAGATGAAGGACAAGAAGGTGATCAGCAGCAGTCAGCACGGATTCCCAAAGGGGAAATCGTGCTTAAGCAACCTGATCGCCTCCCACACTGGAAAGGCTGGCTGGGGAGAGGAGGGGAGAGCAGTGCATGCTGTCTGCCTTGACTTTAGCAAGGCTTTTGACACTGCCTCCCATCACATCCCCACAGGCAAGTGGAGGAATTAGGGGCTACATAAGCAGATGGTGAGGTCAACTGAAAAGTAACTGGACAGCAATGTTCAGAGGGTTGTGACCAGTGGTGCAAAGTCTTTTTGGAGGCCAGTAACTAGCATAGTACCCCAGAGGTCAATGCTGGGTCCAATCCTGTTCCACTTCTTCATCAGTGACCTGGATGAAGGGGCAGAGTGCACCCTCAGCAAGTTTGCTGATGATACTAAACTGGGAGGAGTGGCCGATACCCCAGAAGGCTGTGCTGCCATTTAGAGGGACCTGGACAGGCTGGAGAGTTGGGCGGAGAGGAACCTCATGAAGTTCAACAAAGGCAAGCGCAAGGTCCTGCATCTGAGGAAGAATAACCCCATGCACCAGTGCAGTCTGGGGGCTGACCTGCTAGAAAGCAGGTCTATGGAGAAGGACCTGGGAATCCTGGTGGACAACCAGTTGACCATGAGCCAGCAATGTGCCCTTGTGCCCAAAAAGGTCACACAGTGGCATCCTGGTCTGCATTAGGAAGAGCATTGCCAGCAGAGTGAGGGAGGTCATCCTTCCCCTCAGCCCTGGTGAAACCACACCTGGAGTACTGTGTCCAGTTATTTGCTGGGAAGTCTAGACAAAATGAATGGTCATCCTAAGTGATATAAGCAGTTGATACAAGAAGTTTAATTACCATGTAATTGTCTTACTATAAGCATCACAAGTACCAGCCTTGCCTAAAACTGAATATACTTCTCTCAGATAAAACTTTTTCTCAGTAAATAATGCTGCTTTCTTGATAGCAGGTGTTTGGCACACTTATTTCTTGTGCTAGGAAGGAAGTGAACACAAACACAACAAAGAGAAAAAAGTTTTCTTTTTTTTGTTGTTGAAAATCAACATTTTTACAGTTTGCCATAAAGCTCCCAATCATTTTGAAGTATCCTCCTAAGCTGATATTAAAATGAACTGTATCAACCTAGAACTGAAATTAAAGCTCAGGATTCAGCAACATCTTCCCTCCACATAAAACATTTATTATTACCAGTGGACCAGAAATATGATTTATCAAGTTGTAGACTTGCTACATCTCTTCATAAATGTGTGCTTGAGACTATGCAAAAACTGCAACATGAAATTTTACACTGCCAATACTAGAGTCTTCCTCTCCTTTCTCTGTTCAGCTCAGTGGAGAGAACAGGAGCTAAATATGAAAGTTGCTCAAGGCTCAGAAGAGAAGAAAAGTAGAGAAAAAACAGAAATCACTTCTAGATGAGGGACCAGTTAATGTAGATTATGGCACTGATATTATCCCTGACAGGGTATGTCCATCTCATTAACCACTTTAGCAAGCCTAGAGATCCAAGCCTTAGCTGCTTGCTTCCTTCTATACACAGGTATTACTTTAATTTTCTGTGATTATCAGAGTCAAATGCATTTTTATGAAATCATTTATTTAACTAATGTTTCCCAGCCTTCTTGGAGATATGCTGCATGTTTTTTTCCTATTTCCTTAGCAGTCTGACATATTATCTCTCTGCTACAGAGTAATAGCTTCAAGTCCCAGTGTTATTATTAAACTACAAAAACATGTGATTTTGGTCAAGGTTGTTTTACAATAAAGCTGGAAACATTTATAGCTTTTTAATTGGCCTTGGTGGACATTTACCACTGACCCTCACACTCAGTTATGACAATATGACTAAGGAAATAGGCTATCTCAATCAATTAACTTTAACAGAGACACTAGTAATAACAATAGGAGTATCTTTGCCTTACTAAAGCACAGTAGTCTTTTTCCACTAAAACGCTTTTTTTTTTCCAAAGCAAATGTCAGTTTTTTGTTGATAATTGTTAAGCTTCCATCATAAAATACTCTTTCTATCTCCTTCTTGTCTATATACTTTAAAAAGTTCAAATAATCTGACATTTCCTGCAGTTAGTACCACTTAGTGAAAACCCATTTGTCCCTCAAAATAGTTTCAGCAGGAAGTTTTCTGCTCCCTACCGAGAACACACTGTTCTTCTGGCTAGAACGTCGCAGTCCTATGGAATGGTGGGATTCAAGTGCCTAGTCCTATTTGAAACGACCTGGGATAGCTGGCAAATTAGGTGACTGACGTGATAAAGCAGCTCCAGATTTGCAGTATGCTGGAGCAGCAACTGGAAGTCAGGGAAGATATCTTACGGAATCTAAAATGACCACAAAGCCTTATTCTTAAGAATCTGCATCCCTTTCAAGGTGTCAGTAGATGACTAATTTTATTTCTGTTCCTTTTACATTGAGGAAAGCAGCAATCATGCAGTATCAATGTTTATAACAAAATGTGTTAATGAGGTACTCCTTTCTTATTCATTGTGATATGCATGAAGAATCTCCTTGTAAACCTTGTTCTCTGAGTATTTATAGTTTCCCTTTCTGAAGCTATATAAAAAAAAAAAAGTTGAAAGGCTGAGGAAGACTGAAGAAAGAAAAATTGAATAAAATTCTGTTATAATTTTATTTTCCGGATGGTAACTTCAATAATAATCAACAAAACTCTTGGTAATTATTTCTTCCTTTACTCAAGACAAAGGAATCTCTTCTATATATTTTAGAACAAAAATAATATTCTAAAAATTTGATTTCTCTATTTTATCCCACTCATAATCTATAACCCTTTCTTTGAAGAGTCTCCTATAATTTCTCATTTCCAAGTTTGAAAAAGCAAAAAGAACAGTGTGTGCCTATTGAAAAGAATAGTCTTACTTCTTACCTAATTCTATCATCTAATTAAAATAAGAGTTGTTCATCACTAACACTTTAGTACTGGCCACAAGAGAAACGTGCAGCCTGTGCTCCCGTAGTCTGAGTAGGAATGTGTTCCACAAAAGGATCTCTGTGTCTCATTAAGAGCAATAAAATTTGCAGTAGCGATTCAACAGACTATTAGAAAGGTTTGCTTCGATGATTTGCCTGGAAGCGTAGCAAATATTCTAAGGGGGAAAAGAATGACAGAGACAGGAACTGCTGAAGAATTGAAAATAGTGGTAATTACAATTGCAATCAACACCATTTTGTACACATGTAACTTCTGTATACTTTTAAAGTGCCAGTTCAATACTAATTTTATTACAGTTGTTGAGACAGGTGGGAAGTTTCAGGTGAGGAATTCTGAATATAGAAGTCAAGGATGAAGTTTTAAAATATATGTACTGAAGTTTAGATTCATCAGTCAGATTACTCATTTGAAGAAAAACTGTTTCACCTAGAGGTGCTGAAGATGACTAGGACTAGAGCCTTTGAATGAATATCAAATGCTAAATTTTAGACAGTCAGACAAGAACACCGTGGCTGATAAAACTTTAACAGGAAACCTCTGTTAAAATGTAAATTTATACTGAACCATTCTTCTTTGGGCTCATGCTTTAACTCATGAATATGAGGGTCATCCTAAGCTTATGCCCCATCTTTATCATTCCTTATCACAGTGTAACAAGGTGCAGGTGCATAAAAATGTATATATTACACTGCACTATACTCTGAATGTTGGGCGTGAGTCAGTGAAGAAATATCTAAAAATGAATATAATATTTATCATTTGTGAGAAGGTACATATCCATAGTAGTTTAATCTATTCATGAATAAATTGAGTGATTCTTAACAGTCTTTTCAGTCTAAAAGGTGAGAGAAATCACTGATGTAATAAACTAATGGAAGTGCAGCAAACAACTACTGGAAAAAGAGAGAGAGAAAGAGAGAGAGAAAGAGAGATGGAGAAACTCAGAAAAGATTGCCTTGCCGCTTTCCTCAAATTGACTAACAGTGAGAAGTGCAGGATCCTCAAACCATTACAAATCTGCGCTGTGTGGTAAACTTGCAGCTTCTTCATTTGTTATACGATTGCCTGGTATTAATGGAACTGCAGATTGTACCACCTCAGATCACCATCAATTTCTTGATCTTTCTGTTAACATAGGAATTTAATTTCATGCAACAAAATTCAGTTAAAACTATTAAGATATTACAAAGTCATGAACTCCAACTTCATGGTTGCATTCCCTTACATTTATCTGTGCAACCGTAATTTGACTGCTTTGTGCAAGACGCTACATTTATGAGGCTGTGTTTTCTTTTTACAGTCACTCTGGCTCACTTAATGTAGGTTGGATATCTTTTCATTGCCTCCCTTTGTTCATCATGCAGCTCCCTGGCTTATTTATTGTATGCTAGCTAAAAACTCCTCTGAACACAGAATTATAAATTTATTAATGGTCTTTTCTTTGAGGATCATCCCTGCTGCATCTGAGGGCTTCAAAATGAGTTTAACCTTTCTGAGATATGTCTACTTTATTACAGAATTTCCATTTTCCACAGAAAGGAATACGATAAAGTGACAACAATATCACAAGTGCACATTAAATTAGGATGCCCAATTTGAGATGCTGCAGGATTGGCTTTTCAGGCAAGTTGGCATTTAATTTTATATGCTCCAACTACAGATCTCACTGACTGTATCTGCAGGCTTCTAGATATTCTGCAAAGTAGCAATGTGACCTGTTGAGAGTACCATTCCATAGTGTCATTTATATTACTTGCTCAATATCCCCATCAAATCTGTGTGGCAGGGCAAGCACGGAAACCAGTCCACATGACAGTGTTAAACTGTCAAAATTAAGGCATATCTGACAGCTTTCTGTCTCGTTAAGAACAGTCCTTCCATTTTCTCCACTAGACGAGGTAAAGGTTCTGCAGACAACAGTATCTTTAGCTGTGAAGCACCAGTTCGTTCTCTGAACACTACCTGCAGGCATCTTTGGGAAACTCTGTCCAGCTTCTCCTCACTGTAGAATGTTTGATTTTGTAAGTGTTACTATTAATAATGTGGGAAACAGCAGATAAAAGTGCATTAATCTTAAGGAAACAAATTCCATCATGTAGGACCACAGTGTCTATCATAGTATTTATCAGAAGGCTTAAAATGTTAGCGATCTTTAGAGTAAAGAGAAGAAGTGGTTAGAGAAATTGGGATTTCTAGGAACCTTCAGATTACCTTTCACTAGTTGCATATCTCCCTTTTCCTATGTTTCACTTTCTGGGCTTACTTTCTTTTTAAGTCTGTCCACTCTTCCAAAATAAATATTTCAGTGTAAAAAATTTAAAAATATTCTGCTGCTTCTTTGAATGTGAAAAAGGTCTGCATTGGAGGCCAAACCTTTTATTTAATGTAAAATGAATACTTTTCAAAGATGATTTTTCCAACAATTGCCAGATATCTGAAAAAGAAAAATCACTTGTCTACTGTATAGCTGTAGTTAACAACCACTTGAAAACAGCATCTTAAGAGAACAATAATGGACAACTTGAACTTTAGATGTTATCACCAGTGCTGCCCATAATGTCCAGGAATATGAGAATTCAGTTAAAGCTCACTTCAGGTTATGTAAGGGCACATTCCATCATCCTTGATCTTACTGAGTTGTAAAACTCTGAGCAGTAATATAATCCAAAGATCAATTAACCCATAGACCAATTATAAGACAAGTTCTCTGACAGTAGTACAGTCTGGCCCAAAATGATAGAAGCTAAATGAAAGCAACCCTTTTTCTATATGCTGTATTCACATCTGTGTTTCATAGACCATATTGTACTCATTTATACATATTTTATCTATCTCTTCATCTAGGTATTACTTTAGATCAGAATTTCCCTCTCCCATTCTCAAATAATAGTACTCACTGGGCCAAAACTAGGCTTCCTAAAAATGAGCAATGTAGCATAGGTCCTATAGGTTAGAAGAGACCTCTGGAGATAGCCTGATCCAATCCCCTGCTCAAAACAGTACCAGCTTCAAAATTTGACCCTTATAGGGGCCTGATCCAAATCCCCTGCACAGAGCAGTACTAGCTTCAAAGTTTGACTCATCTGGGGTATTATCTGCTTCTGGTAAGACTTTTGGGTCCAACTAAGTGCTAAAGCTTCAGCGTTCTCCCTCGTTCCTAAAGCTAAGAGCTCTTCCTCACCTGAACAGATTAAGTAATTCAGATCAACCAAAGTAGGAGTTTCAAACAGAAACAAACATATGTGCATGACCAGCAAGTTCTCCAGATACTTGAGAAAGAGAAACAAAACAGCTTACGATGGCATAGATGTAATTCTAATCCTGATTCCAGAGTGCTCTGGAAGCTACTGTGAGGCACATGATCAACAATATCTCTGACAACATAATGCTCATTTATTTACACTATGAATTAAATGCCATGCAGTGATGAATTTCTGTGCTCTCAAAGAAATACTGCATTGTTCACCTGGAGCAAACTATAACTTTACTCTGTGAATTCATTTTGTGTCTTTTCAGTACCATATTTAAATTCTATACCTGAGAGTTAGGATAGTTTTATCTTTTTCCCCACTGCCTTTATTTTTTAAAGAGATATGCATACTAGGCTACCCTAATTAGAGATCTGGGTATCTTTTTCACATAACAAATTTATAGCACACTGTAAAATGTTTTCTCTTGTAATTTCCCAGTAATTGTCTGTTGCATGCTGCAATATTATATTACTTCATTCGAGATCATTGATTTATATTCGAAGAATATGAAGTACACAGTTCACATTATAAAATGAACTGAATATGCAGATAAACATTGTTAGAGTTTCTATTTTAACACACAGTGATTTGTGCAGTTATATTTTGCAAGGGCATTAAATGGAAGTACTATATTTCTGTTGAAAATTGATATAATATGAATATGTATTACAAAACAGGACTATGTACAGCCGGCAGGGGTTTTACCTACATGCCATCTCCTCCCATTTCCACAGTGTTTCACCTTTTGTTCTTTCATCTGCCTCAACACTTCTATCTCACCAAAATTTATATATTTGCTTTCTAAGGTTATTTTACTAAATAATTTCAAGTTCAGTGGCACAATCAGAACTGTAAGCAAGTGCCTGTTTACCTCAAACAAGACATCGATCCTCCCACATCACCCAGAAGTATGTAGCAGACTGACAAAAATACGTATTGAAAACTGTGCTGTAGGCAAGTCTAGAAGTGGCTTAACTCCCCATTGAACTCTATGCTTTGCCATGCCGCCTGATAAATCTCCTAATCCCTGCAAAATGGGAACTCCACAATTCAATCCCATGCTCACACAGAAAATCAGACCAGCATCTCAGATCTAAATCCTTACATTCTTGCAGTTCACTCATTTCTCTAAACTACTTATGTTCTGCTATACATTTAAGACAGAAATATTTTTCAGTGTTACATACGTAGTATGTATAAGAGTCTATGTCTCTTGTGCTTCCCTTTACTGATTACTTTTATCTCTCAGAAAGGTCCGGTGGTAGATACTACTTTCCCTTAAAAATATATGAGGCACCAAAGTGCTGCAGAGATATTTCAAAATAGATTAGGCTTTGATTTGTTCTATATACTCTTTTATTGGATTACCAGCTTAGGTTTTTCAATTTCTTCTTCACCTCTTACCCCAACTTATTACTACCTACTCGGTCACGAAAACAGAGCTTGATATGCAGCTTAGCTGTTAGCTAAGGAACTTGAGCTGGCTGAACATCTATCAGCACACACACAAAAAAAGATTTTTGGGTCTAATCAGTTCCCCATTCTGTCCTGTAACACATCATCAGAGACAGCTGTGTCAAAGCAGCACCAAATACATGGTTTTGTGGCACATAGGCAGGACTACACAGAAGGCTGGCCAATATTACTACAGAATCCCACAGCCTTATAATGCATGTGTTACTGTGCACACCTTCTCTCCTGGTGTCTGTAAACTCCAGAAGGCCACATTCATGCTAAATGGAAGTAAAACATAAACTCAAGGGCAGAGTCTTGAGCAGATTTTAGTTCACTTCATTTTCACTTGTAATACAGCTATTCATGGCTTTATCTGTTCATATTAATCTATCTACATCCTAACAGCTGCTATAAATGACTTGTTAATGGAACAGTTAGTCATCAAATGACAATTTTTCAATTTAAAATTCTCACAGAAATTATATGAGACAATTGCTGTTGTGAAATATATGAAATAGGATTAAATCTGTAACTGCATATTGCAGACAGTTCTGGTCATCTCAGTTTGGAAAAGAGATAGTAAAAAGAAAAAAAGCACGGAAAAACTCAACAAGGATAAGCAGAGGTGTAGAATGGCTCCTGTATAAGATAAGATTAAACAGATTCTTCATCTAGGAAATGAGATAGTTGACAAGCCTAAGAAAATAATATGTGAAAAAAAAACCCAATACAACTTACATAGAGAATAGAAATAAGAAATGCCTATTGACTTTCAACTGAGGGAAGCAGCTGATAATATCAGGCAACAGATTTAAAATAATCAGGAAGAAGTATGCTTCATCAAGTGCATTATCACCCAGTGGAAACTGAAGACTTAGTGTATAATTTCAGAATATGTCATGGCTGACCAGATATACAGTTTTACAGAATAATAAAGCTAACCGCATGCAGGGCACATTCTCTGACCTTTCGAAAGACTGGTGTCATATAGGCACTGGGATTAACGAGAACTGGAGAAATTATATACTCAGAAGCCTGTGGACAATGTCAGGTCTTCCTATGGTTCAAAATCAGCTGTACTTCAAATATTTAGGGCCAGGACTTTATTGGAGTCAAATGACTTAGGTCCAAGACACTGACACGTAACATTAGGATATAGAATCTAAAAGGCTTCTGCTGAGGTTTTCCAGTCAAACCAATTTTGCTAGTATTATCAACATTTATATGCTAGTATTATCAACATTTTCCCTTCTAGATGTCACTCTGTCAGTCCTGCAAGTACAGACCCCTTTAATGTGAACGCATCTGGCAAAACAAGACCTTCCAGAATCAACAGTATTGTAACAGCCTAAATATATGGGGAATGTCCAGACTAGTTAACTTACTAGATGTGAATCCCCACTTATCTGCAACGCTGGAGGCTTGATTATTCCCTCTCTTATTGTGTAGAACTTCATTACAGAAATAAAGCCATTAATTTCAGCATGGGATTTCCCATGACATAACAAAATAAACTGCTCAAGTATAGGAGTTCAGTCTGGTTTTTGGAGAAATTATAATTTACCGAGAAGTTAACAAAAGCTCAAATCCTAAAATTAGCTCAAGCAAACCGTGAAAGTTTCCAGTTCTAGTTACAGAAAAATGTTACACAATAAAGATTTTGAAAGAAAATATCCTGTTAATTTTCCCATAAGGAGAACGTTCTTTTTTCTCCCAAGAGGCTTTGGGTTCTTTTTTATAAGAAAATGATAATTCCATTTTTTTCAATAATTCCACATAAAAGTCTCCAGTGTAGTGCAGTAGAGTTTTCCTTCAATCGCTTGAATTCCCTCTTAACAACTACACAAGTCGTAAAGCCTCTTAGGCAGCATACTGTTTCACCTTAAAGATGCACCTATGTATGATCACCTTTAGCTGGAGACATAAAGGGGGTTAACTAACAAATACTTGTTTTCTGCATGCTTCATACATGTGACATTGAAATTCTCTGGCCATGCCCAGAGGGCGTTAACATTAACGAGTAAGGTTTGGATTCAAGACTTTTCACAGGATTAGGGTATGAATAAACGGTCTGACTTTACCAGATTTTCCTATTTATTTTTTTAAATAACATTTGGATGATACTAGCTTTTCTGCCAGTCCTTCTCACTTTTCCTAATTTTCATATATTTCAAAATTAATATTTATGGTTCAGAGAACTTCTTTGCCAATTCTGATAGTACTCCTAGGTACAAGGTAGCTGACATTCCAGATTTAGAAGTATTTAGCTTTAATACTTGCTGTTTTATATAACCTGTGGTTATTGATGTGATAGCTTATAATAAGTACTGTAAAACATCAATAAATCTTTACTACTAAGTATCTCTTTCTTTTGCTATCCAGCAGATGACAGAGTTTCCAACAGAGAAAAGAAATATACATTTTTAAATGCCTATATTTTCCAGGATATAGATGAAAAGGCTATTTTGAGTCTTTGTGACATATTTAAGATCAAAAAATGTTTTGTACAAAGTGTTACTAGCCATATACTTTTCCAGTGATACCTCCTAACAGTTTTCTGCTTCTTTGCACCCCTTCTTTATAGTTTCTTTCTTTTTATAATTTCTTAGATCTTTTAATTTCTCTATTATTAATTTCCTCCCACCTCCCTATGTCATAATCAGGAAGTTTTTATTCAAGAAAGTGCATAGAAAGTGTTGTAATCAATTATCCAATAGTAAACAGTAGTTTTTGTCTATGTTAGTCAATCAAATTGGGTAGGTTAAATTTTTCAACCTCTAAACCCTGTTGAAACTGAGTACCTCTTGAGAGTGGTCTCTACCTGTTCTTTACTGATGTTGAGATATAAACCCATATTTTTAAGGGAAATTTGGATAAGAATATTTTTGAACAGACCTTAAAGAAGGAAAAAAGTTTATGCTTGGTAGAAACTGCTGCCTCTCTGAAGCTTCCTACTTGCTTCATTCTAGTAGCTCTTTGTAGCACTTTGCAAAGTAGCACTTTGCAATGGTCCCAGACTAGTTAGAGCCCAAATTAGAGGGCTGTTTTTGAAGCCATTTTCAAATCAACTTCAGGTGTTTTGTTACGACCATTCTGACTCGCTCATTAAACAGATCAACCAAAAATCTGTGAATCTCTCTAGAGGGGAGCTGAACTAGCTCTTTCCTCAAATCCTTCTGAGACTTGCTCTTCTTTTCATAAGTTATAAAAAATAAATGAATTTCAAATTGAGATGACTAATAACCACTGCCAGCCAAAAGGTCATGTGAGGAAATATGCCATTTGCATTAGCTCTATAACCCAGCTGGCAGTACAGGTTACTACTTCACAGCTGACAGACTGTTTTCTGCTCCAGAATGAAAAATAAAGCAGCTACTTCTTTCATCAGGTGTTCTCTGAGTCAGTTTCTTCCAGCTGAGTTCTTCACTTCACCCTCCAGGAATAATAAATAATAAATATCAGTCACCACACTGCTTAGTAAAGCTACTACTTTTAATTTGAAAAGAGATTTATTTTTTTTCACTTTCTAACTTTCATCCTGTCCTGTTCAGATGAAAGGTCCAATAAGTGTAAATTTTATTCATCTATTCATTCATTTATCCAGCTCCAGCTTGTATAAATATGATAAGACGTCTCAGGGACACAAGAGTCAGTCAGAAGGCTGACTGATTCCATTTCAGATTTAATGATGTACTAAGAGGTTCATGCAAAATTCTGCAGGAGCAAGTCCTTCAATAAAGAGGAAACACAGCACTACCATTTCCAATTATGTTTTAACATTAGACAATGATTCTTTTGGGGTATATAAAATAAAGTCATATTTTCATGAAACATCATCTATGAATAACCAGGAATATATTTGCTTTTACATCTGTGGTGGGGGTTAGTCACAAAGAGGTTCTTATGTCCATATCTTTTAATGAAGAGCGATATAGTAATGATTTCTTTTTCATTCTGTAAAAAGCCATTACTTTGTTTCACTGAAGTCCCTATTAGTCAGATTTCTTTTTTAGCACTCTGACGTAAAGCATTCTCAGGATGTTCCTTATACCATTTGGAAATTTTCTTAAATGTCTCTATCTAGTATAATTCTTTTTCTAGAGAATCCTTTTATTTTTACTTTTATTTTATTTTACTTTTACAGATTTTTATCCTACATAGGCTGTAGATGAGACCAAGGCATCTCTGGGAACAGATAATTAAGGTATAGAAAGCCAAATTGATCTTGTGCTCCTATAACACTGCAGTTGTGTCACTGACTCTGGGCTCTTTTGGAGATGGTGAAATGTGACTGGTGACTGAGAAAAT
This sequence comes from Struthio camelus, assembly GCF_040807025.1. Classification (NCBI taxonomy): domain Eukaryota; kingdom Metazoa; phylum Chordata; class Aves; order Struthioniformes; family Struthionidae; genus Struthio; species Struthio camelus. Next base: position 79,994,923 of record NC_090944.1, on the reverse strand, counting down.
ACCTCGTCCAGGTTTAGGGCAAAGCCCAGTACAGTTACAGCAGTTTTGTCAGGAGTAGCCACCAGCTGAAACTTGCAATTCGATTTACAAGGCAAAAAACAGAGCAAGGCGGCAGGGGGAGCTCTTCAGGCCTGTTTGAACTCAGACATCCAAGACAGCATCATTTTCTTGGAAACGCTTCTGCCTTAACAAGTTGCAAGTTTCCTAGCCTGACCACTGGATGGAGCACAGCTTGGACATTTGTGGGATCTTGCGGAGTATCCCCATCTCAGATTTTAGGATTCCTGTTTTATATTCTTTAGAGTGCAAGTCTTTTATTAAATGGAATCTTGACCTACAGCATCCTGTGAAGCTGTTGACTTTATCCAGAAGGCCAGAAGAGTTTTGAACATGTGTTTCTTACAGGCGCTGCAATAAGTACCATATGGGGTGGTAAGAAGTCTCCTTCAAATCAAAGTATCATTTTAGTTACGCAAGGCAAACAAAGCATTCATAGAAAACAGTTTTTCAAATAATACTGTATTGCACTTGTATCTTACCAGCTGTATCTTACCAGTTGCCTTATCATTAACTAACACAACTACACAGAGCTAGCTTCTTGAAGTACTCCCTTTATTCATTCATCTGATTCCTTCGATAATATTGCTTCCATAAAGGAAATGTCTTTTTTACTGCTACTAATTTTGATATTTGGGTGCCCAGACATCTCACCTAGGCATGCTTTTGTAGATAGTATTTACATGGTCACAGAGAGCAGGCCTACCTCAAGTCAGTTTTAAAAAACTCAAGAGCCTTTTAAATTATCTCTTAGCATTTTATGACCCATGTGAAATTTCAGCAGGTCTTGCAAAGAACATTATTTTCTGTTGCGGTCTTTACAATTGATATCTGGAGGAAGACACAATAGCATCTGTCCTCGTCTGGTTTGTGCTCTCTGACCTGGGGAGATTCTATTTAACTGCTTCAGTGCCTCTGAAAAGTTCTTATATAGCTGATCAGAAGTAGCTAGCAACAGTCTTTTACAAACTAACTGTACTTATATTATGAAAATAGGAAGAAATATGGGTATCCAGAAAAGATTTTTATTTGCAATAGTCTTCTCCACTGGAGAGATTAATGGCACTGAAAATCCACTGGCAACATTTCATACTAAAAGATTCTATATTTCTGTTCTGAAATCTTTGCATACAGCTATATCCTTGCTTCTTCTGTCTACTCTAGTTAACTCAAGAAAGTCAGGAACATCATCTGGCCCCAAAAAAGTAACTGTCTACGGTGGGCATCTGCCAGAATTCTGTCTGACCTGAGCCTGGCCCGTGCCCACACTCTCCCAAATGATTTCTGAGAGTTATGTGGCAGTTGTGACAGGGAATGTTTGAAAAAATGCTTACTTTGATAAGGTCCTCTGGAAAGTTTCACCATCTCATGCCACACCACAGACACTCTCACAACAGCAAAAAAAAAAAAAAAGCTGCAGAGCGGATCTCTCCTTTATACGAGAATATAACTACGGCATCACCAGAAACAGTTGGGGTAACATAGTTGGCCCCCCAAAACAGAGCCATCTTCCCTATGATTGTTGAGGAGCTACATAAGCAAGGAGAATTCAGTTCTGGCTGGATTCCCCTTGCCATATTTATTAAAATGCAAGAGGACAGAAGAGAGAGCAAGACCCAGCAATGTGATAAAATGAATGAATTAGTAATGACATATGTCAAGACTACATATGTCAGAAGACATATGCCTGACATATGTCAAGACTAGAGACTACAGCCAAAGACCTGAAGCATGCAGTCCATGACCTCAGGCTGGTGTCACTGGCCTCATCTTTCTTCTAAGATATCCTCTATACTGAGAGGGAGCCAGCCAGCTCTAGAATACCGGATGAAGGTAGCAGCGCTCCCAGCTGCCACCGTCATTGCCACCTTTTCCGAACTGGTAGCAGAATACACCCACAGGCCTCATCTGATGAGTGAAAGATGGATTCTGTGCGTTAGCTGGGAGGAGGCAATATAGATGCCTTTTGTGGTCAGAGGCATGCAGAGTTTAGGTAATCTACACAGCATCAGGGAACATGCTGGGGAGGAGTGAAAAGGGAGTCTTACAGCTCCTCAGCTGACAATCTCCCACAACAAGGGCAGCAGAAAAAGTGGTCAGGGACTATGTCTGCCTGGCAACACACCAGGGCCCTTCCTTCAGGGCCCTTCCTTCAAACATACAGTCATGGCAAGCACTGCTAGATTTTTCTGTGTCTCCTAAACAGGACTGTCCTTGGAAGACACACATATATGGCCATATATGCCCTGACACATTGGAATCAAGCAGAGAACAGAGGACTTTCCTGTCCCTCCTATGCACTTGTGGAAGTAGCCAACGTGGGTAGCATAACTGAACCTGTCTGGATTTAGAGGGCTTCTGCAATGTGCAGTAACTACCATGATTACCTTCCCCCAGGGTGCCCTTTCTGAGCTGCAATGCACATGACATATCAAAATGATCTCTGTGCAATGGGAAAAAAAAAGATTGAATTCAATGAGGAGAAATGCAAAGCCTAAGGAAAGACAGGACTACAAATACAAGATAGATAGTGACATTCCAATGGGCTGAAAACTGAGCAAGATTTAATGCCATACTGTTGCAGAAAACAGAGGCACTCAAGTGTAGAAACAGGAGCTGTGCATATAAGACATATGACACTGTCAATAAACTCTTCTCCTCTGCTCTGGTAGTTGATCTTCCTAATGTATGCTCAGTTTAAGGCACTACAGCTCAAGAAAGTAGACCAGCTGGAGAGAGAGCAAGAATGACTGCAGGTCTGGACAATAAGATCAGTGGACAAAGAGTGAAGAAATGGCACTTTTCAGGCATGAGGAAAGATGACCAATAGAAGACAGGGTGAATTTCTTCAAAAGCATGAGTGGAAGCTATAAAGAAAAAGAAAATGAACCTTTCAAAACACACAAGTTAAATACGAATGGCCTTAATTATAGGCAAGCAGATTAAAAAGGCATCAGGAAACTTGCTAATAGTAAGGATATCCAAGCTGTACAACAATGTGATAAGGAGAAGTTTTGAATTCCTCACTTCAGAACTTTTTAAGAATAGGTTGGAAAAACATCTCTGGGATACGCTAGTATAACTGACCTTGCCTTTGGACATGGCAATAGGCTGAATGAATTCTCAATGTCCCTTCTGTTCATATCTTCTGTGATTTCTTTGAAAGTGTCAGACCTCTCATTTATTTATCAACCCAGCCAAGTGAGTAAGCAAATATTATTTTAAAATATTTGTCTGATACAATGCTCTTCGAGTATGGTAAAATATTTCAAAGTTAAAAAATAAATGAAATATGACACATTCATATTTCTTTTATAAAATGATCACAAGTTTATCCCTTCTAATTTCCCAGTGCAGCTGTAGATGAATGAATTGAAATCAGTTTCTAGGGCAATATTTAAAGAATGTCTTATCCTAAACTCTTAAATCAAAAAAATAAGATTAGGAAAAAAGTCCACACCCTCAAAGAAAGTATCATTTAGGTAAGTAAAATGTATAGGAAAATGGCTGACTTGAGTGTCTCCTACCACAGCACATGTAAGAAAGCAATTGGCCCTTTCAGAAGGTTAAAATAAGAAGCCAGGAAATAAGTCTTTCTCTCTCATGATTTATGCCAGTAACATTTTAAAAATAGTCTAAAATAAAATCAGCCTGATCTTGTGAATCCCAAATTGATGAGCAGTGAAAGTGTACAAATCATAATAAAATAATATAACATTGTAATCTCCAGAATTCTTCTGTGTCTAGGGGAAATATTAGCTTTAAGAGTTAAAAGGAATGGGAAGTTATGGGAAATGGGAAGATTCTCAGCTCTATCGTTTTCCTCTGTTAGCAGACTCTAGGTAATATCAATTCCATTTGAATCATATTTTTAAACTTTTATTTGCATCCACAACAGATAGAAATTCAGGGAAAATTTTGGCTCCATTCAAATAAAGAGGAATTTGTGTTACTATATATACAAGCAATCCCACATATTTTCAAACAATGGAAACTGAGATTCTGACTTCAGTATATGACCCATGGACAGGCATGTCTCCATGGTACCTTATGCCTTCATTTGTCTTGGAACTCAAGTGTTATATTTCAGTGCCAATGATTTATTTACTTTTTATCAAAATCACATCTTATCTGGTTGAATGTATTCTATTATATTATAAATTAGCTTCAAGCGCATTAAATGCTTGGACCAGATAGTGCTAGCCCGCTGAAGTAACTCACTTTCGGTAAAAGCAACAGGCTTTCCTTATGTCATTTCATAAATATTTAACCATAAAGAGGATGGGGCCAGTCTCTTCTCCGTGGTGCCCAGCGACAGGACAAGAGGCAACGGGCACAAACTGAACCACAGGAAGTTCCACCTAAACCTGAGGAAAAACTTCTTCACTGTGAGGGTGGCAGAGCATTGGAACAGGTTGCCCAGAGAGGTGGTGGAGTCTCCTTCCCTGGAGATATTCAGAACCCGTCTGGATGTGATCCTGGGCAATATGCTCTAGGTGACCCTGCTTGAGCAGGGAGGTTGGACTAGATGATCTCCAGAGGTCCCTTCCAACCTAAACGATTCTGTGATTCTGTGATAAGCATTCACAAAGCAAGGTATGTGCCAAGGTGACCTAATTTGGGCACTGACGATTTTCTGGCTCTTATTTCTGTTGACTTTGATGGCTGAGGACTATTAGCTAAGCTTATGTAAGAGACATGGTATTCCTTATGGCTGTTCCCATAATTTGTGCCTGGTTTTATCCACTCAAAAAGCTATTTCTCAAATTAATAGTATAGCCATTTCATCACAGAAAACATTCATTAGCATCTCTGGGAGTTTTGTCCAAGAGATAATTCCAAGATTTGACTCTAAAAACATCAATTTGTATTTCTATTAATATAATCTAAACCTATATTCATCTATAAATCTAAACCAAGAATGTAAAACTTCAGGTTCCAGATGAGCAGATGTGACTTCATATATAAGCAAACACCATTTCCAAATATTTTCTTGGCCCATCCTTACTGAGTAGGTATAAGATTCCAACCTATTGAACTTAATGGCAGTCTTCATTGACCTACTGGCTTGGGATCCTAACTACGCAGAATAGCAGGGAGGGAAACAATTCAAAGGAAATTAGGGTTTTATGAGGTCTTTATGACTCTCTGCTCTGTGCCTGAACTCGTGTCACCCACCCCTCAGCCTAAGAGTGCTGTGATCTTTTCTGTCACTACTCCCAATCCTATCTAAAAACTTTTTGACGAGCAATGTAGTTTCCCAGTCTACAGATTCATTATGAGTCAGTAGAAATGTTTTATTGAAATCCCGTTAGACTTCTCCAAGAATGTACCAGTCAAGTTGTCTTTCCCTTAATCTCTTTTTCAAATAAATCATGACATTCAAAGTGCAGTCTTAATCTTATGCCTCAGCTCTATCTCTGTGATCTGATCTTTCTAAATTAAAGAAAGAGATGTTGTACAACTAATGTGGATTTCTTATTGCCGTGATTCTCCTGACTGGTTCTCTCCCTACAAACAGCGCATTGGTCGTTAGCACCACCAACAGAAATGCTGGATACACTGTAGTCTATAGCACCTGCCTGTACGAACAGCCCTCCTTTTTGCTGGTGTTGTTATGCAGTGGCAGGTGGCAGGGAAGGAAAGCAATCTCTGTGTTCTGCCTGCTATGAAGGACTGCCAAAATGCCAGTTTGTCACTAGAAACGACGGACACTTCTAGGCTAGGCCTAACAGGAAGCTTCACAAAACTCTTCAAAGTGTTTTAGTGCACTCTGCTCTCACACATAACTGTGAGTAGCTCATTTACAGATTGAGTTCACAGTTTGAGCTTATGCTCTCCAGGGAAACAGAGCCATTGCTCAAGACAAGAGGCCTGACTTTCTGTATCACCATAATGTGGCCAGAAAAAGCAGTTGTAAGTAGCATATCCTTCACACTCGGGCTGTGTTCACACGTACTAAATAACATCTGCTTATCCCCTTTATTTTTGTTTGTGGTACCAAGAGATATGAGTATCTGGAAGCCATGATAACCCTACACCTTCCTCCCTCCACCCACCACCCCATGTTTTAGAACTATCATAGACTTTTCACATAACTCAGTGCAAGTCGTTCAGTGTCTTGATGAAACCATCGGGTAATTATGTGAGACGTATGTAAGACTTAAGGAAGAAGGATTGTAGAGTTATTAAAAATGCATAGAACATGTTAATTCTGTTTATTAAAAAAAAAAAAAAATCCACCAAAATCCCAGTCTGCATTGCTCAATCTTATGAATGATCTAAATGTTTAATTTTGTTTCATTAGGTTTTCCAAGATTTTCTATCCTTTTCATTCTGCATATTTCTAGCTTTACTTCTCTTGAAAATTATTTTCTCCTCACTTACCTATTCAAAAGATAACTTAAATATGGAAAAGTTCTTCATTCCCTAACCTCTCCATGAGCATGTCCATGAACAAGAGTTTCTCATTCATTATTATTACTTTGGCATGTACAGCACAGAGTGACTAGAGAAACATGGAGCTTGCTGTCCTCATAAATTCCCTGAATATCTGCAGGGAAACAGCATATTCTTCACTATCAGTATAACACTTGAAATCTCTGAGAAGGTAATATAATATATAAAACCCTGGCTGTAACAAGGAATATGAGGAATGAACACATTTCATGCAAATTAATTTAAAATCAATGTTAAGGTTGGTTAAGAACCCAACAGAACATAGTAACCTTGTGGATGTTTTTGCCTGTTCTTCCGCACTTGTCTGGGTTTAGTACGGCATTGTACATGTCAAGTAGGTACATAGACATTATTAGCCAGAAAAAAGGCTGCTATGGAAATGAGCTTAACTTGTGATAGTTCAAATACAAGATTACAGTGCTTAAAAAACAGAAAGCAAGCCTGAGAGCTGAATGGCATGTCCATATGGACGTAGCCCCCATACACTTGCGTGAAGAAAAAGCTATCACTTAGTGTTCTGCAAGAGCTGAAAGGCATAAAATCTGCAGAGGAAACATCTCTGGTTCAGGTTTCACAACTAACATCAGGATGAGAAGGAATGCCATTATGAAAGACTGAATTTCTTTCTTGTTTTTGGTCAGACTGAAAGATTTTCTTCTGCTATAATCTTTGCCTTCATTTAATTCTCTATTGATTTCAATTAAGTTCTCATCAGATTTGCACCTCCAGCTGAGGGTTTTCTTTTTCCCTAGCCAGTCTGTTTTTTAGATGTTTTTCAAAGTTTCAAATCCAATAAAAACCCAAGAGAGCAATAGCAAAAAATTGGCTATGTGCTAGGAAATAAACCACCTAAAATTTATCACTGTGAGATTCCATTAAAGTCTCTTCCTTCACAGATGAGCAACAGTGAATCTACAAAGCTGACTTATGATTCTTATGAAATGTCTTGCATTCCAAACTTTTTTGAAAGGCTAATTTAAAAGAGTGTTCTTCTGTAAGAAGGTGATAGAGGAAAGATCAGCTTACGGTTAAGGAACTGCACTGCAGCTTCAGCGATATATACTTGGTCAACTTTTGTCACAGACTTCCTATGAGACCCTTGAGTAAGCAACTGCTTGGTCCCTCTCCTGTCTGTAAATGCATGATAAGGACTGCCTTGCTTCCTAGGGTTTTGTACAAATAAATTCATTAGTACCATAATGGTGAATGCCTAGAAAGGGCCTGAAAACAGACAAACAATCAGTTGTGCTTATATAACTGTCTTTTTTCTAAATCAGCATTGTTACTAATAATTACAACATTGTACAAAATCTTTCCCTAGATAACTTAGACCTGCTTTCAGAAAAGGAGAGTTTTTTTGAGGTGTTTGCTCTATCGTAAAATTAAATAACCCAAAGCATTTGTACCTCCCTCAGAAATCTTGAGAATCATGATATTCAAGTCACTTAGATTATTATGAAAATCTCATCTTAAGATTTGCTACTGCACCATCTGAACATATAAATCCAATAACTTTTGTGTCAAATATTAAAGTCAGATAACTGAATAATTTCTTTAATTGCAAGAAGTCTTCTAGAGGAGGGAACTGAAAAGAGGTTCAGTAAAAGGTAACAGTAAAAATCAAGAAGACTAGCTGAGTAGGATGCAGGCCAAGGGAACGGCCAGGGCAGATTACAAAGGCCTGCATTTGATCACTGGCATACTGTGGAAATCTTAGAGGGAGAATGCTTGTTTTTGTACAGTTTTCTACACCTTCACTGCTTATTCTGATCATCTAATACAGAGTGAAGTCACGAAACACTCAAGTGTTTTATACAGTCACAGATAGAGACTACTGTGAAATATAATTTGAGCCACAGTACAACTAGACCTTTTCCTAGTGCATTATCTCTTATAATTTACAAATCTAGGGTATTTGCGTATGCTATTCATGACTAATGTTAACATCTACTAGTATTAAAATAAGGACTCTTTGCAGATTTTAGAATTAAAAAGTTATTTCTTCATATATTTCCCTATGTCTTTCCATCGCATAAAATATTTGTTTCTGTAGAGGTTTTCATATCTATAACCTCATACAACACAAATATACTAACTAAGACCACTGCAATACTGTTCTTGAAAATGACCCTGCATGAGAAATAAATTTCCAAGGAAAATAATTTACATGTAGTGAAAAATCTTTAAAAATGTATTTTCTTTTTCTCTCCTCCAACTCATACTCTCCGAAGAGGAAGGGTTTTACCATTATGAACAATTTATAATTTCTGTGTGTGTTCTAATAGTGGTTGCCAAGGGCATTCATTAGAGTTTATGTTCTTCAACTACAGTCTCAAAGGTTTGATAAGTTACTTACACAGAGTTTCTTTCTGGCACAAGTCTTTAGCATACAGGATATCAACTAAAGGGCAGTGAAGGGCTGCAAAGAGTTAAGATGAAAATAAAACATTGAATGTCAGAGTTACTGTACTCAGTAGGTTTTCTGTGGCTTTCATGGGTATAAACCCCAATATTCCCATGGATCCAGGCAAGGAAAATGCACAAAGAATATTCTCTGAGATTCTCTGAGATTCTGAGCTCTGTATCTGACAGTAATTCAATCTATCGGCAAGAACCTCCTAATATTGCAGGAATTCCCTGCATTCCAATTACTCTAGCTGCAAGCCACTGACTGATTTATCACATTTACCTCTTGCATATGTTCAATGTGAAACCCTGTAAAAGTAATGAAATATTAGTGAAAGCAAGAAAGGGCAGTCAAGAGTCATTGATTTATAGTCAAATTCTTCTTCAATTTGCTCCCTTTGAATCCTGAACATCAGATAAATGATAGATTACCCAAAGTATTTCAATTATTTAACAATATAGAAAAGATATATCTGAGCTCTGATCTGACTTAGCTGAAAAATACTACTCTTGTGTCATTAGAACTGAAAAAATATTTAATAAGAAGTCCAGGAAAAAAGAAATTAAGAGTAGGGCGAATCTATGACCTTGTCAAGTTTAAAGTTTGTAGTACTCTTGTAGCTCTGCAGTGCTGCATATGGAAAAAGAACCACATAAGTACTCAGTTCTGAGAAAGAAGTCAGCAGGTTACAAGCACAAGGTTATCACAAGACAGCATTGCACACATGTAACATGTCATCACCGTTATTAAATGAGTAAATGCATCGAGACTATAGTTTTGTGCTAATTATATGAGGTCATTTATCATAAGATAGTAGTGTGAAAAAACTTTAAGCAGGATTATGAAATAGAAGATAGAATCAAATTAAACTCACCATAAAAACAATCTTTTTAGTGCTCATTAAAACAAGCACCAGAAAAGCCTCACTCCCTTTATTCACAGGCACTGGCTAGCCATTAGACATTCCTCAGATGAAATATTTGTCGCTAGCCCTAGCCCTATATTCTTCTACTACTGTGTTCTCTGTGAACATCTCTGTAATATTAGTGTGTGCTTATAACAAAGAGAGTCAGGCAAGCTGAGAAATATTTCAGTCTACATTGGCTTGAGCCAATACACACAAGATTCATTAAGCACATTGGGTCCCTTGATATTACAGAAAAGTAACAAAACACTAAAATGGCTATCTGGAGCCAAAGGTCTGAAAATACATCTACCGAAATTAGTAGCAAATCCCTTCTTGGTTTTAATCGGAGCTGGACGCAGGTCTGACCTGATTGTGGTAGCTCTCCAGTTGTGTGGTTGAAACTACATTGTGGGATGCATGCAACAGCTGCAAGTGTTAATGAGAAATGATGTGAAGAAGACCATAGGAGCAGGAGAGCAGAAGAAAAAAGCTGAAGTCCTTCATCTTCTTTCTTGTCATTATATTTGGTTTTGTGGGCACAAATATTCCCACTGTGCTCCAGATAAAGACATAATCCCATGCCCCAGGCATAATCTAAACATTGCATTATTTCTGGTCTAGAATCTGCATAAGATTGGATGAGATCTGAAAGATAAAGCATGCGGGTATCACAGTCAGTTTCCTTCTCACAGAATATTTATATCATATTAAGAAATAACTGAAATTATTTACATATTATAAACATCTGAAAAAAGAATATACTTAATCAGAAAAGAAGACGACAAATGAATCTGTCTACAATAACCATCGCTGTAACAATACTTTATTTAGGAATTTTGCCTCATAACTTCCCCTACTGCACCTTGAGATATATGTGTTTGCAAATCTATTTAACTGAAACTAGCGCAGTATATACAAGTGAGACTAATTCATTTTTAATTGTATCTACTAAGCTGTATTTAGGTTCAGATGCTACAGATAGTATGAAGTATCATGTGCTTTCATGAAGAGAAATGGCTATACCATGCAGTGTCTGTAGCCTACTGATGCAGTACAGTCTGTACTGTATGAGTAAATGTCTAATACAATGTAAAGGCAAGCGCCACAAAAAGATTAGGGCCAAACTCCCAAATCTGGATGTTCAAAACCCCAGCCTACTGCCACCCAGCTCTAGAAGCATTTATTTTCCCTATACATTTATTATTTCATCAGTAAACTTCTCTAGAGACCAACAGCCTGTTTGGAGATGGGGTTGAGCTGGATAGATAGGAACCTCAGGCTTTTTAGAAGACACAAACTTCTGATCCTACTTATTAAGAAAATAACATCATGTCTTGGTCATTTACATCTTTGTGATGTTCAGTGTGCTTGTTCCATTGAACTCACTGGAAGTCATGGACTAAGTAAATCAGACCTCATATAGCTGCCATTTGCTTGAAGCTAGAGGAATAAGCAGAGAATAAGGACCAAAAGATAACTTTGCAAAAAATAATGTAGAAAAAGTATATTACCTCCATTAATTAATCATTGTAATTTTTGAAGGGAGTCACTCATTTGGTCTTTTGTTCCTACTTGATGATCTCATGTATTAAAAAGTCTTAAAGTCTCTTTGAAAATATTAGGAATGTTTTCACACCGCCTTTTTAACTAAGACTTTAAGGAATGGTCAAGATCTGTCTGCCAGCCCTTAATTAAAGGAATAAGAGTGTTGATATGAATCGACAGCAATGAGCTTATATCCCAGTATTTTGGTGGGTATTATCAGAATCCAGGGAAATAGTTTTATAAAAGTCACTTCTCCTGCAGTTAACTAGTTTCTACTCTAATATTGTAAATCTACAAGTTCTCCAGACTTCCATAATCTTCCTGGACAGGCACAACTTGTAATGTAAGAAATAGTGACAAAAATTCAGCATGTCCAAGTCATGGAGTGGAAAACAAGGCAAAAAGTTTTGTCTTTTCCCTTTTTTAAGTCTCCTTTAATCACTGAAACTGAAACTTCTTGATGTGGGCCATGACCTCATAGAGCCTTTCACAAAAGACGACTATTTTTTAAAATGTTGAACCATTTCTTTTCATGCAATACCTTGCATTGTCAATTTAAAAGCTTTAAGGGCTCCATAGTGTGTCCATGTAAGAGATTAAAGTTCTCCAGTCAAGCTGGTTGCTAAGAGGAAAAAAACCCTGAAGATAGTTTCATTGCTATAGTGAATTACCAGCTACACTAATTGCCTGGTATCTTGAAAATTAAATCATTTTGTCTTGCATATTTATACATATGTAAATCAGCACACACTTCTGCTGAGGGATGCTAGCTCACATGTCCCTCCCCTGAAAGACAGAGGAAGGATGGCAGATATAAAGAGCTTTTCTGGGAAATATTTTTCTTCCTCCTGTTGCATATTTGCTGAGGACTGAATAAAGCAGTACAAGTAGTTAGAGGGAAGGCAGGGGCTTAAATAGTCAAAACCTAAGCCTAAAGTGTGTTCTGCCTCCACAGTGCTCTCAGCCAAGGGCATACCAAAAGATAAGGTGTTAGGGAGTGTATTAGAGAACTTTTATGCCTAATAAAATGGCCAGAGGATATAAAACGTTTCTGAAAACCATGAATCTACTTATGTAGGCAGGCACTTTGGGAATAGCTATGAGATTACTTCCAAAGATCTCTTCCCTGCCCCTAGAGCAAAGTTTGTGGGGGAGAAACTTTGGCCTCTGCACTCCCAGGGTCATCTCAAGGCTAGAATCTGTCCACATCCAGCAAGTTCGTAGGAGGAACCAGGGAGGGGAATGAAAAGGCCCTTTGGTGGTGCATGCTGGTAGTACCCTCTCCCCTTTCCGTCCTCCACCTCAGCACACCCAGGTTTCTTCTAAACCAAGCAAGCCGGCAGAAATGTCAGTGTAAAAGAAGAAATAGTGTCCTATTTGTATGAAACAGATCGGGATGCCTAATTACAAACAACTCAAATTGAAGCTTAGGAATGGAATTAATCATAACAGTGCTTATTCTCTTCTGTTTTCATAAATCTGTGTTTAGTGGTCACCCTGACATGCCATGGTATTTGCATCACATTAATAAAACACGGTGAATTCCATGGTTACATGCAATGTGCAAAATAGTGAATTGTTATTATGAAGAAAAGAACTGCTGTGTGAGAACTGAGGGCAACAGCCATACCCTAACCACAACTGAATGACAACTTATTGAGAGGCAGGTAAGTTACAGTGCTGTAACTTTTCATGGAAGTCTTCTGTATTTCAGTCTCTATACCTCATTTATTTCTGTAAACAAAATCTGCACAAACTAGGTGGCTCTAAAGTACATGAGAATTCAGTTAAGGAGTTCCTGTCTGCTGACTACATGTTAACACTTCCATGCTACAGTGTCTTGTATATTGAAATTCCAAGAAAAATATTACATATTGAACCATTCAAGAGCTCAGGATGTATATTTTTTGTCTGAATATTACTGCTAGTGAAATGAGAATGAAACAGTTCCACTATATAAACTCCAGTCTTGCTGGCTGATTTGGTTTCTCAACTGAATTGGCTTTTAGATAGGGAGAAAGTTGTCCCCTGTAATAGTTGCAACATCTTCAAGGCATTCTGGATTAGAACGAGTGAAATGTTTCAGCGCTTCTGGCTCCATCTGGAAGTGACCATGTTTGGTGAAAACAACCTTTAAAAGAGCTAAGGTAACATGTTTTTTCCTCAGTTCCCCATTTGACTGAAGCAGGAAGATCAATGGACAAACTCTTGTAAGATGAAGCAAGGCAAAGAGATTGTCTTGCTTATGTGAAAAGATTTCAAAACTTCCAACCATTTACACTACATCCTTTAAAAGGAGAGCTCTGTTATTTGATTTTATCCTGGAATGGATCTTTCTGGTCATCTGCATCAGGTTACAAAGCTCAGAAATACAAATCACATCAGTTCACTGGTAAGATGTTTCCAGTTATGCCAAAATAAGGGATATTTTGTTGACAGAATCATTTTGTACCCCTTGAAAGAGAGAAAGAAAGAGACCTAGAGTAAGCCATATTTCTATGTAACGTTATTCAGCTATATACATAGAGGGGGAAACCAGAACACTGGCAGCAAACCCCAGAACAATCTAAGCCAGATACAGGCTTGGAAGGCGAGGAGTGGGATGACAAAAGGGGCTAAATTTGTCTCCCTCCATCTGTTAGCTCCCCTCTCTCTACCACACCACCAATTGATGCAGCTTCCTTCCAGCTCCTTTACTTCACCTGTTAGGTGTGGATGCTAAAGCCAATGAGAGCAAGTAAAGAAGCAAGAGAAGCAGTGGTAGTATGTACCAAGAGAGTATGTATTTTGCTTAATACCCCCTCCTGTCCCATATCCTGTTAAACAGTAGGGCAAAGGAAGAGCACACTTCTTCCTTGCCCTCGCTATTCTGCTTTTCACCCCGCCTAGGGTTTTCCTTCTCACCTCCTATAACAGTCTGTCTTGCAGACAGGAACAAGCTTCAAGCCACCTGGAAGTACATGAACATAGCGAATATGCGCTCCTGACTGGCCATGGGTATCAGCTCTGATTCAGTGCTTCGGAAGCCATAGCCATGCAGCCTTCTTGCAGAGGTCCTTGTGCCTTCATGCCCTGGGGAGGGTGACTCACTGCCAGGAAGGACTACACATCAGGGATCACAAAAAGAGTGAAGTCCCTGATATTTAAAAATTGAAGGGCTCACATGTCCTGGCACCTGTTTCCCACAAGTCTAGCAATAGAGCAAATGGCTAGTTCCTACTCCATTTTATCCATTTTCTCCTGAAAATCCCTCTTACCTGTTCACTCAGCTAGCAGAGAAGTATAATTGCTTTTCTCCTGAGAGAAGGTGCTTTGTAACCAAGAGCGTGCTGCGAAAGCTTCTCTAGGCAATTTGCTTTCAATCACCAATTCACTCCTTAAATCTTCTTCCAAACGTGGTTATAGAAAACACATTTACTATCTAGTGGCATTTGCCTGAAATCTTTCATCTCTATGATTGCTTGATAATCACAAAAACAACTTCTGCTGATCAATTTACCACAAGGCCAAACCAGTCTTTCACTTACAGACATCAAGTCTAATGCGATCATCTCTCCTAATTTCACTTCTCCTTCCCTTACCTCCCTACCTAAGATCTGGAAAAGCAGGAGTCAACACATCAGCTTTTCAGTTTTTAATAGGTATTTCACTGGCTCATAGCCCTATTACTCAGCGTTAGGAACTGCTTTGTCTAATTGTTTTTCTCTCTGATGAAAAACAATCATTTCAATCATTTGTTTGAAAAAGGCAATACAGATTGTCTAACGCACCCTGCAGCTCAGGTATCAGTTTTTCTCTGAATGATGGAAACCTGAGCCTGAGTATGTAGTAAAATAGCTAAGTCTTTGCGTTCTGAAAGCAGCAGTTTATAACCATTTTAGGTACTGTGTTTGTGGCCCCAGAAGAATCTAATGTTTTATGAAGAAAGTGGTCTGCCAATGAAGATTTTCTCTTCTGTTTAATATTATATAATCCAGCACTGATTATTCCAAGCTTGTTTATTATAGAGTGCAGAAATAAAACAATTTATCTGAGTTCCTTTTTCACATAATCGCAATCCACTTACTAAACCTGGGAGTCCGTTTCTGTTTTTTCCCAAGGGCAAGTTTTTGATCATTCTGGAAACATCTGAATTTGTTATGGAACTGGAAGTGTTTCTCAGCCCCTGGATCCAAGTGCAGGCCTCAGTAATACTCCAACTATACATCAAGGTCTGACCTGGCCCCATGCTAATTTATCTTCTCCTTCCACTACATATTTTCCTGCCAGAATTATTATTTACCAAAGTTACAGTTAGCACTCAAATTCCTTCCACCTATCCTGAATACAGATGTTCCTATCTATCCTCTCCTTGCAAATGTTATTCTCAGAAAGAGTCAACAAGCCTGAATTAAAGATAGGGAGTCATACAAGAGTAAAAGGCATCATAATACCTTTCTGTCTGTCTATGCTCTTAGCTCTGCCCATGCAATACAGAAATAAAGCTAATGCACTCATGGCTTTCCATGAGTGGAATTTCCAAACAATTAAGTAGTGCTTTAAAATTAAGGTGTCTCCATAGCAAATTTGAGGCATACAAGGAGGGAGAAGAAGAATATTTTTCAGAAAACATGAAGTGGAGTTAAACTACAAAGTACATGAAGACCTAATGCTCAGACCCCTTGACAAGCATTAACACATGAACCCCATAAACATGTATCCTGAACTTGTAAGTGCCCAATAATCTTCTCAGAAAAACTATTCTCTAAGAGGCCATTGTGTCTCCCTGCTCAAATGGATGGCAGGGAGCAGAGGGGATGGCAGGGCAGCACCTTCCGGCAGGATGCAGTCCCACAACACCCGAGCGAGGAGAGCAGAGCCAGGCCAGTGAGGGAAATCTAGGTCAACCAAGAGCGCAGACTGCCAGCAAGCCTGCAATGATGAGGTCCTGGGATGAGTCCCAGGTCAAGCCAGAAAGGCAAGCCAGCAGGTCGAGGTCAGGGAGGTACTGGCACAGGATGCCTGCAGGGTAGCTCAGGGCAGGGGCCTGAGTTTATCAGCAGTTTGTAAGCATGGGAAGGGCAGATGTTCGCTAAGTTTGTCTAGGCCCCACAGCTTCATCATTAAAGCTATCCCTGAGCACAGGCAGCCAAATGACACAGAAGTGAGGGGATGCCGTCAGGGCCCTGACAATGACCGCTTGTAAAGGCTATGGAAGCATATCTGCAGCTGCTTAAATGTTATGAGGTCCAGGGAAGAGATTTCCATGTTTTGTTCTTCTAAACGGACTGTGTTCCTCCTCCTGCCTGCTGGGGAATTGCAGTGCAGCTACTTTGGAAATAACATAGTGTCATCTGTCTTGGGGAGGCTGCATTTGTTCTTCCGTCATCATTTTTCACAAGCCAAAAAAAAAAAATGCTGTTCAGCCTGGAAGTGTATGTTGTACAGGTGGAGAACACAACTACTGATATAAAGAATGGCCTACCATTCAAGAGGATACTTTGGTAGGTGCTTCTAAATAAAATATCATATCTTTAATAAAGGCAATATGATAAAAACATGCTTTTCCCTGTGATGTCTACTAGATTGTGAACTATTCTCCTAAGTGGAAATTACTGAGCCTATGGCTGTAACTACCTTAAAGAGCTATTTTGCTTTAGGGCATCTTCTAAGGGTCCACTGTGATTGCTTTCCAGCACACACGGCCAGGGGTTTTTTCCTGCCTTGAAACTAGCACATTGGAGGGAGGCTGTTTTCCTTAGGTGGAGCCAAGGAGCAGGTAACATCAAACCTCAGTGTTCTCAGTTCCCACAGATGTATAGTTTAAATCACTTCTTATTTGAGAACTAGATGGAACAGATCTCTTCAAAATCTACTTTAGAATAAGAGCAGGGGTTGGATAAAATTGCCTTTAATATATTTGTAATTAATTTTTTCTGTTATAGTGTTTCAGTTATGAATATGTATTCCAGTGGAATGGATTTGTACAAATGTGAATAGCTAACCTCCAAGCAGACTATCCCCTTTGTTTCTCACGGCTACAGTATTTTCTCCTTTTATCTCTCCTTTTTCTTAACAATTAAGGCTCTGATGAAAACAGAGTGAACTCTAAATAGTCTGCTCATTTACAGGCAGAATTGAATCAGCTGTTTTAACTTTCTTGTAAGGGTAATTCTTCATTAGGAAGATCAGTAGTCCTTTTCACTCGGTTATTTTTTATCTATCCCTGGAATTTAGATTTTCTTTTTTTTTGAGCAGACTAAAAGCTCAGATACAAGGTACAGGAAAAGAACAAGGAATTGTCTGTTAAAAAATAAAAAACTATTGTTGCAAAAAGTGAACTGTTTGTTCTTGTTATTGTGCTATCTTCTTAGCTACTGCAATTCACAGGACAGCTACCTTTCTGCTGCGCTGTCATTGCATATCAATGCAGATGATGTCAGCCATTTAAGAAAAACGGTCAGGGATTCTCTTCTATTCCTAATTTCTTGTTTTGCCTTGTGGAGCAACACTGAACAACTCACTATTTTTTCTATTTGTTCATAAAATAAAAATAATAACTTTTGAAAGCACTTCAGGGCCTTCCATTAGAGGGTGTCACGTCATCACATTGTTTGCAACACGTTCTCAGGGGAACGACAGCTGTTTGCATATATGTAACATATCGGTAGCCAAACAGAAATAACATATATTTTCCTACATAAAAACAGTACAGCCTAGTAGTACATATCTAACTTCTGGTTGGTGAAATTTCTTGCTCATATGGTCAGTCATATATTTGACGCAGGACCTGCGATTGTCCTTTCCCAACCTGATCTGATCTTTCTGGTGACTTTATCTCCTCTGAACTAAAAAGAAAAAGTCATTTTTCTTAGGTTTTGCCAAAGGCAAAATGAAAAGCTTTTCATTTTATTCTCTCAATGCTTTTCTTTTTGGTTCATTGTCATCAATGTGATCTATTTCCCAAAACTTTCAAACAGATCCGAGAAACTTTTACAGTCTATGTTTGACTTAGCGTTCTGTTCTTTTCTTCTATATGCTCTTCAGGGACCTAACACAATTCCCATACAGTTTAGTGGGATTTTGAACTGGACTTCAAAACTGGAAGAACAAGTCTACTAAATATTTGTCTTTCAGATCCATAAAGCTAATTCAGACATAAACATTTTTATATTCACAGTTAAATAAAACCCGTAGGATTAACTCTGTATTTGATATAAACACAACATGGAAATATTTCAGTGTGTTAAGACACTGTCCATAGCCTGTACAAGCGTTTGAAAGCATGGCAGGAAACATTGGCACTGCCCCCACGTTGGCAAAGAAGGGGCTAATCTTCGGACACCCAGTCAGAATTGCAGAAGCATTCAAAGAATAGGGCACACAACCAGATGGTGAACCGATGGACCCCTGAGAGCTGCTAAATTTGCTCATATAAAGAATAGGAAAGGCTCGTACAGGGCACACAAGTCACCCCACTGGGGAAAGGAGAGGGTGTAGGAATTGGGGATGAAATAGAAAGGAGAAAAGGTCTCATAAATACCTGAGGAACAAGTACTTTCTCAGACAGTAGGGTTAGACAATCAGAAGCACTGCTGTATTTTGGTGTGTACAACCCCAAGTTGTAATAAGAACAACCTATGATTAAGCAGCATTGAAAGTTATGTACGTGTGTGGCATCTCTAATACATGGGTGTTGTTTCTTCCAGCAGCACCCCTTCATCTGATCCATCGCAGCCTGCTCTTTCTGCTCTACTATGTCTCCTATTGCTCCAAATCAACAGTTCCCTTCATCTTCACTAAAAGCAACCCCACCTCCTTTTCTCCTCTTCTGACTGTGACTTTTTATAGGTTATGTGGAGATGCAGAATATGAGAGAGGCAATTTGTTCCTATGAACATGCAAATATAGGTTATCTGCTGTGTTTCCAGTCACAATAAGGATCTAGAGAGGCAGAGCACAGAAAGGGGCTATCGCAGGTTGGGAAGCAAAGCAAACTACCTGTGGTGGTAGAGTTTGAGCAGGAGTTCTTAGTACACGGGAGTTTCTAGTCCTGACCTTCATGATAACCCATTGGCAAAGATGGCTTGAACTTCCTTTCTCCACGCTATTCCTCCCTGCCTCCCACCTGCCCCCAAAATAGAGAAAGATCTAGAAACCTATAGTTAAGCTGTTATCAGAACATAGGGTAACTGCATGTTTGCTCAATAGGTTGGACTGTCTTGGGAGCAGGAGCAGAAGTACCTAAAGATGGAAAATGGGGACGCTGAAGGACAAATAAATACAGCTGGTAAAACAAATTCGCCACAGTGGGAAAATATCAGATGTAGAGAATATTTCCTCTCTTCATACAGAAGAGAAAAAAAAAGCTTTTTTTTGAATGAGGAGTAACAGGGCATGCACAGGGTGATACCAAAAAAAAAAAAAAAAAGAGGAAGGCACAAGCATCTTATATCTGCAGAAAAAGAATAGAAAGAATAACCAGCCAGCTCAACTTTTCATATTAGTATGTCTGCCTTGATGTTTTTTATCTACCACAGAATAGTATTTGCTGCAGTTATTTTTTCTCTCAATTACCGTAATTCAGAATATCAGGAAAATAATTTTCTAGTGAATAAAACAAAAGAAGACATTA
This sequence comes from Struthio camelus, assembly GCF_040807025.1. Lineage (NCBI taxonomy): Eukaryota > Metazoa > Chordata > Aves > Struthioniformes > Struthionidae > Struthio > Struthio camelus. The sequence continues at coordinate 79,974,934 of NC_090944.1, read as the reverse complement.
GGATAAGATGTCCCTTGACAATATCCATGTGCAATTAGTGCTAGATTCACTGAAAAAAAGCATAAATTATTCAGGCTGAAAATACTGTGCAACACTTAAGGTTGTTACGCAAAGCTAGCATGGCAAAAAAAACAAGGAAGGAAACTAATAAGCCCTTGAACACTATACGGCTACATTACACATTTATTCCGCTCTGCTAAAATGGGACATTTCCATTACCTTGCACATAATTTGTGGTCCAGCAGTTCTAAAAATGTGTTGAAGCAACCCCAGGGTTTCCATTCCCCATTTTATGATGACCATTTTCTACCACAGGAATAAAAATAGCTCTGTTCCACCTGCTTTTCTTTCTGTGATTTAGGTAGCACTTCTTCCATTAGGCAAGTTATAAGGGGGCTGAGCTGCCCTGAACAATAGGTTTTATGATAAGTGTTCAAGAACGGCGGTGAAAATGAAAGAACAGGGCTACTATTCAAAACAGCTGCGTTCTCCTTCTGTTAGCAGCTGATAGGAAGGACAATGATAGAAACAGGAATGCATTTAATTTTGAGTATGTTGGGAAAGACCTGCTTTAAGTAGTCCAATGGTAACAAGTCTTGCTTGCTCTCAGTTAGAAGAGGTGAAAAACAAGCCCATATAGCCAGCACAGAAAGACATTCTTTGATCACTACTGATGATTTATCTCAGTCTGAACAGTGTATGATATGTGCTTTCAACAGGAAAGTGCCTTAACTAGTACCTTTTTGGTTTTATCCTGTTGTTTATTGATTTAACCAGGAATGCCTACTACAACATATAAAGACAAGCACAACTGCTATGACTTCCAAAATTGCTCTGATATTGATATCAGACATTCTCATGTAAAATGAAACTCATCTTCCCTCTCCTCCTTCTGAAATCCCATTAGGTTCTACTTCTGACAGTCTCTCATATTTTTCCTCTTAAATTTTGGATTTTATTCTGCTATACCTTCTCCATTGGGCATAGAGATATGAATAGATATCTCCCACCCCAATAGAAAACTTTCAGATTCAAAGAAGTCTTTCAGATTTTCATCTGAAATCTTGATCAAGCCATTAATTCTCAAAATTATCATTTTCTATAGAAGAGAGAAAGATTGACCCCCAGAAAAGAAAGCACTGAACACACTCGCGGTGTGAGACAGTAGAAAAGCAGATATAAGTTTCTAATTTCCCAGCTGTGTGTCCCTAGTCTTAAAGACACTTGCTATTCTACTGCCTTAGGTTGATTTTGGCCAAACTTGCCTCGTCCAGCAGAGAAAGCTCTGCCACCAAAGGTTTCATCATAATGATACATTCCCTTTAATAGGTTCCATTTCAACAAGTGAACACTTTCCAGTGGGATACAAAAAAAAAATTCAGAAAATTTGCTGTCTGAGTCTTCACCTGGATGCAGTCATTGTATCAGTGCTGATGGAAACTCCTCCTTTCCTGACCTCTCTCTATACTGCTATACAGCATGGAATCTCTTTAGCAGCAATGTGCGTTGTTTTGATGTTTTCAGTGTGAGATTTGGACCAAAGCACCTTTTCAGTTCTAAAATAGAAAGAGTTCATCTCCAGCACGGCTGGCACCACACCACTAAGTTTCCTTCCATTCCGTTCCACTTTGAGCTCTGCCAGCTCCTCAGCTAAGTGGTTACCATGCCTTCTCTGCACGCATGATCACTGTCTCTTTGACCCTTCCCCTTTGAAACCCCTTTGAAACAGTCTGGAAAATTCTCTTACTGCGCAACTGCCAAAGCTATTAATTTTCCTCTGTTGACTACTAGAACAGGTGAATGAGACCTGCATAGCTGATAACTTAGGGTAAATCAAGTCTTAGAGCATGATAATCTGTGTGCCAGAGACATGGCTTTTAGAGAGACAGTGATGGGGATTTAGAGTACCTGCTGTATAAACCAAATGGCTCAGTAGACTCCCTCCTCTCTCCCACCTTTGGTCTGTCCTATTGACAGCAGGAGAGCAAAAATTCTGAAGGAAGCCCAGGTTTTCAAGGACCACTGGTCACCTTAGTCCCTCATCCTAAGAAGAGCAAATTCCAGTTTGAGCTGTGTTTCTGAAACACTTGCACCTGGTTCTGGCTTTTTTTTTTTTTTTTTTTTTGCCTGCTTCATGGTACAGTACAAGTTAAAAGCAGCAATGATTCAAATATCTGGACAAAAGATATTTTGATGATTTGAAAAATGAGTTAGCAACAAAGACTTAATAAGTTACTAGAGCAATTACTAGCCCAGTATACATTAGTAAAACAAGATATACCTGGACCAAGAGTCAAACTTGATTATCTTTATTATCACCATTCCTTTCCTCTCAGTATGAAGTCCTTTCGTTATAGCCAGCAGTTTCTTTCAAGGTAACTGAAAGCTATTGTTTGACATCAGGCTAAATCCAGTTAAGAGCACATAGTTACCTGACAAAGAATTTCCTCTTCACCTCAGTTTCTTATATGCTCTCAGTAACTCAAGTCAAAAAAAATGAAAATCACTTCATGTTAGCAGGGTATATGACTGGTTTTGGCTGTGCCAATGCAATTGCAGAACTTGCTGAGACTTGTTCAAACAAATAAGGTCAAATAGTTCAAGAAGGTAAATCAATACACCAGTCAACATGGAGTAGAATTAAAATTCCTCTTGCTGCTGCATCCAAGCAATTGTACTACAGTAAGCCAAACAACATTTTGGCACACAAATATAGTGATTCATATTTGTATGCAGGCTTTGACTCTCTATGACCTATTGCTTATCTGACAGAGTCCCTTATCTATCTAGTCTTAAGGCACACAAATATTACCTAGACTGAGATCACCTTTAGCTCTATTCTGATATTTTAGATGTGGATGACATGTAGAATAAAAGCTGCCAGTAGCCTCATCAAGAATCAGGGCAGATTCAGGCTTAAATTCCTGAAATTGAACATTAAGTCTGTCTTGGTTACTGACTGGTTCTAGGCAAGCCATTTCTGAGAAACCGTTGTGCCAGATAAAGAAAATTAAGCTTTCATAGCACAGGAATGGAAGTAAAATGAGTAAGATTTCCTGCCATCCAAGGAAAGGCCACCTTTAATCCATTACAGTACTCTTTGATAACTTGCATATCAAGGGATTTGGGGGCTTCCTTAACACACCAAAGACATAGGAATGTACTTACAAGTCTTCAGGTCGTTAGCCTGATATTGGGTAACATTACTTTTTAATACTTTTTAAGAAATTTTTTGAATAATTTTTCATCCTTTTTCATTTTTGAATAGTAGCTTCAAATTTTTTTCGAGCATACAGTTACCTATTACTCCTCGTTACATTTGTTGACCATAATATATTTTGAAACTTTTCAGCTCATATTCAGGGAAACCCGTTCTAATGAAGGGCAAAGAGTCTAGTCTGTAATTTCCGGGCTTAATCAGGAACCAAGATGCTTCAGTTCTGCCTACAATGTATATATCTGGTGTTACTGAATAGCTATCTACACAAATAAAACAACTTAAGAAGCTGCCCATAGTTATAACCAGCAGTCAATGAAATAAATTTTACATTCCTTTTTTTTTTTCATGCAGAATGGAAAAAACATAGTAGTTGCAATGTGAGATACTGTGGAATAATTGCTTTTGGTCCTCTTTTATTGAAGTAATGAGGGGAAATTTGAGAGTGGGTAGAGGGTCAGTGGCAATAACAGCAGTAACAACCTCCGTCTTTGTGGTGGTTATAATCACAGAAAGGTTAAAAGGGCAGCCCGGTCATCCACAAATAGTTTGAACACCTTGATATAGCTGTCTGAATCTTGTGGGAAAACACTGAAATATCCTTTGAATACCTGTTGTAAGCTAAACAGTGGAGAAAGGACTGACTGTTTTTTTATTTAAAAAGAAAGAAATATCTGTATCTGGTTGCACATTTTTGATGTTTCAGTCTGGAAGGAAAAAGGCTTCAGAAGGGAGAGAGGACAATAAAAGGGACCCTTGTATATCACGAGTAGAATGGTCACTTAATGTGAAAGGGCCAAAGATCTGTCACCATGAGGTTGATGCACAAGCCGCAGACTGAACACAAAGAACAAAATTTACTTGTGAAACCTCCCTCCCACCTTTACTGCACAATTTGCATTTCCATTCCTCTCCCCCCATCCTCCATTTTGGCTCAGTCTGGCGTTCTTGTCGTCAGCTACAGCTGATGCCTCCAGCTCTGGACGGAGTGAGCTACATACCCTCATGTTCAGTGCTGTGCTATTCTCTTTATTGATATTTCAGGGTAGTAACACATAAAATTTCAAATTCATCTCTGCTGACTACAGAAAAAAAGGTTCAAGATTGCTTCTTACCTAGCCTAGGACTTGCTTAGTTTGCAATTTGCAAACAAAAACACTTTCACTTGTTGGAGAAAAGGAGGGAAAATATTGCTCACAACAATGCAGAGATTATTTTCTATTCTTTTATTTCATTGACACATCACAAGATTCAGAGAAGCTAGAGACACAGTTAACTTACTCTTCTTTGCTTCCATGCATCTTTTTCTGATCCGATTTTGCTCCTGCATAATTACTACTACAAAATATAAGACCTTCATTCCACGATTCTCAAATTTAGGATGCAATGAATATGCACCTATAAGAAAAAAAATCATATAGTAATATTCAGTTCTGCATCAATTTCAAGGACAAGATGCTTCAAAGAAGTGAAATGACTTTTTTTAAAAAATAAGTATTTTTAACTCAACAAAGCAAAAATTACATTTATATTGAAGCAATGTAAGGTACTTTCCTTCCTATTTTCCAATAATTTAAGAGAATGTGTATTGAAGAAAGTTAGTGTGTTGCTGAATAAGATGTTTAAACTTTCTATGAGCAGTAAAAGAGGTGGTATTGGGCAACTTTTTCAATGAAGGAAGAAGAAAGCATTTTATAATACTGTAGTTTTGGCAATGCGATAAGGGTAACATTCTCTGTCTTTCATAAAGGAGTATCTGTTTTTGAAATGTGATTTCCTTTGGCTCAAGTGTTTTACAATATAAATGCAAGGAACCCATACAGTACTATGTACATGCACAGATAAATTATATTCAGACTAGAGAGCCAAGTATTCAGGAGGTAAGAAATGTTATAATTCAGGTTCCTATTATTATATTAATTTGAGTAAGCTCAAATACAGCATTAATTGCATAATCTCAATCTTATTTTTTCCCTTTGAGCTCTAACACCATGACAATCTGAAAGAAGATTGTTCCCCAAGAGGAACATAACCATTATAATTAGGATTTCTTCTATTTCCTCAAATGTTGTTCTTTTGTTTTGTTTCCTGAACATTATTTACATTTAAGGAATTTTTTTTTATTCTTTGCTGGGTTTTTTAAGTATTTATTCTCTGTAGCGTACGAGTGCTTCACAAACTTACTTTGTAGAAGGGGTAGTATTATTCCATTTTTCAGATCTAGGCTGAAGACATCAAATAACAATACTGAAAAGGGACAACACTTTTCAGTGCTTTTGTGTCCCCAGATAGAGATTCCAAGAACCCCTTTTTCATTCTACTCAGCATTACATGGTACTTTACATGCTCGAGGCAAAAATCCTTCTGTCTTCAGTTGCATTTTTGACAGCTCAGCACAAGATACCAGCCTTGAATATTGCACCCAGGAAATGAGGCCGGCACAGATAGTGACAGCTCTCAAAACACTTAGCAGGCATGCCTGACATCACATAGCAGCAGGAGTATGGCAGACACAAAATCCAATTCCCCAGGCAAGCACACTGCTATTTTAGGCATAAGATTTCTTAGTAGTCCTCTTTTTTCTTATCTGCTAGGGCAAGGGACTTTTCTACAGCTTCACCCTTCTTTCTCACATGGCATACCAGATTTATAGCAGTAAATAGCACCAAGGCCTTTCCTCTGGATCTGAAGCCAGCGGGGGCAGTCTGCCCACATCCACACCAAGAAATTCTCTTAGACTCCAAAATGCTATGGCCACATCTGAACTGCATCCTGGATGCCCAACTAACGCCCAGCTGTGCTTGGAAATCATCTGGAGCCTTGCCAGTGGGTACTGCTCAAACCCATGCTTAGGGACCTTTCTAAAAATTTCCCTCAACAGACAATTAAGTTCCAGTGCCTGTTCCCATGCTGTGGCACTGTTTAATATTTCATTTTTATTCAAGGAAAAATCATTTTCAAGGGCAAAAGACAGTCCCAAACATTCAGCCCTCACCCATCCTGCCTCTGTCCTCTTTGAACAATTCAAAAAGAGCCAGGTTTTGAAATGGTAACCACAAATGTGCCTGTGGCCAGCATCTTTGGGCACAGCTGGATCTGCATAGCTACACACACATACAAATTTGCATATTGATTAATTTTTGTAAACAGAGAAGTCAGACGTGTTCAAGACTGCATGCATGCTAGGCCATAGTGCTAAGTTTACCAATGATTTTTTTTCTTATCCTTATCCTCTAACAATGAAACAGAAACTTAACAAGGCTGTTCTGTCCTTTATCTCTAATTACAAAACAAACAGTAAAAACCTACTCTGAAAGTTGTTTTAGAAATTAATTATAATTGGTATGACATGATCACCAGTTTAATATGATGATCATAAAAACATGATTCTGTCTAATAATATTGAAAGAAGTTTTACTGTCTTTGTATATGCAGCGATGTCAAATGAGCAAAGCTCTTACTATTTTTTGATCACCATTTTGCCTTGTCATGGATATCTGGATGGAATTTACTTCTTGTTTTGATTTTCTTGCTAATTTAGAACTTTGGAGGTTTCAGCTGGATTACTTTGTTGTACAAGCATCTTTACCCGAACACTTCACACAGCTTCAATGACTTTGTTTACAAGAGTCTTTTGGCTGGAATCAATATCTGACTACATATTTGACTAAATGTGCAGTTACAGGCATCTAATTAACTGTAGTGTTTACCAGACATTTATACAGCCAAATCTTTTTTCAAAAAGCTATCAAATGGTAACAGAGGCCTTGCTTTAGCAAGGAGAACAGCATTGCTTAATATTTTGTAAGGAATGGCTAATCTGTGAAATTAAATCTGCTTTGTAAAAAACAAAGATTTTCCTGTTGAGGGTGGGTCCTTCTTGTCCACTGAGCCCTTAGCTTGGTATTCGGTCTTCTCTTGTATTTTGTCCCCCATTTCCAAACCACATCGTCCACTAGTACAAAAAACTTAGTGTTGGTGAGTGAAAAGGGTGTGCTGGTGTGAAGTGAAACAGGAGAACTATCCTATTTTAAATATAGAAGGCTATAGAGGGCTGTATTCACACAGGACGTTGTGCCCACAGTCTTTTGGCCGTCAGCCCCAGCTGACTACACTCAGGGAGCCACCAGAGAGTCCTACAGCTGCCAGTCTGCTGGAGTGCCTGGTTTCCTGCCACGGAGGTGAAGGTGTGGGGACACAGGGTAGAGAGCCGCCTCACGTCCTGGTGCACAACCAGGATGCGCAGGGATAGGATTGTTGGCACCAGGACCATGGGGCGCACCACAAAGCCCTGGGAAGCCATAGTGAGAAAATCATTCAGCTCTGTGCTCCTTTTACAGACCATGTCAAAATGACAGTATGACTTCTTTCAGTCACTGTAGATCAGAATCATCCATTACAATTATCAATTGTAGACATACTGGCTCCAATGTCCCAGCAAACAGAAGACTAGGCAGCTATATTCCAGCTATGCAAATGCTCTAAACAGCTTCACTGAATAAAGTATTGTTATTTTTCATTTTAACTAGTTGCACAGTGACTACATGGCATGTTTCACTGAAGAGGTGACAGAATTTTAAATGTGAACAGAGTGACTCAAATGAATACAGTGCTGCTTTTGAGCAATTATCAAAATAAATAAATAAGCTATGTACTCAGGATTAAATACATAGATGATTATTTTGAGAGCTGACAACAAATAGAAAAATCTGGACAGTTTTTAGCATGTTAAAACAACAGGGCTATCACTATGACAATACTACAGGGGTCTTTTTAGAGCTCACTCTTCCCCTATGTGGCTAGCAATCCTCCAGATCCCAAACCACTAAAATTACTTACCAAGGTAAATGATCACAACACAAGCAAATGATCAACCTTGTTCTCACTGATCTGTATTACTTATACTACATTATAACTGTTTCTCTGAGTCACCATAACGCTGCCTCTAGTAATATCTATGCATACATAAGGGCTTGTTTTGAAACAGAAATAGCTTCAGAGTTATATGCACTCCCTGATTTTCAGAAGTTGCTAAATGATTTATACCTTCCTGTACTCAAGCCAAGTGACTTTAAAGCGGTCTTAGAGCATGATGTGTTATGACTGCGGTGAGATCCCATGTCTGAGGATATATACATTTGTCTTTTGAAAAAGAGATTAAATGAACCTAGAGAATAGTCACTTTCACTGTAATAAACTGGAACTGCACACCTCTTTTCTCATCTTCTCCCTTTCCTTCCCCAGATTACTGAAGTAACAGTACATTTCTTAAAAAGCTTGATTACCCTTTCCCTATAATCTTCTAGGAAGGAAATATCTTATCTACCTTCTCAGAAGCATTGTTAAAGAACATCTGAAAAAATATATGATCTCAGAACATGACGAAGGAGTGGTCTGAGTTTCAATTTCTTCACTACAGGGGTCAAACTGGATGCAAGAGGCAGATGTGGCAAATGGGTCTTTAACCTGTCATCTCTCTCTCTCTGGTGTAACTTGTTCAATGATTTGCCTACAGCCCACTCTGGAATGAATTAAAAGCCTCTAATTTACCTTTTGCTTCCTGAAGGAATCCCCTCATGGGCTATCTGTGAGGCTGAATAGCCCTTTGAGAGACTGGAAGATTCAGGGTTGAATTTGTTTGCCAAGCTACCAGCATTTCGTAGACCTCGGAGGCTGTGTCCACACTTCATCTGCTGGGACACGTCACGGTTTCTTGCTGGGTTGTGCACCTTTTTGAGAGAAATCAGATGTAAGGTTGAGGAAGGGAGCTCAGATACCTAGGTGTCTTGCTTGTGTGCAGTCCTCATGCAGACAAGCATGGGAACTTGGGAGCGCCCCTGAATCCCGCATCATCAGACACCGACAGAGACTCTACATTCTTTCCAACCTTTTTCTTGTAAGATATGAACTTATATGAAATTTCATTTCAGTTCCAAAGCATCCTATCAGAGTTTTCTTTCACTGCAGTGCAAAAATACTACAACACTGTGCCAGATATTCTGTGTGATAACTCACAGGAAAAAGGCCTATGTGATTTCTGCTCCTCAGGAAAAATGATATAGCCCTTTGAAGTTAGCAGCTGTGTAAAATTCGGAAGGTCTTAAATGTCAGTGAAGTGCAGGGCTTCCTTGTTGTTCTTGACCTTTTAGCTATCTTCATGCCGTGAAACTTAAATAAAAGACTTGTCTTCATTAAAAACTAGCACAGTCATGACCTGCAGAAAATGCTGTTACTGTGTTTTGTTCAGCAAATGAATCTCACAGGCAGCAGCAAAAGCAAAAGTGGCTCAAGGGAATAATGGGATGTATATGATACTTTAGAAAAAAAAAATTCTCTGGGAGAAAAACAAATCAATTGGTCAACCAAGAAATCAGAATGTTCTTCAGAGAGCAATTGTGTAGCTCCGTTACTAACAACAGTGAGGTATGGAAGAAAGGATCCATTTAACTACCACTTGTGAAAACATTAGGACAAAAATTGCACCAATAGATGGATCTCTCCCCTGGGTTTCCATACAGCCCTGTATGTTCACCAGTTGCCAGTAGCTAATTGAGATTTGATCACTCTTCAGTCTAAAAAAATTATAAGCGCTCCACCAAACCTCTCTCCTGTGCTAGATCTCAAATGATCCCCTGTTGACTGAACACATTGCCCTAGAGAAAAGCCTTTGTAGAAAGGACCTAGCACCTACTCTACCACAATTGTAATTATGTGTTCCTCATCTGTAAATTACCAGGATAGTTCCTTTAACCACACCAATATTATATACAAATCTGTGAAGCTTTTACATTTGTGTTCTTGCAAAGTGAACCAAATTAGTATGAAAAGGAACAGGTAATGAGAATTTGTCAGGTTGTAGGCAGGGTAGTGATGGGAGGAGGACAAATGGACAAAGAGAGAAGGAAATGAGGCAGAAAATTGGCCAGTTCATATGAAAAGAGACAATATGCTGTATTAGCAATGAGAACTCCAAGGCAAGGAGAGAGAGTGAAATTGGCTAAGGGCAGAGCCCTATGGAAATCCCACAAATTTGAAGGTAGAGAAGATACCAGAAAAAAGGTAACACACAACTAGAGTCATAGGATAACAGCTGAGAGAAGATGGTCAGAAAAGACAAAGACACTAGGACACTGAAGAACAAGAGTGCAGTATGGTTCAGGCTTAAATAAAGTGGTGGTAAATTCTGTATGTCAACCTATTTTGCACTGCTGGCCATTCAATGGTGAAAATTCCATAGCTTCCGGTCTCAGAATACTCTTCAGTTCATGTCTCCTGCTACAAATGTAGCCTGGGTGTGTAGTACAGAAAACTAAACCAGCAAATGTTAAGCTACCTGAGAAAAGCTAAAACTAAAGTGAATTGCAAAGCTTAAAATTAAGTGTGAGTAACATAACCTACATGTTTGAGTTTATTGCGCTGTTTCTGTGTGCAAAGAGAACTGTTCACTCCTACTAATGAGTTCTAAGGTATACTAGGATTTGGCTGGGAATTTTTTAACTTGAGTTTATTTTACTTTGGTTTCCTGGCAAAGATAAAGCAGATATGAATGACAACAATTTATAATAACATCAATATGTTCTAGTATGGATTTACAATAGGCTTGAGTATTTATTTATTAACAGAATATTCATCAAAATGAAACTCCTTCCATCTGAAAATGTTCATTTTCTTTAGGCTACACTGGAAGAAAAATTTAGTCGAAAAAAGTCAGAAATATCTAAATATACCTGAACTGAATTGCTTTTATTATTTCAAGAATATTTTTATTTAAAGAGTAAGATTACAAAGGACCAGTCATAGCAACACAGGTTTAAAGGGGCCTTCTGAACTAAATGCATGTCCCTAGTATCACCTAGCAGCCTATCCCTTTAACTAATTTAGCAAGATCCAACTTAAAAGTAGAAATACTATTCCTACTCCTTGTTCAAAATCTAACATATCTGGTGGTTAGAATGTTATTCTAAGTCCCAATATAAACTCATTTATAGTTATTTTATGAATTTTATGTTTCAGCATTGTCTTTTAGTTTAAATATACTTTTCCTGCTCTTATGTTTATGTCCTTACCCTTATTCTTCCTCATCTCCACTTGCCCTCCATGTCCTAACCCCAGAAATGGTAATCACAGCACTATCAAAGCTTTTGTTTCCCTAGGACAAACAAGATAAACTATAAATCTGCTCTTATTAATTGGTATTCCATTGGCTTGTTCATTTTTGTAGACCTTATCTGCATCTGTTGCTGCATTAATTCATTTTTTAGCAAGTCTGAGCAGGACAGCATGCATTTTTCCAGATGAGGTTTCAGTTTCCTCGCCTAACTCATACTAATATTTTCCAGCTCTACTTAATACCTTTTAGATATGTATTGTACTTTGCCTCTTTCAGGAGAATTCTTTCTTGGTGGCCCACACTTAACCTGCATTTGACTAATGAATCATGGTTCTTCTCATCCTTGCTTCCAGCTGCTTAGCTTTCATCCTGTAACAGAATTTCTTATTCATCCCAAAGAGCAAGATTTGTAGACTACACTGCTGAATTGTGTTCCTTTTCTCTTAGCCCAATACTAATAGTCATCCAGTTCTCATGCAGGATTTTTTGACTATGATGTATTGATGATTCCTTCCACATTTACATCAATATAGCTTGGTAGTACATTACTGCTTTTTTTCATAGGTTGCAGATACCTTTTGCAGAAACCTAAGGTTTAAAATATCATCTCAGAATAACTGCAGTTTTCCTCTTTTCTTGGATTAAGTTATTTTCACTTATATCATTTTATATAAAATGATATAACTACAACAAGAATACTTGGAGAAAGGCAAGATCCACCTTTGATGATGGTTAGATTGCACTCCTAGGAGATAAGAAACCAGGATTTATATTATTGTTAACAGATGAGCAGAGAGTTGGGATTTATGTCTGCCTTTTTTCAGTCTACCAGGAGACACTCCTTTTTCTCTTCCTTCAATCCCATCTATTTCAAGAAAGACACTTATCATGTATATATAGGTTCTTTGCAGAGTGAAACTCATTTGCTCTCTCAGTAACTTTTATCTGTAAGTTCCTCCCAAAATTTGCAATCTCATAAAAATAGATCAAAATTTGTTCAAATACATTTGTGTAGTGAGAGTAAGGACATTGGCTTCGTAATAAATATGTGCTTTGTGTTTATTTAAATGAGCATCTTGAAATCATCTACGTAGAAAGCAAAGTAAAATCTAGGAAATGCAGCCCCTAAAAGGATTAATTCTAGCCAACGACATACAAACTGAGCAACCTCCCTTGTGAGAGGGGCCAGAAATTTGAAGAAATTCCAACTGCAATGCATCTATTTTCAGACAGTTCAAGGCTACTGTGTGGATATGGCACAATGGCATATCCTATGGCATACTGGATGGACACTACAGTCTGTTTCATTTAATTTGATACCTTCCTTTTCAGTTTGCCATTATTGAGATGAGAGATGAAAGAGCTATTTTAGGTAATATACCTGTCAATATTGTTTTTATGATAGACTCTTCTATTTGGAGCAAATAATAGTACTGCCTTTTGCTATCACTACCACAGGAACAGGAACCTTCTACTGAAGACCAGTGACTGAGGAAGGCAGGTTATCTTTTAAATGGTTGAGACTCTTTAGTGTGGGACTAAAGCCCTAAAGCTGCGTCAGACTAACGGCTGTGCTGACCAAGGATCTGGCAGCAAGTTGGTCAGACTAGTATGTGTTGCTCTGTGGAAAGCCTGAGGAAGGCACTAGCTGTAAAAAGTCATTTTTGTGTCAGCCAGTACATTTGTCAAGGGCTATCCACAGCTACAGCTTTCAGGCAGGTTTTTTTTTCAGATGTTTTAACATTAGGAGATAAGGATGCACAAAAGAGTCATTGGAAAGTTTGCTCAAAAACACATACCTTGAGAAAAATCTTGACAAAGTTAGAACAAAAGTGGAAAAACAGGATAGAAAAGCTGTTATTCTGCAGATTTGGGAAAATGTTTTGGATCTTTTGCCATTTTTTAAACTGTCAAATTAATGGCTTTCTGTCCCTCATACAGTAGCTGACTCACTGCTAGTGCAGAACCTGGAACATCAAACATCATAAAACCTTTACAATCTGTCATTCCACAACTGCAGGGTGTATTTTACATGCTATCAAAGGAGAGGTAACATTTAATCTAATCTTGCAACTACTTGAATCTCCAGGGCTACATTTTTTCATAAGCTCTTATGTCTGAGCTGATTCATTTTTAATTATCAGCTATGGTTGTCTCTCTTTAATTGTTGGCTGTGGCATGCTCTAAAATATCTACTTACTTTACAATACTTACTGTAGGGTTGTGCAATGTTCAGCATTGTTGGAGAAATAATTATGCTCAGTATATATTTGCATTAATGAGATTGAGCTGCTTTGTCATACTCTAATGTTTAAAGAAATAAAAAAATAAGGAAATTATCTGAACATGTATAGATAATTTGCTATCACAGGACACACTGAGCTCTCTCTCTATAAAGAAGATGCAAAACAGTGTTGACTAGAAACTGAAATTCATATTTCCATGGTACGGTCCCAGCTATTATAATTGCCCTACTTTTTTGTTGCCATTCTATACATGTATATAAAATAGAAATGTTCAGATAGATAAGAGATGTTTCAGGGGGGCAGGTTGATATCATTTTTGAGGTTGTCTGGAAATCTGCATTTGGGTACTATGAAACCCGTACGAATCCTGCCTGGCTGTGTCACTGAATTGACAGTGCCAGAAAGTGTATTTGCCAGTTGGTAATTTAATGTCTTCCTTCCCCAAATGTGCCATATGTCCCAATCCAAGTAAAATAAGTCAGACTTCTCAACTCAAGAACAGTGCCAATCTAAAAGGAGGATGTTCACGTAGTCTGCCTTTACAGAATAAAAAACATGATGAAAGAAAGAGACTGACTTGAGAAAGAATTTTAACTAATCTGATAAATATGCACTGTACTTTCCTTCTAAGATTAATTCTGCATTCCAAATAAAAAGCAGGCATGGTGTGGAAATTCATAGAAGCACAGTCAGTTTGCTCTTCTTTTGCACCAAAACATACAGTACTGCTGGCAAAATGACCAGAAGTAGTTCTCTGCACATTATTCTGTGTCCTGGACACTGAAAAATTGTGCGAGAGTGATCTGTCAGGCCCAGAGCATCAGATATAGTTCAGTAGCATGGCTGATATGCACTATAGTGTGGCGATTACCTGCTTCACAGAGAACACCAGAGAAAACTACTAGAATGGCAATGCTCGCGCTCGCTCTCTCGCTCTCTCTCTCTCTCTCTCTGTCTCTCACACACACACACACACACATACACACACACATATGCAAAGTGTACCAGCCTCATGTCCACAGGATACAAAGCATACAATAATAACTTAAAATCATCTCTGCTCTCCTATTCCTATTCCAAATTCAAGAGTGGTAGTTAGGGAGTATCAGAAACAGTTATAGCTATTTAGGCTATCCTCATCTCTTTAGTATCACAAATCCCCTTGTCTTTAAGATCAGTCTGGAAAACAAAAGTTTGTATACTCAATATATTATCATGCCACCATAAAGAAATACCAACTTTTCCAAGGATTTAGGCCCAGATATTTGTGAAAGCCACCTCCTAAATTATAGCCTGAATCTTATCTGGTGGAACTCAGCAGAAACTTATCATTGACTTCAGTGTATGTGAGATCAGTTCTGATTCAGTAATTATCACGTGATATGATTATTTAGCATCTGTATATATTTTTTATCTCATTTATAGAATATATTTCTTCTGAATGCAGCCATTGTGATTTATCCTTATGTCATCATTGGAGACCATTTAGTCTTTTTGTATATTGTGGCATTCAAACCTCTCGCAGTGTTTTCTTTCTCATTGCATGCCCTGTCTTGAACAGTTGTTAAAGGCCCAGGTCTGCTGTAGCTGCATGAACATGCAATAAGAAAGTGCAATACTGAGATTGAAACTGAAGGTGTAAAGTGTACAGAAATCCCTGGGGTCTATGTTCTATGACCAATAAGTCTTACGAACCATATTGCAGAAAGTTGGCAACTTTCCAACTTGTTGGCATTTTATACTGTCTAAAAAAAGACCAGGAGGACGAATGTTGCAGAGCTGATAGTGATTTATTCTGCTGTTATTTAAGCTTACCTTAAAAAAACCCAACCAAACAAAAAACCCCTACAAGCTGCATAAATTATCTTGATCCAGACATCCAGACATCTACCAAAGCCTATCCTACAACTCTTCACCAGCTGAGCAGTCTTTTTGGCATTGCTTTCCTTGGACACTCTGGACTCTTCCTTCATCTGGAATCAAGGATGTGCCCTGTCAGAGTCTTTAGAGACTCAGCAGGCCAATATCAGGTTTTGGAAGATGGTGAAAATCAAAGAAAGATGGAAAGATTTTGGGAGTAATTAGAAGAAATAAAACTGTCCTAAGTTGTACTCTTTATTCTTCTTAAAATTTCTTCAGTCAGTCCACTAGCGTCTTGGGTCTCAGTGGATGAAGGCCAAAGTAAGGCAACTTCAGGGCACTGTTGAAGAACTAGACTGGCATGACAATGCAATCAAAAAACAAAACCCAGGGACTCATGGGTTTTGAGTGCATGAACTCAAGTTCATGCACCAGAAAAGCTTGTTTCTCCTATAGTTTCTATATTTTATCTGGCAACCTTGTGCAGATGTCTTGAGTACCCTAATGTGTCTCAGACATCACCTATATGCATCTGTTGTCACTTCTGTGCCTCACCCAAGTTGACTAGCTCTAGGTATTTCTGATTTAAAACAGAGGCAGTGCATTATATGCAAGAGAAAGTGCAAAGCTCAGTTATCTGGCCAAAGGAGTAATTGTTTTTCTTATACATTCGGTTTTCAGATCCAGTGTTTACTTGCCTGACTGAAGTTTGAGCCAATTTTTTTGACAAGGGTTCATCGCAATTAACTAATGGCTGACTTGCTTCACTGCTGCTGAGTCCCAGTTGCTGCACTCATCCATGGAATCTCTAAAATATTGTTTTGATGTGTTTTCTTCTTTTTTTTTAAAGTAAAGCAGTCTGCTCTAGATATAACCCTACCAATATGGCCTTCATCCACATTTTTAAAGCTTCATGAAACTCATCACTTCCAATTTTCTGCAAAATTCTGTTGAATTATCACCACAGTGACTCACACTGTGATAGGAACTAGGTTAGCACGGCTTCAGGTCCTTTTGGATTGCCCTTAAATGTTACCAGGTTGCAGCCTCCATGCCTTGATAATGGTTTACACCTAATGATCTTCTTACCACAGAATGCCTCAGAGCTTCTCAGGGTGAGGAACGATGCATTTCTTTTTACTTCATATTTTGGGTGATTATGTTAATTAGAAACATCAGAAAAACAATAGTGAAAAAAAAGAAATGAAAAAATAAAAAAGGAAAGAAAAACAGAAAAGAGAAAAAAGTACGAAGAAAGAAAAAAGAAAAAGGGAAAGAAAAACAAAGAAAGAAAAAAACAAGGAAAAAACAAAAAAATAAATAAAGAGGAAAGAAAGGTAATGAAAAAGGAAATCAAGAAGGAAAGAAAAAATGAAACTAAACAAAGGAAAAAAACAAGGAAAGAGAAACAAAAAAAGAAAAAAGGAAAGAGAAAAGCAAAAGGGAAAATAAGGACAGAGAAAAAAAGCAAAGAATAGGAAGAGGAAAGGGAAAAGGGGAAGGTGAAGGGGAAGGGGAAGGGGAACTGGAAGGGAAAGGAAGGGAAGGGAAGGGAAGGGAAGGGAAGGGAAGGGAAGGGAAGGGAAGGAGAAGGTTGCTCCCCGCAGCTCTGCCGTCACATGCCTTTCAGCTCTCCTCTGTAGAAACCAGGAGCGTTTTGTCCTTGTGGCAGGGAAGGGCTTGAGGAGACAAGCCACGCGCTTGGTGCAGGGCAAAGACTCGGAGGCCGCAGAACCGATGACAAGAGCTTCAAAGGGTCTCCTTCAGCAACACCTCGAGCATTTCTGCGGTGGCTGCCTCCCGGTAGTTGCCTGGGACAAGACAAAGGCTCCCGGGAAGAGGAAGTGCCCGCTGCCTGGCCTGTAAGCCCAGCAGAAAGCCCAGGGAGCAGGCGCACACACACTTCACCAGAGAGGAAGGGGGTCTCTCTTTGGGCCCAAGGAGGTGTGTGTCCTAGGGCACACATGCCAGTCACGCTCAGCAAGCTCCTCCGCTCGCCTGCGAGGATGTTCTGGGAGGCAGCGTGGCAAGCCTTCCTGAAGTCAAGGCAGACAGCATGCACTGCTCTCCCCTCCTCTCCCCAGCCAGCCTTTCCAGTGTGGGAGGCGATCAGGTTGCTTAAGCACGATTTCCCCTTTGGGAATCCATGCTGACTGCTGCTGAGCACCTTCTTGTCCTTCATCTGCTTGGGAATGGGATCCAGCAGCAGCTGCTCCATCACCTTTCCAGGGATTGAGGGGAAGCTGCGTGGCCTGCACGTCCCTGCATCCTCCTTCTTGCCCTTGGGGAAGACTGGCGTGACGCTCGCTTTCTTCCAGGCCCCTGGCTCCTCTCCCGATCACCATGGCCTTTCCAAGAGGATTGAGAGTGGCCTTGCAGTGACAATGGCCAGCTCCCTCAGCACTCGCGGGTGCATCCCATCAGGGCCCATGCACCTCTGGATATCCAGTGTGCTTAAGCCATCGCTAACACCATCGTCCTCCCGCAGGGGAAGCTCTTCCTTTCTCCAGACTTTCTCCCTGCTCTCCGGGGCCTGCGGTTCCTCGCCCTCGTAGCCCTAGCCCTGCAGGCTCGAGCACTGCGCAGCCTCTACTCCTCCCAGGTGACCTGTCCCAGCTTCCACCCTCTGCATACTGCCTTCTTAGGGCTGAGTTCTGCCACAAGCTCCTTGGTCTGCTATGCAGGTCTCCTGCCCGCTTTGCTCAGCTTGTTGCCCAGTGCCAGGGACCCTTTTGCAGCTTGGAGGAGACGCCCTTGAACATCAACCAGCTGTCTTGGACCCTTCTTCCTTCTCAAGCCCTACCCCAGGGCACCGTTCCTCACGGAGCACCACACCCTCGGGCACCAGCGAGGTGCAAGCTCTGGTTCTGGCCCCACACATCGCAGCCACTTGATTTGGGAGAGCAGCTTGCAGCCAAAACTCTTTGGCATCCAGTCGAGAGCCAAGCCTCACGGAAGGCTGTGCGAAAGACCGTCCCCGCAGGTTTCACTGACATTTGCACTGCCGCTCAGATGCACACTGCACACATGGGTCCTTCCCTTTTGGTATCTGCACGCAAGCATTTACAGGGGCCTGCCTGATCTCCTGCGCAGTCTGCATCGCAGTCTCTCTGCAGGCGCCTGGCTCGCACCTGAGGGGAGGTGGCAGTCAGTGTCTACAGGCATGTGGGTGTCCCAGGGCAGCGCAAGGAATTTTTGAAGGCATCAGCCACTGGTGCACGCCGGTCCTGGTGCTTAGGCACCTGAGTCCTTCCCTAAGGAAGGATTGCTGCAACTGGAGCCGAGAACCCCACGTCAGGCGGTGGTGCCCCATGTAGACACCTGGAGTGCAGCTCGCTGCGCTCTAGGGCTGACCACCACCCGGCCCGAGCGCAGAGGAGCCGTGAAACTCGCGATGTGGGGCACCGTCTGGGCCCTGGGTCTCTAGCGGGCACAGGCCGTCCTCCTTGCCCCCTCCAAAGCTTGAGTCCCCCTCTCCGCTCCAGCAGCAAGGCGGGATGTTGCAGCTGTGCGGGGAGGCCTGTGCCTCGTGGGGTTTTCCCCAACACAGAGCCAGCTGCTGAAGCCGGGAGCTCGTCCAGCCCCAAGCCCATCGGCTCCCTTGTCCCAGGCACCGTTCGCTCGCCCGGAAATCGCAGGGCATCGCAATCAGGCAGACTCCCCCTCGCCCCCGGCCCCCACCCCCCCGCCCCGGCGTTGCCCGCGGCCCGGCCGGCGCATCACAATGTGCCGCGGCGGCGCCCGGGCGACACCAACCGCCAGCACCCGCCCGTCGCCCAGTGCGGCGCTGTGCCGGCGCGGGGCAGCGGGGAGACGCAGGCTCCCAGCCCAGCGGCTTTACCCGGCACAGGCAGAGCGCTCTTAGCTTCGCGCAGGCCTGGCCAGCGCCTGGCGCTGCCCAGCGCCATGGGACAGGCCAACTGCTGCGGAGCCCGGGGCGCTGCCGGCCCCGCTGCCGGCACGCAGGCACGGCCCGGGGCCCCTGGCCGCCCGGCTCCTCGGGGGCTCGTGGCCACGGCAGCCTCCCGGCCCCGCGGGCCGCTCGGCGCCTTCGTGTCGCGCAGCAGCCCCCACCTCCTCCTCACCGACCGCGTGCAGGTGACCCGGCACCGGCGCACCAGGGACAGGCACCTCCTGCTCTTCCCCGACGCCATCGCCGTCGCCACCTTCAGGTCAGAAGAGCAGCCCCAGCCCCAGCCGACCCGGCCCCGGCCCCGGCCACCGCCTCTGCCACCAGCCCCCGCGCACCGCGGCTGCCCGGAGCTGCTCCCTCTCCCTCGGGAGCAGCAGCTGCCTCTTGGACTTTCCTCTACTTTGGGCAGGTGTTAGGGGAAGGGGGCAGGCTCCTGCTTCCCCGACAACGTGTCTGCTGGCATTGCTTTGCGGCGCTGACGTTTGGGAAGCGCCCCGTGTGGGTGTGCGGGGACTGACGCTCCTTTCTCCCGCACAAGGCTCAGGGGTGGCCACCCCAAGCCTCTGTCCCCGGCAATGGCTCTGCCCTGGAAGGCTGCTGGGGCTGTCCCCACAGCGGCAGCTTCCGAGGCGGCCCCTGCTCTCCCTCCGCCAGGTGTGGCTCCACCTTCCTGCTGAAGCACCGGGTGCCTCTCAGCCAGCTCTGGGTGCTGTGCAGGAAGGACGAGGCGGCGTGCGGGCAGCAGGAGGAGCAGCAGGTTGGCGGCCTGAATTGCACCAACACCCTCGTGCTCGTCTGGCCCACCGACCTGTGCGTGGTCACTTTCCGGTGAGTCCCGGGCACACGCGCCGGGCTGTTCTGGGGTGCAGGGCACCGTGCTCGCCTGCAGTCCTCTCCGGGCTTGCTGGAGCTCAAGGCAGGCTGTGGGGAGAGAGAGTAGAGGCCCGCTTGGGTTTCAGACGCAGCCCCTGGCAGCTCCAGGTGGCCACCAGCCACCGGCCCCCGCCACCTCCCTGCAGCTCTGCTCAGCCCAGGCACGCTGCGGGGGCGCACCGCCCGCGGGCTGTGGGGTCTGGCCGTGTGGAGCGGTGCCAAGCGGGCGAGCTGTGTCTGGGGCCTCTGTGCAGCAGGAGCAGCAGCAGGCTCTGAGGCTGCTTCTCCTTTTTGCTGCAGGTCGCAGGAGGTGAAGGAGCAGTGGCTCAACGCCATCCTCAGGTGAGCCCTGGCCGGGAACGCAGCCCGCCTGCGGCGGCGGCAAGGCTGCGGGTGGTGCAGAGCTGCCGGGCAGCAAGAAAGCAGCAGGCGAGGTGGGGCACAGGGACACCCCCTGCGCGGGGCCGCTGCTGGGCAGAGCGGCGGGAGGTGCTTCGCCTTGCGCCGGCAAACCAACAGCACCGGCCTGCAGCTGGCCCCACGGCTCCTTGCTTGCACGCCTGGGGAGCCCGAGCTGCCGCTGCCCCTTCCCGCGGGGAAGAGGCCCGGAGGCCGCAGGGCTCCTGCGCCAGGGTGGCGCGGGCGCGCGGGGCTGGGCCCGGGCAGCCAGCAGAGGGGCTGGCTGTGACGGAGCTGTGTCCTTGCCCCTGCCCTGTGCCCAGGCCGAGCCCAGGAGCCCCGGAGACGCGCGTCACCCGACTCGCCTCCCTTCGGCTCCTCGCCACGGCCGTCGGCTCCCAGGGCACCGTAAGTGTCCCGGGGCTCTGCGCTGCCCCCCGAGCGCCACGGGGCTTTGGGGAACAGCCCCCGCCACCAGCTGCTCACGTTGCCTCTTTGCTCTCTTGCCCAGGCGGGGTCGCTGACGGCCCGCACCGTTGAGGCCTTGGTTTCGGCGGAGGTGAGCAGGGGCTCCCTCTCCCGCAGGGCCCTTGCTGGGGGCTGGCGGGAGGCGTCTGAGTTTCGGGAGGGGACGTGGCAGGGCCCGAAGCCCTCGCGACACTGGCGGCTGCCGCGTGGGGCTGCCGGGGAGCAGCTCCCCGGGTTGGGGGAGCGCGGCAGGGCAGCCTGGGCCCCCGGGTCCCCTGCGGGCGCCTGCTGTGGGGCTGCGCCTGCTACAAGCCTTTGCCACCAGCACCTGTGTCGGGCAGAGAGGCAGGGCCTCTGCTGCACCAAGCGTCTCCTGCGCAGGTGTCGGACGACCGGGGGATTTTCCCTGGAGCCGCGCACTTGTTTCGGCATGGCTGAAGCAGCTCCCTGGTGGCCCTGGCTGCTGCAGGGCAGCTCTGTAACCCGAACCCGTTTCTTGCAGGCCGGCACCGAGCAGTGCCCTGCCTGGGCCTCATCGGCTGCACAGGAGGAGGTTTGCCACTCGCCTGGTGAGTTGGCAAGAGAAACTGAGGTGCCACCGTCCCACATAGCGCTCGACAGCGGCTGAAAAGCAGGAGCCCCTCTGCCCCTCTGGCCAGCACTGGGACGGGGGCATGCTCCCCGGGCACAGCCAGAACCGCAGCCACTGCAAGCTGCCCAAGCAAACACATCCGCCTTGCATCACACGGCACTGCACGCACACAGCAGGCAGCAGAGCTCTCGGCCCCTGCTTTTGTCACCTGACTTTAGCTTTCCGCTTGCTTGCAGCACAGGGGGTGAAGAAGAGCAAGCGGTTGATCCCATGGCCGTTTGCTGGGAGGCGACCCTCGGCTGGTGGGGACTGCCCAGGGCAGCCGGACTCTGGCCTCCAGAGCCCTCTCTTTGGCCAGCCTCTGGCTACTCTTTGCGGCACAGAGGAGACCCTTCCCCAGGCACTGCAGGTAAGGCAGCCTGGCCACACAACTGTGCTGCTGCCAGCTTCTTGTGCGAGGCAGCATCCTCAGCGCTCGGGCTGGGGCTCTCAGCAGACAGCGGGTCCACACTCACTTCTCACTGGCAAGGCCTCAAGTTCGCAACCCATTGCGCAAGTCAAGGGGGTCAGGACCGCGGCTTTGTGCAGCTCACACAGCTGCCGCGGGAAGTAACTCGGGAATGGAGACAACGCCGGAGCAGGAGGAGGAGAAGCAGATCGGCTCCTGAGGGGGCATGTTGGTGGCCTTGCAGAAGTCACTGCAAGGAAGCTCTCAGCAGCAGAAACAGCCCGGGATTTCTGTCTTTCCCTGAAAACCGTGGTCGGGAGGGTGGCTTGGGGGACAGCCAGGTTACTCGCAGGCTAATCTTCGTGCAGGGAGAACCAGATGCGAACGCAGGCAAAGCAGAGCGTGCCTGCCAGGCAAAGGCTTGCTTCTGTCTCCAAAGAGAGCCTGCCCTAAGGCTAAAGGGCCGTTCTGCACCCGCGTGACCCTTCTCCCACCCCTCTCTGCTTTTTCCCGCAGGATCTGCTGGCCATATTGCACAGGGAAGGCCCTGGCACTGAGGGGGTATTCCGCAAGGCTGCAAATGAGAAAGCCCGCCGCGACTTGAAGGAGGAGCTCAACAAGGGAGGCACCGTTGACTTGGCAGGCAGACCTGTGCACCTCTTGGCGGTAGTCTTGAAGGTGAATTCTTCTGACTTGCAGCTGTGAGAGCACCTTGGGAACCTGCACGGGCCCAGGGGGCGCTCCGAGCCGAAAGCATAGCCAAGCCAAGCAACGTGTTTTCCCAGCCCCGGGAAAGTTTGGCATTTGTGTTTTCCGCCTGCTTCTCGCTTCCCCTTGCTCGGCCACGGCTTCCCTGCCTGCCCACGCGAAACTCACTTCCTCCTCCTCCTCCTCCTGCCCCTGCTCCTCGCCAGCACCCTCCTCCGGGAGGAAGCCTGCCATTTCTGGGTGGGCTAGAGGCTGCTAGGCGCTAGAGCCCGAGCGCCGGGGATGCTCCCCCTGGGCTCAGGGCTGATGTCCAAAGCCTCCTCTCTGTATCTTGGCCTTGCAGGACTTCCTCCGAAATATCCCCTCCCAACTGCTGTCGGCAGCCCTGTACGAGAGCTGGATGCTGGCTCTGGAGAAGCCCAGCAGGCAGGAAAAGATTGAAGAACTGAAAGAGTAAGTGGTGTAGCCCGGGCCAGCGGTATGCAGGGGGTGGCAGAGGCCGGGCCAAGCACAGGCGTTGCTCTCTTTGCAGGACGCACCATTTGCGGGCCTTTGCTTGAGGCTTGCTCACAGAAGCCGCAGCGGCCACTGGCCCCCCAGATTCATGGCACGTGTTGTTTGTGTCCACTTAGGGTGGCTGCCAAACTGCCCAGGCCAAACGTCCTCTTGCTCAAGCCCTTGCTCGCTCTGCTCCACCGCATCAGCCAAAACGCAGAGACCAACAAGATGGACTCCAGCAACTTGGCCATCTGCGTTGGGCCCAGCATGCTGAGCCCTGGCACCGAGAGCGCGCTCCCGCTGCAAGTGCAGAAGGAGATGAACGACAAGGTATGCTGGCCTCACCAGCTGGCTCCCCGCTTCGGGCCACACCCGAGCCATCCCCACCGATCCCACGGCCATTGCAAAAGCTCAAGGAAGCAGCACCTGGGAGCACCGGGGGCGCCCCGCAGCGGGGCTCTCCGCAACGGGACAGGCAAATCTCATAGGGGAGCTGCAGCCAGCGAGGTGCAGCTTTTGGAACAGAAACCCCAGTGAGGCTTGGGAAAGACTGCTGAGCACCTTTCCAGCCCCTTGCGCTGACATCCCTGGTTTTTTGTGGGCAGGTGACGATGCTGGTGGAGTTCCTCATTGAGAACTGCGCGGCAATATTTGGCGAGGACACGGCCTTGCCTGGCAGCCCCTCGGCCGAGGAGGCCCCTGAGCACACAGGTGGCTCTGCAGGTAGGAGGATGCACCGAGGACCGGCCCTGCACAGGGCTGCTGGTGCCAGTTCTTGAGCTGCATACGGGAAGACATCGGTGGCAATGCAGACAGGTGCAGGGGGTGCCATACCTCCTGGCAGTGCTTGCCGGCCGCATCACTTCCCAGGAGTTCAGAACGACAAGCCTGAGCTCAACAAAAGGCATCCCAGAGAGAGCTTAAACATCCGTACAGCTCTGCTCTTCTCTGCGTTGCTCACTATGGCCTAGAACTGCACTCTGCCCCGTGCAGGATATTGTGCCCGCGGGTCCTTGTGTCTCCTGAACTGCTCCTCAGGCCCACAGGTGCTAAGGTTGCACCTCGCCATCTGGCCGGGCTGCCTGGTCCCACCGGGAAAGTCTCCTTTTCCCTTCAGAGGGCCAGCAAACACTAGCTGAGAGGCTCTTTCTCCCCACAGGCCACCCAGGTGCTGCTCGGCAGGACGCTTGTGCCCACGAGAGCCGCGAGCCCCAAGAGGGATGCGGCCCTGCCCCCTCTGAGAGGCAGCAGCAGCAGCAGCCCCGAGGCAGAAGCCCCAGCAGGAGCAGGACGTACGCAACGTGCAGCTCTGCCCCTCCACTGCCTCCGGGGAAAAACCATCCCAGCACGATGGGCAGGAGCTACTCGGAGCCAGCCCTGTCCTTGCGGGAGTGCTCCGCAAACAGCACAAGGCACCAGCAAGGCACCAGAAGTGCGGGCAATGCTGCTGTCGGGCAGCAGGAGCTGAGCTCAGAGAAGGCGGCCCTGGAAAAACCACCTGCCGTCGTGCCGGAACTATTAGGCGGTGGCTCTGCAGCCGCAAGGCCCTCCAGCTGCTCCCCGGAGCTCTCCCGTCCTGCTTCCCAGGGCCCCTCCATAATGCCCCTGGGACCTGCTGCCTTTGCCTCTTCCTGCTTGCGGGCCAACAGGACCCTCTGACCAGTCACCAGGCCTCACTAGCGCAGGCTGGGCCTGGGGCGGGAGCCACCAGAGCCCCACAGGGTCGTCGCGGGCAGACCTGTCGAGGAAGAAGTGGCTGGCCAGGCAAGAACTGCTTTTGGCCTAAGACACGGGACAGGCTGAGGGGAAAGGATCAGTAGCTTCCGGCTGGTTTGTAGGAGCCACAAAGACTTAACAAGCTGCAGGGAGTCTGGATTCCTGGTCCAAACAGCTAAACCTGGACCTAGGTTGTAAAGGGAGGGAAGCGGCAAGAAGGGGAGAGAGGAGGAAGCAAGGAGAGGAATAGGACAGAGAAAAAAGAAAGAGAAGGAACAAAGAGAACATCAGAAAAGAGAAAGGAAAGAGAAAAAGGAACGAGCCAAGATGGAGTGAAAAAAGGATGGAAAGAAGAAGAAAGGAATGAAAAGGGAAGGAATGCGAAGAAAAAGGAAAGGAAAAAGGGAAAAAGAAAAAAGGGAGAGAGAAAAGGAAAGAAAAAAGGACAGAAAAAGAGAAAAGAGAAACCAGGAAAGGAAAAAGAAACGGGAAAAGGAATAAGAAAAAAGAGAAAGAAAAAAGGAAAGAGAAAAAGGAAAGAGAAAATGGAGAGCAGGAAAAGAGAAAAATATGTGAAAGTCAAGAGAAGCAAGGAAAGAAAATACAGGAAGAGAAAAAAGAGAAAAGGGCAAGAAGGGAGGCAAGAGCAGAAAGGAAAGGAAATAAGACAGAGAGTTAAGGAAAGAGAAGAAGGGATGAGAAAAAAGGAGAAGAGAAAAAGTTGAAAGAGAAGAAGAGAAAAATAGAAAAGAGGAAAGCAAAAAGGCAAGAGAAAGCCTGGAAAGAGAGAAAAAGGAGCTCAAAAAGGAAAGAGAAATGAGGTAAGATAAAAAGAGAAGAAAAGGAATGAGAAAAGAAAATGGAGAAAACCAAAGGAGACTAAAAGAAAAGGAAAAGGAAAAGGGGAAAAGGGAAAGAGAAAAATTCACACCAAAAAAAAAATGAAAAAGGAAAGAGCAAAAAACAGAGGAAAAGAAGAAATTCCAAAAAAATGAGAAAAGGAAAAGGCAAGCAGAAAAAGGAGAAAAAAGGATGAACTAGAAAAGGGTGAGAAAAAAGAGAAAATGAAAGAAAAAGAAGGAGGAGAAAAAAAAAGAGACTAGATGGAAGGAGAACTAAGGAGAAAATTAAAGCAGAGCCCAGCAACGGGGTGAAAGCAAAGATGAGAGGGAGAAAGGATGGGGGGGAAAAGTAAAAAGATATAAAAAGGCAAAAGGAAAGAGAAGAAGGGGACTAGGAAAAAGAGAAACAAAATAAAGAGAAAAAGGAGAAGAAAAAAGCAGAGGAAGAGAAAGAAGAGGAAATAGAAAAAGGGAAAGTGCAAGAGGAAAG
Source organism: Struthio camelus (assembly GCF_040807025.1). NCBI lineage: Eukaryota > Metazoa > Chordata > Aves > Struthioniformes > Struthionidae > Struthio > Struthio camelus. Next base: position 79,948,554 of record NC_090944.1, on the reverse strand, counting down.
AGGAGGAAGATGAAGAAAGGAAAGAAAAAAGGGAGGCAAAAAAGGAAGAGAGAAAAGAAGACCGAAAAAAGGAAAGTAGAAGAAAAGGGAACATAAGGAAGGGGAAAAGAGAGAAAAGGAAGAGCAAAAAGGGAAAGAAAAAGGAAAGAGAAGAGATAAGCAGGCAAGTGAAATGGAAAGAAAATAAGGAAAGAGAAAAAGGAAAGGCAAAAAGAAGGAAAAAAGGAAAAATAAGGAAAGAAGAAAGGAAAGAAAAGGAAAGGAAAGGAAAGGAAAGAAAAGAAAGGGAAGGAAAAAGGGAAGGAAAAAAGAAGAAGAAAAAAGGAAATGAACAGGAAAAAAATAAAAAAAATGGAAGCATTAAGAAAGGGGAAAAAGGAAAGAGATAAGCAAGAAAGGGAAAAAAGAAAAGTGATGAAAGGATGAAAGAAAACAGTGGAGGAGAAAAAAGAAGAGCAAAGGATTTGAGCCAAAAGAAAGAAAAAATGTAAAGAGAACAGAAAGAGAAAAAAAGGGGAGAGGAAAAAAGGTGGAGAGAAAGAAAAGGAAAAGGTCTGAGGAAAAAGGAGAGAGAAACAAGGAAAGGAAATAAGTAGAGAGAGGAAGAAGAAAAGGTAAAGGAAAAGAGGAAGGAGGAGCAAGGCAAGAAACTAAGGAGGGAGGAAAGAAGGAAAGAGGAAAAAACGGGAAGAGCAGAAAAGGAAAGCGAAACAGTTGGAAGAGAAAAAGAAAGCGAAAAGAAACAGAGACGCAAGGAGAGCGAAAAGGAAAGAGGAAGTGTGGAAAGAGCAAAGAAGGAAGACAAAAAGGAAAGAGAAAAAAGGTAAGATAAAAAAGAGGCAAAGAAAGGGAACAAATGCAAGAAGAAAAGAAAAGAGAACAGGAAAGAGGGAAAAGGGGAAAGGGAAAGAAAAATTGGCAGAAAGGAAGGGCAGAAAAAAGGAAAGAGAAAAACGGAAAGGGGAAAAATGGAAATAGCAAAACGGGAGGAAAAGACAAGACAAACAGCCAAAACAAGAGAAGAGGAAAGGAAAGAAAAAAGAAGCAGAAAGAAAAAGGTGGAAGAGAAAAGAAGGAGAGAGAAAAAGGCCTGAGAAAAGATGGCAGGAGAACTATGGACAGCGTTAAAAGAGAAGCCAGAAGAAAGGAAAGGGTGAAGATGTCAGGAAGAAAGGAAGGAGAAAAAGTAGAGAGGAATAAACAGGGAAAAGGAAAGCAAAAAGGGGGAAAGCAAAAAGGCAAGAAAAAGGAACACAAAGGAAAGAAAGAAAGAAGGGGGAGAGAAAAAAGAGAGAAAACAGTAGTAGAAAGAAGAAAGGAAAGGAAGAGAGGAGAGAGGAGAAAGAGGAAAAGAAGGGAGGAAAAAGGAAAGAGAGAAGGAGGAAGGTGGGAAAAGGAAAGAAGGAAGGAAAGGCAAAAGAAGACAGAGGAAAGAAAAAAGGGGACAATGAAGAGGACAAAAGGAAAGAGAAGAGAAAAGGAAAGAGAAAAAAGGAAAGAAGAGAAAAGGAAAGGAAATAGGCAAAGAGAAAGAGAAAGAAAGAGAAAGAAGGAAGCATTAAGAAGGGGAAAACGGAAAGAGCAAACAAGGAAAGAGACTAAAGAAAAGGATGCAAGAAAACAAGGAAGGAGAAAAGAGGAAGGAGAAAAAAAAGAAAGAGAAAGAATGTAAAGACCAAAGGAAAGAGAAAATGGAAAGAACAGGGAAGAGAACAAGGAAAGGAAAGGAACGGAAAGGAAAAGAGGGAAGAGAAAAGGAAGAGAAAGCAGGAGCAGGGGGACTTTGGGTTTACTGCCGCGTGCCTTGCCTCCAATAAAGCCCTTTTCTGCAGGACTAGTGGAGGGCGCCTTGTCTCTCTTGCAAACGCGCGGGCACTGCATGTCTGACAGTGACTGGTATGTAATGCTGTGGGCAGGGCAGGTGTGCTGGACTGCCCCGGCATAGCGACGTAGCAGGAGGGCAGGTGACGGCGCAGCAGCAGCAGCAGCAGCGCAGCAGCTGCCGTTGTGGGAGACTGCAAGCTAGACTGGGGGCAGAAATGCCTCTCTGTCGGGGAATCCAGGGCCACCCGCAGAGAGCAGCAGGTTCCTGGGCCGGGGGCAGAGCAGTTACCCAGAGGGGAGGCTGCTGCCAGAGGGGCTGCCGAGAAAGGCAGCACGCAGGCATGGCAGGTGTGCCATTTCCTGGGTGCAGCTGTTGCCAGCACACTGAGGAAAGGGGCAGGAGAGGACGTGGCGGGACTGGAGCCGTGGCTGGGAGAAGGAGCATGCTGGCAGGCTGCAACTAGAGAAGATGCCCCCTCCGTTGGTGCCGGGGAGCAGGGGCGCTCTCCTCCCAAGGAAGCCAAGCGAGAGGGTCTTGGTGCAAGCTGCAAAAGGCATTTGCCGCTCTCCGCAGCCTGCAGCTCTGCCGTCACATGCCTTTCAGCTCTCCTCTGTAGAAACCAGGAGCGTTTTGTCCTTGTGGCAGGGAAGGGCTTGAGGAGACAAGCCACGCGCTTGGTGCGGGGCAAAGACTCGGAGGCCGCAGAACCGATGACAAGAGCTTCAGCAACACCTCGAGCATTTCTGCGGTGGCTGCCTCCCGGTAGTTGCCTGGGACAAGACAAAGGCTCCCGGGAAGAGGAAGTGCCCGCTGCCTGGCCTGTAAGCCCAGCAGAAAGCCCAGGGAGCAGGCGCACACACACTTCACCAGAGAGGAAGGGGGTCTCTCTTTGGGCCCAAGGAGGTGTGTGTCCTAGGGCACACATGCCAGTCACGCTCAGCAAGCTCCTCCGCTCGCCTGCGAGGATGTTCTGGGAGGCAGCGTGGCAAGCCTTCCTGAAGTCAAGGCAGACAGCATGCACTGCTCTCCCCTCCTCTCCCCAGCCAGCCTTTCCAGTGTGGGAGGCGATCAGGTTGCTTAAGCACGATTTCCCCTTTGGGAATCCATGCTGACTGCTGCTGAGCACCTTCTTGTCCTTCATCTGCTTGGGAATGGGATCCAGCAGCAGCTGCTCCATCACCTTTCCAGGGATTGAGGGGAAGCTGCGTGGCCTGCACGTCCCTGCATCCTCCTTCTTGCCCTTGGGGAAGACTGGCGTGACGCTCGCTTTCTTCCAGGCCCCTGGCTCCTCTCCCGATCACCATGGCCTTTCCAAGAGGATTGAGAGTGGCCTTGCAGTGACAATGGCCAGCTCCCTCAGCACTCGCGGGTGCATCCCATCAGGGCCCATGCACCTCTGGATATCCAGTGTGCTTAAGCCATCGCTAACACCATCGTCCTCCCGCAGGGGAAGCTCTTCCTTTCTCCAGACTTTCTCCCTGCTCTCCGGGGCCTGCGGTTCCTCGCCCTCGTAGCCCTAGCCCTGCAGGCTCGAGCACTGCGCAGCCTCTACTCCTCCCAGGTGACCTGTCCCAGCTTCCACCCTCTGCATACTGCCTTCTTAGGGCTGAGTTCTGCCACAAGCTCCTTGGTCTGCTATGCAGGTCTCCTGCCCGCTTTGCTCAGCTTGTTGCCCAGTGCCAGGGACCCTTTTGCAGCTTGGAGGAGACGCCCTTGAACATCAACCAGCTGTCTTGGACCCTTCTTCCTTCTCAAGCCCTACCCCAGGGCACCGTTCCTCACGGAGCACCACACCCTCGGGCACCAGCGAGGTGCAAGCTCTGGTTCTGGCCCCACACATCGCAGCCACTTGATTTGGGAGAGCAGCTTGCAGCCAAAACTCTTTGGCATCCAGTCGAGAGCCAAGCCTCACGGAAGGCTGTGCGAAAGACCGTCCCCGCAGGTTTCACTGACATTTGCACTGCCGCTCAGATGCACACTGCACACATGGGTCCTTCCCTTTTGGTATCTGCACGCAAGCATTTACAGGGGCCTGCCTGATCTCCTGCGCAGTCTGCATCGCAGTCTCTCTGCAGGCGCCTGGCTCGCACCTGAGGGGAGGTGGCAGTCAGTGTCTACAGGCATGTGGGTGTCCCAGGGCAGCGCAAGGAATTTTTGAAGGCATCAGCCACTGGTGCACGCCGGTCCTGGTGCTTAGGCACCTGAGTCCTTCCCTAAGGAAGGATTGCTGCGACTGGAGCCGAGAACCCCACGTCAGGCGGTGGTGCCCCATGTAGACACCTGGAGTGCAGCTCGCTGCGCTCTAGGGCTGACCACCACCCGGCCCGAGCGCAGAGGAGCCGTGAAACTCGCGATGTGGGGCACCGTCTGGGCCCTGGGTCTCTAGCGGGCACAGGCCGTCCTCCTTGCCCCCTCCAAAGCTTGAGTCCCCCTCTCCGCTCCAGCAGCAAGGCGGGATGTTGCAGCTGTGCGGGGAGGCCTGTGCCTCGTGGGGTTTTCCCCAACACAGAGCCAGCTGCTGAAGCCGGGAGCTCGTCTAGCCCCAAGCCCATCTGCTCCCTTGTCCCAGGCACCGTTCGCTCGCCCGGAAATCGCAGGGCATCGCAATCAGGCAGACTCCCCCTCGCCCCCGGCCCCCACCCCCCCGCCCCGGCGTTGCCCGCGGCCCGGCCGGCGCATCACAATGTGCCGCGGCGGCGCCCGGGCGACACCAACCGCCAGCACCCGCCCGTCGCCCAGTGCGGCGCTGTGCCGGCGCGGGGCAGCGGGGAGACGCAGGCTCCCAGCCCAGCGGCTTTACCCGGCACAGGCAGAGCGCTCTTAGCTTCGCGCAGGCCTGGCCAGCGCCTGGCGCTGCCCAGCGCCATGGGACAGGCCAACTGCTGCGGAGCCCGGGGCGCTGCCGGCCCCGCTGCCGGCACGCAGGCACGGCCCGGGGCCCCTGGCCGCCCGGCTCCTCGGGGGCTCGTGGCCACGGCAGCCTCCCGGCCCCGCGGGCCGCTCGGCGCCTTCGTGTCGCGCAGCAGCCCCCACCTCCTCCTCACCGACCGCGTGCAGGTGACCCGGCACCGGCGCACCAGGGACAGGCACCTCCTGCTCTTCCCCGACGCCATCGCCGTCGCCACCTTCAGGTCAGAAGAGCAGCCCCAGCCCCAGCCGACCCGGCCCCGGCCCCGGCCACCGCCTCTGCCACCAGCCCCCGCGCACCGCGGCTGCCCGGAGCTGCTCCCTCTCCCTCGGGAGCAGCAGCTGCCTCTTGGACTTTCCTCTACTTTGGGCAGGTGTTAGGGGAAGGGGGCAGGCTCCTGCTTCCCCGACAACGTGTCTGCTGGCATTGCTTTGCGGCGCTGACGTTTGGGAAGCGCCCCGTGTGGGTGTGCGGGGACTGACGCTCCTTTCTCCCGCACAAGGCTCAGGGGTGGCCACCCCAAGCCTCTGTCCCCGGCAATGGCTCTGCCCTGGAAGGCTGCTGGGGCTGTCCCCACAGCGGCAGCTTCCGAGGCGGCCCCTGCTCTCCCTCCGCCAGGTGTGGCTCCACCTTCCTGCTGAAGCACCGGGTGCCTCTCAGCCAGCTCTGGGTGCTGTGCAGGAAGGACGAGGCGGCGTGCGGGCAGCAGGAGGAGCAGCAGGTTGGCGGCCTGAATTGCACCAACACCCTCGTGCTCGTCTGGCCCACCGACCTGTGCGTGGTCACTTTCCGGTGAGTCCCGGGCACACGCGCCGGGCTGTTCTGGGGTGCAGGGCACCGTGCTCGCCTGCAGTCCTCTCCGGGCTTGCTGGAGCTCAAGGCAGGCTGTGGGGAGAGAGAGTAGAGGCCCGCTTGGGTTTCAGACGCAGCCCCTGGCAGCTCCAGGTGGCCACCAGCCACCGGCCCCCGCCACCTCCCTGCAGCTCTGCTCAGCCCAGGCACGCTGCGGGGGCGCACCGCCCGCGGGCTGTGGGGTCTGGCCGTGTGGAGCGGTGCCAAGCGGGCGAGCTGTGTCTGGGGCCTCTGTGCAGCAGGAGCAGCAGCAGGCTCTGAGGCTGCTTCTCCTTTTTGCTGCAGGTCGCAGGAGGTGAAGGAGCAGTGGCTCAACGCCATCCTCAGGTGAGCCCTGGCCGGGAACGCAGCCCGCCTGCGGCGGCGGCAAGGCTGCGGGTGGTGCAGAGCTGCCGGGCAGCAAGAAAGCAGCAGGCGAGGTGGGGCACAGGGACACCCCCTGCGCGGGGCCGCTGCTGGGCAGAGCGGCGGGAGGTGCTTCGCCTTGCGCCGGCAAACCAACAGCACCGGCCTGCAGCTGGCCCCACGGCTCCTTGCTTGCACGCCTGGGGAGCCCGAGCTGCCGCTGCCCCTTCCCGCGGGGAAGAGGCCCGGAGGCCGCAGGGCTCCTGCGCCAGGGTGGCGCGGGCGCGCGGGGCTGGGCCCGGGCAGCCAGCAGAGGGGCTGGCTGTGACGGAGCTGTGTCCTTGCCCCTGCCCTGTGCCCAGGCCGAGCCCAGGAGCCCCGGAGACGCGCGTCACCCGACTCGCCTCCCTTCGGCTCCTCGCCACGGCCGTCGGCTCCCAGGGCACCGTAAGTGTCCCGGGGCTCTGCGCTGCGCCCCGAGCGCCACGGGGCTTTGGGGAACAGCCCCCGCCACCAGCTGCTCACGTTGCCTCTTTGCTCTCTTGCCCAGGCGGGGTCGCTGACTGCCCGCACCGTTGAGGCCTTGGTTTCGGCGGAGGTGAGCAGGGGCTCCCTCTCCCGCAGGGCCCTTGCTGGGGGCTGGCGGGAGGCGTCTGAGTTTCGGGAGGGGACGTGGCAGGGCCCGAAGCCCTCGCGACACTGGCGGCTGCCGCGTGGGGCTGCCGGGGAGCAGCTCCCCGGGTTGGGGGAGCGCGGCAGGGCAGCCTGGGCCCCCGGGTCCCCTGCGGGCGCCTGCTGTGGGGCTGCGCCTGCTACAAGCCTTTGCCACCAGCACCTGTGTCGGGCAGAGAGGCAGGGCCTCTGCTGCACCAAGCGTCTCCTGCGCAGGTGTCGGACGACCGGGGGATTTTCCCTGGAGCCGCGCACTTGTTTCGGCATGGCTGAAGCAGCTCCCTGGTGGCCCTGGCTGCTGCAGGGCAGCTCTGTAACCCGAACCCGTTTCTTGCAGGCCGGCACCGAGCAGTGCCCTGCCTGGGCCTCATCGGCTGCACAGGAGGAGGTTTGCCACTCGCCTGGTGAGTTGGCAAGAGAAACTGAGGTGCCACCGTCCCACATAGCGCTCGACAGCGGCTGAAAAGCAGGAGCCCCTCTGCCCCTCTGGCCAGCACTGGGACGGGGGCATGCTCCCCGGGCACAGCCAGAACCGCAGCCACTGCAAGCTGCCCAAGCAAACACATCCGCCTTGCATCACACGGCACTGCACGCACACAGCAGGCAGCAGAGCTCTCGGCCCCTGCTTTTGTCACCTGACTTTAGCTTTCCGCTTGCTTGCAGCACAGGGGGTGAAGAAGAGCAAGCGGTTGATCCCATGGCCGTTTGCTGGGAGGCGACCCTCGGCTGGTGGGGACTGCCCAGGGCAGCCGGACTCTGGCCTCCAGAGCCCTCTCTTTGGCCAGCCTCTGGCTACTCTTTGCGGCACAGAGGAGACCCTTCCCCAGGCACTGCAGGTAAGGCAGCCTGGCCACACAACTGTGCTGCTGCCGGCTTCTCGTGCGAGGCAGCATCCTCAGCGCTCGGGCTGGGGCTCTCAGCAGACAGCGGGTCCACACTCACTTCTCACTGGCAAGGCCTCAAGTTCGCATCCCATTGCGCAAGTCAAGGGGGTCAGGACCGCGGCTTTGTGCAGCTCACACAGCTGCCGCGGGAAGTAACTCGGGAATGGAGACAACGCCGGAGCAGGAGGAGGAGAAGCAGATCGGCTCCTGAGGGGGCATGTTGGTGGCCTTGCAGAAGTCACTGCAAGGAAGCTCTCAGCAGCAGAAACAGCCCGGGATTTCTGTCTTTCCCTGAAAACCGTGGTCGGGAGGGTGGCTTGGGGGACAGCCAGGTTACTCGCAGGCTAATCTTCGTGCAGGGAGAACCAGATGCGAACGCAGGCAAAGCAGAGCGTGCCTGCCAGGCAAAGGCTTGCTTCTGTCTCCAAAGAGAGCCTGCCCTAAGGCTAAAGGGCCGTTCTGCACCCGCGTGACCCTTCTCCCACCCCTCTCTGCTTTTTCCCGCAGGATCTGCTGGCCATATTGCACAGGGAAGGCCCTGGCACTGAGGGGGTATTCCGCAAGGCTGCAAATGAGAAAGCCCGCCGCGACTTGAAGGAGGAGCTCAACAAGGGAGGCACCGTTGACTTGGCAGGCAGACCTGTGCACCTCTTGGCGGTAGTCTTGAAGGTGAATTCTTCTGACTTGCAGCTGTGAGAGCACCTTGGGAACCTGCACGGGCCCAGGGGGCGCTCCGAGCCGAAAGCATAGCCAAGCCAAGCAACGTGTTTTCCCAGCCCCGGGAAAGTTTGGCATTTGTGTTTTCCGCCTGCTTCTCGCTTCCCCTTGCTCGGCCACGGCTTCCCTGCCTGCCCACGCGAAACTCACTTCCTCCTCCTCCTCCTCCTGCCCCTGCTCCTCGCCAGCACCCTCCTCCGGGAGGAAGCCTGCCATTTCTGGGTGGGCTAGAGGCTGCTAGGCGCTAGAGCCCGAGCGCCGGGGATGCTCCCCCTGGGCTCAGGGCTGATGTCCAAAGCCTCCTCTCTGTATCTTGGCCTTGCAGGACTTCCTCCGAAATATCCCCTCCCAACTGCTGTCGGCAGCCCTGTACGAGAGCTGGATGCTGGCTCTGGAGAAGCCCAGCAGGCAGGAAAAGATTGAAGAACTGAAAGAGTAAGTGGTGTAGCCCGGGCCAGCGGTATGCAGGGGGTGGCAGAGGCCGGGCCAAGCACAGGCGTTGCTCTCTTTGCAGGACGCACCATTTGCGGGCCTTTGCTTGAGGCTTGCTCACAGAAGCCGCAGCGGCCACTGGCCCCCAGATTCATGGCACGTGTTGTTTGTGTCCACTTAGGGTGGCTGCCAAACTGCCCAGGCCAAACGTCCTCTTGCTCAAGCCCTTGCTCGCTCTGCTCCACCGCATCAGCCAAAACGCAGAGACCAACAAGATGGACTCCAGCAACTTGGCCATCTGCGTTGGGCCCAACATGCTGAGCCCTGGCACCGAGAGCGCGCTCCCGCTGCAAGTGCAGAAGGAGATGAACGACAAGGTATGCTGGCCTCACCAGCTGGCTCCCCGCTTCGGGCCACACCCGAGCCATCCCCACCGATCCCACGGCCATTGCAAAAGCTCAAGGAAGCAGCACCTGGGAGCACCGGGGGCGCCCCGCAGCGGGGCTCTCCGCAACGGGACAGGCAAATCTCATAGGGGAGCTGCAGCCAGCAAGGTGCAGCTTTTGGAACAGAAACCCCAGTGAGGCTTGGGAAAGACTGCTGAGCACCTTTCCAGCCCCTTGCGCTGACATCCCTGGTTTTTTGTGGGCAGGTGACGATGCTGGTGGAGTTCCTCATTGAGAACTGCGCGGCAATATTTGGCGAGGACACGGCCTTGCCTGGCAGCCCCTCGGCCGAGGAGGCCCCTGAGCACACAGGTGGCTCTGCAGGTAGGAGGATGCACCGAGGACCGGCCCTGCACAGGGCTGCTGGTGCCAGTTCTTGAGCTGCATACGGGAAGACATCGGTGGCAATGCAGACAGGTGCAGGGGGTGCCATACCTCCTGGCAGTGCTTGCCGGCCGCATCACTTCCCAGGAGTTCAGAACGACAAGCCTGAGCTCAACAAAAGGCATCCCAGAGAGAGCTTAAACATCCGTACAGCTCTGCTCTTCTCTGCGTTGCTCACTATGGCCTAGAACTGCACTCTGCCCCGTGCAGGATATTGTGCCCGCGGGTCCTTGTGTCTCCTGAACTGCTCCTCAGGCCCACAGGTGCTAAGGTTGCACCTCGCCATCTGGCCGGGCTGCCTGGTCCCACCGGGAAAGTCTCCTTTTCCCTTCAGAGGGCCAGCAAACACTAGCTGAGAGGCTCTTTCTCCCCACAGGCCACCCAGGTGCTGCTCGGCAGGACGCTTGTGCCCACGAGAGCCGCGAGCCCCAAGAGGGATGCGGCCCTGCCCCCTCTGAGAGGCAGCAGCAGCAGCAGCCCCGAGGCAGAAGCCCCAGCAGGAGCAGGACGTACGCAACGTGCAGCTCTGCCCCTCCACTGCCTCCGGGGAAAAACCATCCCAGCACGATGGGCAGGAGCTACTCGGAGCCAGCCCTGTCCTTGCGGGAGTGCTCCGCAAACAGCACAAGGCACCAGCAAGGCACCAGAAGTGCGGGCAATGCTGCTGTCAGGCAGCAGGAGCTGAGCTCAGAGAAGGCGGCCCTGGAAAAACCACCTGCCGTCGTGCCGGAACTATTAGGCGGTGGCTCTGCAGCCGCAAGGCCCTCCAGCTGCTCCCCGGAGCTCTCCCGTCCTGCTTCCCAGGGCCCCTCCATAATGCCCCTGGGACCTGCTGCCTTTGCCTCTTCCTGCTTGCGGGCCAACAGGACCCTCTGACCAGTCACCAGGCCTCACTAGCGCAGGCTGGGCCTGGGGCGGGAGCCACCAGAGCCCCACAGGGTCGTCGCGGGCAGACCTGTCGAGGAAGAAGTGGCTGGCCAGGCAAGAACTGCTTTTGGCCTAAGACACGGGACAGGCTGAGGGGAAAGGATCAGTAGCTTCCGGCTGGTTTGTAGGAGCCACAAAGACTTAACAAGCTGCAGGGAGTCTGGATTCCTGGTCCAAACAGCTAAACCTGGACCTAGGTTGTAAAGGGAGGGAAGCGGCAAGAAGGGGAGAGAGGAGGAAGCAAGGAGAGGAATAGGACAGAGAAAAAAGAAAGAGAAGGAACAAAGAGAACATCAGAAAAGAGAAAGGAAAGAGAAAAAGGAACGAGCCAAGATGGAGTGAAAAAAGGATGGAAAGAAGAAGAAAGGAATGAAAAGGGAAGGAATGCGAAGAAAAAGGAAAGGAAAAAGGGAAAAAGAAAAAAGGGAGAGAGAAAAGGAAAGAAAAAAGGACAGAAAAAGAGAAAAGAGAAACCAGGAAAGGAAAAAGAAACGGGAAAAGGAATAAGAAAAAAGAGAAAGAAAAAAGGAAAGAGAAAAAGGAAAGAGAAAATGGAGAGCAGGAAAAGAGAAAAATATGTGAAAGTCAAGAGAAGCAAGGAAAGAAAATACAGGAAGAGAAAAAAGAGAAAAGGGCAAGAAGGGAGGCAAGAGCAGAAAGGAAAGGAAATAAGACAGAGAGTTAAGGAAAGAGAAGAAGGGATGAGAAAAAAGGAGAAGAGAAAAAGTTGAAAGAGAAGAAGAGAAAAATAGAAAAGAGGAAAGCAAAAAGGCAAGAGAAAGCCTGGAAAGGAGCTCAAAAAGGAAAGAGAAATGAGGTAAGATAAAAAGAGAAGAAAAGGAATGAGAAAAGAAAATGGAGAAAGCCAAAGGAGACTAAAAGAAAAGGAAAAGGAAAAGGAGAAAAGGGAAAGAGAAAAATTCACACCAAAAAAAAAAAGAACAGAAAAAAGGAAAGAGCAAAAACCAGAGGAAAAGAAGAAATTCCAAAAAAAATGAGAAAAGGAAAAGGCAAGCAGAAAAAGGAGAAAAAAGGATGAACTAGAAAAGGGTGAGAAAAAAGAGAAAATGAAAGAAAAAGAAGGAGGAGAAAAAAAATGAGACTAGATGGAAGGAGAACTAAGGAGAAAATTAAAGCAGAGCCCAGCAAAGGGGTGAAAGCAAAGATGAGAGGGAGAAAGGATGGGGGGGAAAAGTAAAAAGATATAAAAAGGCAAAAGGAAAGAGAAGAAGGGGACTAGGAAAAAGAGAAACAAAATAAAGAGAAAAAGGAGAAGAAAAAAGCAGAGGAAGAGAAAGAAGAGGAAATAGAAAAAGGGAAAGTGCAAGAGGAAAGAGGAGGAAGATGAAGAAAGGAAAGAAAAAAGGGAGGCAAAAAAGGAAGAGAGAAAAGAAGACCGAAAAAAGGAAAGTAGAAGAAAAGGGAACATAAGGAAGGGGAAAAGAGAGAAAAGGAAGAGCAAAAAGGGAAAGAAAAAGGAAAGAGAAGAGATAAGCAGGCAAGTGAAATGGAAAGAAAATAAGGAAAGAGAAAAAGGAAAGGCAAAAAGAAGGAAAAAAGGAAAAATAAGGAAAGAAGAAAGGAAAGAAAAGGAAAGGAAAGGAAAGGAAAGAAAAGAAAGGGAAGGAAAAAGGGAAGGAAAAAAGAAGAAGAAAAAAGGAAATGAACAGGAAAAAAATAAAAAAAATGGAAGCATTAAGAAAGGGGAAAAAGGAAAGAGATAAGCAAGAAAGGGAAAAAAGAAAAGCGATGAAAGGATGAAAGAAAACAGTGGAGGAGAAAAAAGAAGAGCAAAGGATTTGAGCCAAAACAAAGAAAAAATGTAAAGAAAGGAAACAAAAAGACAGAGAAAAGGGAAAAAGAAAAAAGAAAGAAGGAGAAAGGACAGGGGAGGGGAAAAGAGGGAAGGAAAGAATGGGCAGAGAAAAAAAATGGATAAAGGAGAAAAAAGGAAAATGGAAAGAGAGAAAAGGAATGAAAAAACAAAAGAAAAACAAAAGAAAAAATGGAAAGAGCAGGGAAGGGAATAAAGGAAAGGAAAGCAAAGGAATGAAAAGAAAAGGAAAGGAAAGAAAAAAAAGGAAAGAAAACCGGGAGCAGAAGGACTTTGCTTTTACTCCCACATATCTTCCCTCCAATAAAGCCCTTTTTGGCAGGACTATTGGACAGTTCTTTGCCTCTCTTTCACGCGCTCAGGCACTACATGTCTGACAGCGACTTTTATGTAATTCTGTGGGCACGGCAGGAGACAAGCCAGGCACTTGGTGCAGGGCAAAGACTCAGAGGTCGCAGAACCAATGACAGGAGCTTCACAGAGTGTCTCCTTCAGCAAAACCTCGAGGATTTCTGCGGTCGCTGCCTCCCGGTAGTTGCCCGGGACAAGACGAAGGCTCCCAGGAGGAGGAAGTGCCACTAGAACAGGAATAGTTCTCATTGCAAATAACAACACCGGGATAATTAGGAAGAGATGAAGTTTATCTTTTGAGTAAGTATAGGACCTCAGATGAAGACAAATATTCACTTACCTTACAAACAATATTTGAAACAGTGAGGTTTGGAAGGACAGGGATTAAGAAAATACTTCTGGGATCAAAATAGTTTTCAAAACCCCACAAGTTTCATAGTAATGTGCTGGGAATTGACAGACTGATTTTACAAGAACTAATGAAAGTAGAGGTTATTTCTATGGCTAATTCCACGGTGGCTGCTTGCATTTTCCTTTGGAAAAGTCTGGGTTACAGCCACTTTCTGAATAGTGTACTGACAGTCACCTCTACCATTGCATTGGATTTGCACAGTCATAAAGTCGTTTCACATGTAGACAGCAGGTATTGTCCTTCTCACGTCCAAACTGCAATAAAGTGAATGGAGGATTCATTCTCCTTTCCTGCTCTGGTATTCAAATTAACTAAGAGCAAGCTACCTTTATATTTAAAAAAAAAAAAAAAGCCAACACTGTGTAATTTGTTATGAAGGTAGTAGACTAGTTTGAATTAGTTGCACTATTTACAGTTTTTAGAACTCAATAGATCTTAATAAGAAGATAAAGATGGTCTTTACCCTGGCCAAAAAACAATTTTGAGATAATCATTTTTACAGCTAAAAGTCTTTTTTTTTTTTTTCCAATACAGCTCAGCTCAGTTCTATTGCTTTGGTACTTAAGCTATTATTAACATGTTTCTATTTGCGTTCAGTAACAAATTAGGAACCATCCGAATGCAACTGTGAAAGACCACTTTTTTCTGTAAACGCTATGTTACATTTCAACTGCCTTGTTCATTGTAATCTTCAATATAATCTTCATTTTATTTTGTAGTCTCCATTTTGGGATTAGAACAGCCTTCTTATTTTATGGTTGCGGATCCATAAATGAAAGGCCTTTTAAAGTACTTTTTTTCTAAATGACTTTTTGCTAATGAAATAAAATATTTTCTACTTGTCAGAGGAGATTGGTACCATCTGGTTAACGACATGGCTGGGGAAGATGTTAACTGGCTAAATAAAGAAAGATAAAGAAAAAAGATCTTCTGTTGTGGCATTTCAGTAGACTATATTAAGAAGACAGAAAGGACTTCCCAAACTGTAGCTTTTGATGAACTCAAGGACTTACAGTGATAGTTCTATAAAACAGCAGAGGTTATGTGCAAAATTTCTGTTGCTGGTTTTTTAGTTTGCTTGTTTCCTTCTCAGAGTTCTCTAACTCTCTATGGCTTAAAAAAAACAAAAACAAAAATAAAAAACTATTATGTCTGCAGTTTAGAAATTACTCTGGCTTTACTTGCGAAAGGAGTTACGTGAACACTCTGAGCCTAGAGCTGGAGATCCTTCCTGGGGCACACGTAATGACTATCAACATGGGGAAGGTGGGGCCCTGGCTGGCCAAGACTACCTACATCTAAGACTACTGGAGTTAGTAATTGCCTTTTACTATATGTAGTTACAAACAATAGATAGCATATGAAGAACACTGCTGCGAGTGAGCCAAGAATTTCAATGAGTGAGATTTATCTGCTTATTTGGACCTGTTAGTACAGTGCATATTATTTATATTAGGAAGAGTAGTCAACCATGTAGCTCTTTAATCTGCCTTGCCTCTCCCCTTTTATGTTCAATATAGTTACACTAGCTCTACCTCAAGTCCTCTCCATAAAGAGGTGGATGATAATGCAAAGTATATAGTAGAGGAAATTCAAGTCTAGAATAATATGAGCAGTATTGACAATGAGAACAGAACTAGAAAGAGAAGAAAGGAAAAGGATACCCTATATTTCTGTCCTAACCATCAGAACTATCTGTGTTCTCTCGTTTTGAATTAGTGCAACTGAAGTATGCTGATGTATGGAATTAGACTGAAATGCCATGATTTCAGTATAAAGCAGACATTCTTGATGACTAGCTAAATGAACTTTTAGTAATGAAAAGGTAATAAAAACTGCAGTCCTCATTTACTTACTATATTCAAGACTAGTATAAATTATATGTCTTAGTCTAGAGTATAGTAATTGAAATAGAATGACACAAGCTGTACTAACTGTCAAAGGTCTGCGTATGATAACTTTAATAATGGCATTCAGTGAGCAGACTAGGCTCAGGACATGATTTTGATTCAGTACCTTCAATAATTGACTGAGTCACTGATTTTGTACAGCGCATTTTTGCGTTTGAAATCACCAGAAAAGATAAACACATTTATACCTGAAAGCAAGCTATGGAGAGTAATGCTTTTAAAGGACAAAAAAAAAAAAAAAAGGAGATAAAAAAGAGCACTGCTCTGCCTTGATTTACAATTTTGAGATATAAAAATGAATTACACAACTGTGATTCCCTTCATTAAGTACAAACATGACAAGGAAATCAGAGCACTAGCATGGAACAGCACTAATTTCAAAGTAAATTTGCTCAGAAACCAGACCATGAAATTCCACACCTGGGTAATTATTCTTGTGGTTTATATATACGTTCTTATACTTTCATACTTTTTACTTTTCAAAAGATTTGGTGAACATTTCCCACTTCTATCCACACAAGGAAAATAGCAGCTACAAAACTTTGTATCCTTTTACTTTTTCTTCTTTTTAGGACTACTTAATATCAACATTTCAGTATTTTATAAAAATTTTTAAAATATAGTCAACTGCTTTCCTGTTTTCATGATAAATGAGTGCTAATGTCGAAAGAGTCATATATTCTTTCCTCATACTGGTCACTTTAAATGTGTGAGAGTTGTGTATAATGTAAAGCAAAAACACATAGAGGATTTTGGAAATTTCTCTGGTTTTGGTTACAGTAATTCAGAATAATTCAGAAGATATTGATTCGTGGTTAAAGTGATACATGGATTATTTGCAGCTTTGACTGCTTGCTTATCTAGTATTTTAGCCTTTGGAATCAGAACTCAAGGGGTAAGAGTCAGCTGATGACATGCTGTTGCTAAATTGCGTTTCACTGGGAAAGTATATTTTTAGTCAATACTCTGCAGGAAGAAGTCTGACTGGTGTTTCCATAGATAAAGCGGAATAGCAACCATGTCTTTCTTTGTTACAAAGACCAAGTGACATTTCAGGCATTATGTTTGATCCTCTACAGTCTTGAACATTTTCAGTTTTCTACACTATTCTCAAGCAATAGCATTTTTTTAACCAGTTCGATCAGGCTCATCTTATGCATAGAGTGCTAAAAAGCAATGTGAAAGGAGTCTCTACAGTGAGCTCAAAATCAGTTCGTCTTTCAAATGTCAGGAGAATGACAGTATATCTTGTTAAATCAAAGAAAATTGTGGATGAGCATGGAAATATAAGCATAAAATTTCTCACTATAGAACAAAACATACGCAGACATATGCATTTTAAGAAAAAACAGTTTTCTTAAAACAGCAAACAATAAAGTTAAACAGCAAACAATAAAGTTAAAGATAGCACAATATGAGTAGCCTAGAGCATGTCTATTATACATTCTGTTCTAAGTATGTTACTCAAACCTTAGGTTATTTAACTTATATTTGCTCGAAATAGTTAGTTCAAGTTATCATTGTTTGCCTTAAGGGTTAATAATAGAGGTAATCAAATTTTTATTTCCAGCAGCAATGCTGATCTTTGATAAACCTCTTGAGGAGACAGCATGCAGTGCCAACTCTTCTGCATTCACTCTCAGTCATGTAGGCATAATTACACTAATTTTAAGACTAGAGACAATTTCAGAATCATGTTAGTTAATATTTCAATTTCTTTTTTTCTTAGATCTAATTTATATGTTGTAGCTGCTTTGACTTATAAGTGGTCTATAGTCCTAGGCTTCAGATACCACATTTCAATTTTAACCCATGCGCCTGTAAGAAAAGTCTTTAACCTGCAGGCCTTTTTGTTCCTAATTATATATTCTAATTTCATGGGTATTAAACTCATCTATATGTTGAGTCTATAACTAGCTTTATAAAATGCTGATATGGTCATGTCTCCTGCATAAATTAGGTTAATTCTAGACTGCATTCACTCCATTTCTCCTTTTATTCTACCCCTTACTTCGTAAAATGCCTGTTCCTCTGCAATTTCTTCCAGAGTTTGAAATATTCCACTAATTGAGAAGGTACTGAACAATTTTTTCTTCTGTGTTTAAGCAGGATTGTGAGACTGGAAGCATTCTAAACTTGTTATCTTGTCTCCTTGCTCCTTTTAAAAATATCAGAGATCAAGTACCACAGTGTTGAAGATGTCCCACTGAGACACTAGCAACAAAAGATGATCCCTTAGACATCAATCAATGAAAAAAATGTTTCTTTAAGTCAGTGAAGAAATCAGCACTGGTGGTCATAGAAGTAGTCAAGGATTGCAAAACTGTATGAAGCCAAACTCAGTGGGTGCATAGATAACTGCAGAAATGAGTTTCTAAGTACCATATGAATCAATTTGCTCTTCCTCTTGCCCAATTCATCTCATATATTCCCCCCCACACACACACACACAATGCTCAGTGTTTCTATTCAAAGAGGCTTCTCTCACCTTGGTTCTCCATCAATGTCTGTTTTCAGGCAGGAGCTGCAAAGTTGTGTCTGCTAAATTGCGTTGCAGCCATCTTAGTTTTCCTGTTTGGGCATGCTTGAAAAGCTTCCTAAAGCAGCTGTGCTTCCCTTCTTAACACTATCACTCCCTATATATGAGCTTTTGGGGCGCCTGAGACATATGCCTCACTCCTAACAGCATATTCTCTCTGCCATTAGTGCCTGACTGGACATAATGTCCACAGAGCCAGTGAGGGCAGTACTGGTCAGCTGCTTCTGTTGCTGTACAGTTCCCACATTTGCAGGGGGGATTTCTTCCCAAAAAGGGAATCCCCCTTACAAAAATCATCAGGAGAAAAAAAGCTTTAAAAAACTTGATAGTTTTTTATGACATCTTTAAAGTGTGTATATGTATGAAACCCAGTCCCTCAGTCCAAATTCACATGACTTCTCTGGGAGTATTTGCAGACCTGTCCAACTGTCTTCTTATGTATTTCAGCTGAGTTTTTAAGCTTCCACATTTGATTCTTCACTGAGGAAAATATACCTACTTTTTAAAATTCTGCAGTTTAAGTATACCTGAGGCCTACATCATCTACTCTATCATGCATCTACTAAAGCTCTTACATTCCTCAACTTTGATGCAGTTGCTT
The DNA here is from genome assembly GCF_040807025.1 of Struthio camelus. Taxonomy (NCBI): domain Eukaryota; kingdom Metazoa; phylum Chordata; class Aves; order Struthioniformes; family Struthionidae; genus Struthio; species Struthio camelus. The sequence goes on along the minus strand of NC_090944.1, from coordinate 79,930,515 downwards.
AATTCCTTTGCAGAAATGTAAATTTCTTACTGTTACTTTCAAAAAACACTATATCTACCAATGCTTTGTTTCTTTTCATTTTCTTTTCATTTTCTTTTTATTTTCTTTTCATTTTCTTTTCATCTTCTCTTTTCTCTTCTCTTCTCTTCTCTTCTCTTCTCTTCTCTTCTCTTCTCTTCTCTTCTCTTCTCTTCTCTTCTCTTCTCTTCTCTCCTTTCTAGCTTTTCACTCCATCCCTTTTCTCCTGTAAACTCTACAACTTTGTGCTTTATGTCCTGTTTATGGATGAGGCCTACCATAGGAAAAATCTTACCCATTCTCAGTGCCATGATGTGTGGGGACTACTCTTTTTTATTGTTTGGGTGGGAATCTAGCATAAGTGCAAAAAAAAAGGTTGCACTTCATGCAAGCATTCGAGAACCATTAACTTAAAACAAACATATGAGCGAAAGAAAGCAGTAAGACTATTTAAAAGTATGGTTAATTTACTTTTCTCTGCAGAATGGATACATTGACCTTTAAAGAGACTTGTTTTGAGATAGTTCTGTCAGCATTTCATCTTGTTTTCTCCTTATAGCTATAAAATATCACTTTCTTGAAACACAGCATACATCAACGTTTTGTTACAGCTGCAGCACAATTTTCCACTCTTGTTAAAAGATCTCTCCATTTTTTCGAAAATTTTCTTTTTTAATGAAAATTCTTTTATATTCATTAAATGTCAGAACAGATTCAGGAAAGAGGACAAAAGGAAAAGAAAAATTAATATCAAATGTGGATACATATGCTCAGAAGTTATATTAAGTTTCTATTCTTTATACTTAATTCTTTATTACATATTCTCATCTCTTTTCACTTCCTCATAAATCCAGGGTCCCAAAAGGTGTTATTTAGCAATCGCAGTGGGTAGATGCTGTGAGAAGCGAGGTGTGTTGGCCTTTTCTTTTGCTGTGTGCCCTCGCCTAGCTGAATTCATTGGAATTCATTGGAAGTAGACGCTTGTTTTATGATAATCATATGAGATATCATTGCAGGTTCGCTTTGAATATAAATAATCCACTGTCCTGGAAGCCTACTGGAAGAGTTATATCACAAGAGGATTTCATCTATGCTTCAAACATACCTTGTACAAAACCTCTGTGAAAATGTCATATTTCTCTAGTGTCAGTGAAGTAAAAGACAGATGGCAACATCAGATCATCCAGTCTGACCTTCTGTATACCGCAGGTCAATAAGGTTCACACAAATACTCCATTATCAAATCTAAAGACTTACTTAAGTCAGATGTTTCAGTTCACAAAATGCCCTAAGTAGAGAGAAACACAAACTAAAATATCATCAGTACCTTAGGTTTCCTCACAGTTGGGAACTGCTATGGTGTGATGATCCCAGTAGGCAAGTCATGTCTGATACAGAAAATCTTTTTCTCCCTTCTCTATTTCTGTGCGCGATGTCTACCAAGCTTGTGAGAAAATTTATTTATTTATCCAGAGCCAGCAATCATTATAAGCCCAGGTAAATGAGGAAGAAATACCAGCTATGCCCTGAAAAGATTATCTGTGTTGCCTTGGATCACTGACCCATACTACTCACTATTCATTTTGACTGAGGAAAAAAAAAAGAAATAGCTTTTGCTTATTTCACTTCTGTCCACTGCTTTGTCAAATCACTTTAGTCTGGATGAGCAGGAACCCCCCAGCACGGAGAGAGATTGCCCTTGAGCCTGATCAGGGACAGAAGGGACTGCAAACTGAGGTGGGCAGAGAGTCACAACATGGAATTTGGGTGTACCAGCTCCTGCGGAGAGACTGAGACTGAGAGACTTAGAGACTTAAGAGTTTCTAGAGAGATTAAGAGCCTCTATTAATATCTCTGATACCATTCTCTGGCACTGAATTCAGCTGGCATTGTACAGCCCCTGTCTGCACTATCAAACTCTCTTACGGTTCGAAACAGGGTGGTGGAGTCCAGTGTGACTTTTAGGAATGGTCTTCAGCTGTGCTGGCTCTGGAACCCCACTTGACATTTGTCAGCAAAGGTATTGGTTGACATAGAGCAACACCAGGGATGGTTCTAGCCATTAGTCTGTGTAAATGACTGATTTCCACTGCCTAAGAATGTCCCCTAGAGCTATTTAACATGTTAATATAAACTCAGCCTTGGGAATTAAAAAGAGTGACAGGGAGCAGAAAGCCAGACCTCTGAGATAGGGAAAGAAATTCTCTAGGTAACCATTTGCTGCCAATAGAAAGTCACTGAGTAACGACCTAGAATCAAAGGCACTCACTCTAAGTACACCATGGGCTGGGAGAAAGGTATATATTAAACTTTATTTTTAATTCCCCTTTTGTCTTCCTTAGTCACCTTGCGTTTTTGCTATTTGAAAAGCCAACTGTTCTTTTTATATGTAATAAATTTGGTTCTTTAGAGTTAAAGGCCTTTAGGCTTCCTTTGAAAGCCACTGTAGGAGAAGGTCCAGAGAGATTCACCTCAAAGCTCTGTCCAGCTTGTCCCAGCAATCTCAGTTACTTCAGAGAAAGATGAGGAAAAGAGAAATGACACAGACCAATTGCATAAGCATATTTCCTATACCTAGCAGAACCTGGCTGAGCCTCAAAGGTGAGATTTAAAAGTGTTTGTCTAACAATTCAATATTCTTATTCACTTCCAATAAGATACTTCTATTTTTACCTTTTTTAAGAAGGAAGGGCTGTAGGATGGAATTGAAGTTTTTGAATTCATGGGAGTAATCTGGGATTTAATTTTTACAGCCTTCCTTATTCAGAAACAAGCTATGAGAAACTTAGAGAGGACTTACCATCAAACAGAATAGTTTGTGGTGTTTAAAACAATCCCATATTCCATTTGTTGAACTAAAAGTGCAGTTTTACAAATAGCCGAATTAATGCCATTTGCAGCATAGCACTTTGAAGCTTCCTTTTAAAATGCCTGAAAAATAATGGTCTGTGTACATTTAAATTGCTAGTGATACTGTTTCAAATGACTGAAAGAAGAGAAATCCATATTCATGATTTTAAAATTGCTCAGCATACCACTATTTTGGGCTCTAAAGCCTAACTGCAAAGCGTAACAAAGTCAACCGAATTCCTTTTCCAGACGGGATAGTATTTGATCACACCATTTTATAGCTAATTGGAAACTTTACGGAAAAGCCTTAAAATGCCTTAAAACATTTTTTCTTGCATTTCACACAGACTTTTTTTTTTTTATGAGTAGTTAGGGGTGAGAAATATCTTCCAGGATAGGGTAGAAAATTTAAGGAACTACAGCTTAGGAGGTATATCAAATTCAGAGATCTGAAATTAAAAGTGTACCATATAGATACGTCATTTCGGGTTCACATCTTTATTAAATAAATCATGGAGAGGTATGGTATAGAGAAGTGACTCAAGTAATCCTTCTAATCTCAGAACAAATGGTTAAATTCCATTGATAAAAAGCAGAAAAATTACATTTTCTCTCCTTAGTCTTTTGATACTAGAAAGCTAGTGCTTTCCTTAGTTTATTTGCTCAGATGGAAGTTTATCTTAACAGACTTCTATTTACACTCCCTGCTTATCAGATAGTTACCTCTCCTTCTTTCTTTCAGACTTAAATGTCAGTGTTTTTCCACAAAACAGACAATCATCTTGCTTCTGGCCAATGTTATTCACTTTTCTGCTAGAAGTAGGCAGTATGTGCTCTCAGGGAAGAACTTAGAGATTGCCTGTCTACTTTATTTACCCTTTGTATGCCTTCAGTTTCCCAGGGCTCACTCGTCTCCAGTGTCCTTGTCACTTTATCCTATTTGCCATTGCAGAGATAACTTCAAAGGGGAAAAAAAAATGTTCTCAGGTTGTCCCTTGAAGACATTTCAATTTTCTTTTTAAATACCTTTCAAAAGGTACCTGAGATGGAACTAGAGCAGTTGGGGTGCCTGCTTCTGAGGAACTGTGGCAATTCAAGGATTTCTAGGTGCTGTTTGAGAGATGCAGTGTATCTACATCGCCCAGCAGACTGGAAGCTCCATTTTTTTTCTGCACCCACCTCTACAGGACAGTTTTTAGCCTCTAGGGCTTTGCTCACATATTCCTTCTGGGAGAAGCTGATGTAAACACAGCATATTCTTACTTCTGGTTGTAATTCTGTTCAGATATTTTCATTCTTTCGTAACATTAATCATATAAGCTATATTAATCATTAATGTCAATGTTATTTAGGCAGCAAGTTTTCCGTTTCTACTTACCTCACCAAACTTTCATCCTTTCAGGAACAGAGTACATGCTGGAAAAATATTCACATAATAATATGATATTTCAATGCCAATGAAGCAATAAAAGAGAACCCAGTCGGTTGCTTTTGTTTACAGCAACACATTTTAATTATGATTTACGGTTGCATGGGAATTCTGATCCATTGGACAAAGAGTGGCTAGTCAAGATAAAAAATAAATTCCAAATGCAAACATGGCTTTGAAAAACTACATGAGATAGAAATGGATTTTCAGATTCATTAGAAGAGAACAGAAAGAATCAGGGAGCAATATGCAACATTTTTATGTGATATTTCTTTGGGACTTATACTTTCATAGCATATCCTGAGCTGTGTTACTTCTTTGGTGTTAACTGAGCAAAATAAAACTGAAGCAGGAGTAGACATGACCCTTTATTATTTTTTTATAATTCTTTATTATTTATTATTATAAACAGATTGTGCTCCTCATTCAATGCTAGCATCTTAAGATCTTATAGTTTTACTGTTTCTCTTTCCTCAGACTTTTATTTTCAAAGTTTAAAAACATTTTCACGGTTCCATACACTAATTACTCCTGAAAGTATTTTAACAGCTGCTTATTATCTGATTTAGTTTTATGACCATGGAGAACAAATCACAGTTGTTTTTTTTTTTTTCGTTGTGCTAGTGTAAAAAGGATTAATAAGTATTACAGCCAAATTCCTCCAGGTATCATTGTGGGAACTACCCAGACACAACTCAAGTTAATAAATGACTTTCTGTTAACTTGAGTGAGAGCTGGTCTGAGTCCTGATGAACTAAATGAGTTTATCTGTTCTCATACTGAGATGGACTCCCGCTCCAGGATCCTGTGCTGGTGCACTGCTATGGCCTCAGTGGTGCTGCAGGTTTTATGACAAATGCTCCTTCACCAAGGCTCACCACTATGGAGCAATAGCACCCAAGAATTGTACCCCCATTGATGGTCCTCAATAACAGTATTGAAAGAGACCCTTGCATTTGCCTTTCCCCTCTGCACTAAAACTGCACAATCTGCTACCTATCGCATCCAGCATAGCTACAATAGATCCCAAACAGCAGTGTGATCTGTATATAAAACCATCTTTTCTATGCAGTGATTTCTATAGCTAATTAAACTTTGAAATACCATAGCAAATGCCAATGACCAGTGAAGCTGCAGAAAAGTCAAAGTCTCACTCTACTCAGAACATAATTTGTACAAAGTGAGCTGAATCTCAGCCCTGCGTAACCATGTAGCCCTGTAATACAGCATTGACATTGCTAGTAACATAAGCTTACGCCTTCTACTGAATTTGCAAGGCCTCAGGAGTAAGGCTTGTCGGACTTGCTCTGTCTGAACTTTTTTTGACCTGCCTACAGCTTTATCTTATTTGGTTTAGCTTTGACAGCAATTTATTTAATTGATCTGATGTCTGTGGCTAATTTATTTTTATATTTGTATGTAGAAACATAGTTTTACACAGATAGCAGTAGCAAGCAATTATTCTGTGTAGCATGAGATATTTATGACTCTGGCATAATAATTTAGTGTAGAGAAAAACAAGCTTATACAATAGCAGAAGTTTGGAGAAGTGGGGGCACAGGATGCAACGTAGAGGCGTACAGGCATGGGACGATAAGAGACGGGGCACAGGCTGGCACTGGAACTATAAACACCACAGCTATAAACAACTCATGTTTAGGTATAGAATTGCAGACCTGGAACCCAGATAAACTGGTTTTATGGGTTAAAAAAAGAGAACAAATAAATAGTATCTAACTTGCATAAAAGGCATTATATAAAACAAATTCAGATGTAACATGGAGCTGCAGACCACTAAAGAAAGAACAAAGATGTATATTAGCAAAAATATAAAAGTGATCCCAGGTGGATCCTAGAGTGAAGAAGAAGAAATCATCAACATTAACATGACATTTCTCCTGCAAAGGACTCCAGATAATCACAGCTCACTGTTAACGGCCACCACCACCAGAGAAAACCAATGGGTCATTGGGAAAGTAAAGACCTTAGGACCCAGAGGACCGGGGTAAGAGTGAGCATTACATGGGGAAAGGAGGTAAAAACTAAGAAATGTATGTTTAACAATTTTAACTGGGTTATTATGCTTTTTCTGTAACAATTAGATCTGGACTAATAATGATTAAACTCTTAATATTTAATTTATGCTAACAATAAATTATATAGAAGGTATGTTTCCACTTTGCCCCCCTCAAAAGGTATTAAGTGTAACATAAGTTTACACCAACATCAAAAGACAGTGATTTCAGTGGTATTCAGGACTTCACACACACAAGGACACCTTTATTCTACCATGAGCTCCGATTCCTGAGAAGTTGTGCAGACACACGTTTCAGTCAAAACCTACTTTCAATGCTTTTCAAAACCTGGGAGATGTTTTTCCAGTGGCAGCTCTTCTGTATCAATTTTTAGTTACTTCTGCCCCCAAAGGCAGTCCCAGCTCTCCTGGGAACCAGCGACATCTGCTTGCTAGCATAGCATACCTCCAATTATGCATGTGACATGTTGGACCAAACCTTGACCCTCCATTCAGCTTAACAGTCCCATGCACTTCTGGAAGGATACAGAACCACCCATTCATTTTACATAAAAATGCAGAGTGTTATTGTGTGTATATATAAATCCATACCCCCATTGGAATTAGATGGAAACAGTGATTTTCATAGAATGTTAGGAACTGCTTCTCAGAACTTGGTGTTTCTACACACGCCTCAGTTTGTACTTGCCTAGTTTATTTTATTTTCACTTTAGTTTTTTACATAATATAATATTTTTCTGTTTTATGTTAAGGATTCAGGATGTGACTAATTTAACTTTGCTGTTAAACTTAATTTTTTTTGAGGAGACCACAAAGATCTAATCTTTGAGCCATATTTCACATTTGATTGTTTATAAAGCATCTGTTATATTACAATTGGAGGCTCAGAGAATGTCAGCACAAAACTAATATTTCTTTCTGCCCTTATTTCCCCCGTGGAAGGAATATGTTTTTCCATTTCAATTAGTTTCCCGTCTCCCTTTTGCAAGTTGATCAAGATGCTCCATGCTGGTCAAATTATTAGTGACAAGTGAATGACCTATGAAGAGTTGTGTGCAAAATATGATTTAACAAACCAGTTAAGTCACAGACATGGAGTAGACTGACTTTTAATGGACCAGTTCAAATCCATTCTGTTATTATGGAAAAACTAATTCCACTGCTTTCTAAACTGTTGTTGACCGGCTATTTTATAGTCTATTTTTTCTACCTTCTTTACGTTTTCTGTAGCTGACTTGTTCCTTTGCCTATTATCGGACTTGTTTAACAAATAGTAAGTTAGTAAAAGTTCCCCAACTCCTAAGCAGTTTCCTAGTCAGTGGGTCCAAATTTCCTGGCCACTTTGCAGTATAGATCTTTATTGTATTTTCTGTCCAATTCTTCCTAGCAATCCTAAAAAGAAATTCTGCAGAGTACATGGCACTGAAGGAATAACATGGCACTGAAGGTAAAATAAGAAAGCACAGTGCAGCTCAGAAAGTGGTTACAATCTTGACATCATTTCTTAAATGCTAACTTATGTGCTACTTAATGGAGGATAAGCCTTTAGTTTCTAGCTCTGAGTCTTTTTATCTAGTGGAAATAACTGGTTAAGAGGCATCCTATAATATTACAGTTCTGTTTTGTTCAGTAACGGGATATAAAATGAAGTTATAATGAAATAAAGGCAACTGTTCAGCAGAAATATATGCATTCAGTAGTGCAGGGGATTCATTTCCCCTGCATATGCTGCGCATAGCTAGAGTGGCGTACTACTGTAGGCCTGCCCTGCACTTGAGGCAGAGTATAGAAGAAAAATATAGCCCTGACAACAGCTGCTAAAGTAACAAAATAACTGGCCCTAAGCTGTCATTCACTTTGTTCAGCAGTGCCAGCATCCTAAGAGGCTTTTGGACGTCGGCTGAGTATGTAGGCCAAGAGACTAGAAAGGGTTGTCTTCTTCACTTTCATCCCCTCCTAAATTGTGAAGAAAGGGGATGTGCTGCCCACTCATAGAGCTTTGTCAGGGCCGTTTCAGCACTTGTTCTGAACTTCTTACCAGTTTTGAAAGAATTTTTGAAAGAATTATCTGACTTGCAGAAAACTGTGCATGTTATGTCTAAAGACATCCCTGGAGACTGCTGTGAGTGCCATTCATCCTTTGTATATGCTCTGTTCCAAAAGTCCCGATTTAAATTGGTACTCAGGCAGTAATTGTATCATCAACCTTCTTGCTTACCATGAGATGCTGCCACTGACTTCTTAAAACGAACATCAGCAAAGCATGTTCAGTCCCCCTTTCATCTTTGTATGCTTACTTGGATGTCTCTTTAGCTATAAGATGGCCCCAAGTTAAAAAGCATCTGATTTTCTAAGTGTTTTGCTATGAGCAGTATTTGTTTTCTCATTAATAGCTGTGATACAGGGACAGTCTTTTACTTTTGTTTCTCTAATCATTACTTCTGAGCCAACTAGTCAACTGTTTATTACCATCAAAGAGTACACAGCAGAGATTGAGCTCTTAGCAGATGTTATGTCTCCAATAAAGAAATTATGTACTTTTATATGCTGGAGTGGGGGCAGAAGGGAGAAAGAAAAATAATATTTTCTGAAAGTCTCAATCCATGTGCATCTTTCTGATTAAAATTATGTTGAGCACAAATACTTATTACTCTGCCTGAATCGCAGCAGAATATTTCATAAGTTTTATGAACAGATGTTAGTATGTGGACTGTATCCCTGTTGCAATTTTCTTCAGCTTTTCCTTGGTGGTATTTGCAGTGAAAATATAAATGCTTTTCTAAAGCTCTGTGTTTTGCAGTGTGAAATACAATTTCATATCCTGCTCTTGCTGACACAAACAGGCAGCTGTATCTGTCTGTGATTTGTCGTTTCACACCTAATAACGTGTCCTAACTAGAGTCAGTGTTGCAGACCAGCAAAGTGATAATGAGTCACTACACTATAAATTTAAAACATTATTTGATTTGTATACTGGTTTAGAACATAGTATAAAGAGGTTAAAAAGTCATTGCATGAAACAAGAAGTCAGAGGTAGTACTTAGCTTCTGGTAAGCAACACTTTCTGAGGTGGAAGCTGTATCTAGACCACTGTAATGAAGTATAGATAGATTAGATATATGTTTCATGAAACAACATCATCTTTCTTTGCATCTTTTTATACTTTGATCTTCAAAATATCCTAAAGCAAAAAGTTTCTCAGGAGATATATAGGATATATGCAATGGTATTTTCTGCTCTCTCCTTAAAATCTGCTGTAGTACCCCTCACATCTTGTATTTGGAGGAACAGTGCAGAAGCGTTCCTGTCAATTTCTCAGTGTCGTTTGTTACTTTATAGACACCTATCAATTCTAGTATGTCTTTTTCCAAGTTGAAGAGTCCTTAACTTCTCCTTGGAAGTTTGGAAGTCATTTTCTTGCTGTCATTCTGTATGGCTTTCCTACTTTGCGATATCCTCATTCAGATAGGGAATGTGCAGTATATTCAATTGAACCACAGACACTTAAAATGGCACTTTTTTTGACTTTATTCTCTAATCCCTTTCTAATCATTGAGTATACATTATTTTCTTTTTTTTTTGACAATTACTGAGGGCTCTCTTGACATTCTCACAGAGCTATCCACACTGATCAGATCTCTATCCTTAGTCGAACAGTTATTGTAGCATCCATTATTGTTTATGTTTAGTTAGGACTCCTTTTTCCAATTTACAGTATTTTCTATGTGATGACAGAGTTTCTGTCATTTTATTGTCTGCTCACTCAGTCTCATCTTCACCCATTCAATGTCAGCTTTAGTTTAATATTCCTAAATACAACTAGTAAATTTTGTCCCCTCACTATCCACATCCTTTTTAGGTCAGTTATGTTTATACTGAAAGGCACGGGTCCTTGTGAAGTTCTACTATAAACTTCTCTCTACTGAGAAAATTAAGCATTTGTTCTTTTTCTTTGATTTCCCTCCTTTCATGAATTATGAATCCACAAAAATTACATTCCCTTTTCTCTAACAACATCTTGATTTATTTAATAATCTCTGATGAAGGAAGCTGTCATTTTTGGTGGGGGAGGGAACTCTAAACACTGTCTAGCCACTGATACTTTTTATCTACAAGAAAAGTGACAGTTACTGTCATATCCTGTTTTCCTACATCAAGTAAGGACTTCCCTTGGTTACATTTCAATACTGTCAATATTTTTAGTCCAACAATGACTCATTCAGCATTCAGTTAGAAATTACTTCAAGAAAGGCTTATGGCCTGTATGATAAAGGAGATTTAGTGCAAAAATCACAAGTGAGTTCTTATGTAATGAGCATTTATGAATTTGTGAATTAAGAGCATTGATATGCATAATGGAGACAGGAGTTACTCTATATCCATGAGGCAGATCATTTATACATCCAGAGTTGATTTGGAGTGATCATAAAACTCAAGTTCATTGATTTTTATGGATGCAGTAATATTTTCAAGATTTCAGTCAAGAGGTGAACTTCTCATTGTTTTCCTTAACAACATAAGAACTGGAAAGACAAAGTTTTGTTAGTTGTGTCGTTGTAAGTGACACTGTTGTATGATCCAGACATTTTTCCTCTCTTCTTCTTGAGTAGTCAATGAAGCATGAGCAATGGGTTTACTGTGGCAGAACTAGATTTCTGTTTAAAGAAAAATTTCTGCCTATTTTACTTTTTTTATGTACTGTAAATGCCTGTAGCAATCACTGTATGGAAATTTAATTATTTTTACAAAGAGTGCATTATTTGTCTCAATATGTTGCACACATGGCAGTAGCTCAAGCATATAAAATATGAGAAAAAAAACTGCCTAGGACTAAAGCAACCGGAGGAAGAGTTTTAGCTCAGTGGAGGCCAACTGAGATGGTAGGACATGTATTATACTAATAGTACTTTTTTCCTCTTATTGGAGGAAAAATGTAGTTAATACACTTTCCATTTCCCTACTGTACAAAAAACAGATGATTGCATATGGTCCAGAGCTGCTACATATCGGGAACTTAGAACTGTTAGCAGTGTAAGCCTATGGATATTTATGCAAGAGAGCAAACTTACTTGTTCAGCTCACTGCTGGAAGAAACTTCCTTGCACAATTCCAGAAGAATCTTCAAAGATAGGGAGATTTAGGTTGGGGATATAATAAAAGGATAAATAGAGGATTAGAGTCAGGGGAAAATTGTCTGGAAGTAGGGTGCAGTGGATACCAGTCAACTTTTAACGTCAGTTTGAATAACTGCATGCTACACACCTTATACAGTGTTTGAAGAGAACATTTCCAGATCCCAATCTGAAATTTATTTACCTGTACTTCATTTTCTGAAAAGCTATGGTACAGGTGTTTGTTATTTTTAGAAGTGCAGTGTGGTATATGGTCTTTTACTGGCCTTGAGTTGGGAGAGAGTGTATAGGCAGATTTTAAATGTGCATCTGCTCTGTGTATATGTATATAAACACACAAGCACACACACATCCATGGCACCATTAAAGGTGATTTTCTTTGTCTGCCTGCATCACTGCCCTTTCTCTCTCAACCCTTCCTTTTCTACTGCCTCAAAATTAGTTTGAGTTAAATCAATTGCAAGATTTCCTCAGATGCCTGTAGGAAGAGGTTCAGTACCAGTAAGGTGGATCAAAGACTGTGCTGGTGAATATTCAACTTTCTTCAAGGTAGAAAAGTGTTGATTTCTAACCCATATGTCCTTTTAGACACTTTAGTGAGGTCTTCTCTAATGGTAAATACTGCCTTTTTTTCTTTTCTGCTCTCCCTTGCACTGAGAACAAGGTAGGAAATACTATAAGGCCTCCAATATTTTGAACTAGCATACTTCTAGGTTGGGTGTCTCTATTGGTCTCACTTTTCCTAAACATTAAGCCTAGAGCAACTTTAAGGAATATATTTTAGTCATATCTTCTACACTATTCAGCTACAGCTTCAGACAAAATAGCAGGGAGGCAGACTTTCCACATTTACCTACAAAAAACATTTCTGAGAACCCCACTCTCCCTGGGGTCAGGTGTAAGAATCAGTATGTTCTAAATAGCTTTCCTGGGGAAAGAAGAGTTGAAAAAGGACCTTCTTCAGCTCCACAGAACTGCAACTGCTCTTTGGTCCTCATTTTTAGAACCTTGCCTGAGAGGGAAATCAAATCAGAGATGCTAAGAAGTAAGAAGATTACTGGACTGACTTTATGGTGTTTACTGAAGATTATAAAAAGATTATATAAGGCTTATCCTAATTTTCCTCAATTTTATCTTGACCCAGTAAATCATTTAATATATACAGTTGCCTTGGATTCTCACCAAACAACTACTTTTAAATGGATATTTTTATCTTATAACTCACACAGATATCTTCCTCTCAGAATAAGAAATGGCTATCATAAAAGTATACTTTTACTTAGAAAAAAAAACAGGATTTCACTCCAATTCTCTATGTAATTGTCACTTTTAATATAGCATTAAATTCTTTATTTCTGGGAAAGTGTTCTCTGAAATTTTACGCTACATGTTTAGGGGTAAACTATTTATCCAGTTATCCTAAAAATGATTCTAAGTCAAAAATAAATTAAATGGAAGAGAGATTATATCAATAAAATATTTTCAGATAACTTCAAAACATTGTTTCAATTTTTGCTTTAAAAGATTTCAATTACAATTAAATGTAAATAAATTACAATTACTTTACATTTAAATAAAATATCATCTCTTGAAAGAAAATATAAGTATGTTAATAAGATGAAGCTTTGTAAAAATACTGAAATGAAAAATATGGTGAAACTGATTTTTTTCTCGCTACAAGTTTTGTTCTCCATAAAGTGATATTTTCTGCTGAAATTAACATTTTTCACTGAAAAATTCCTGCCAGGTCTAATTTCTTCTGAAATTACTTCTGTTGTATAAATACACGGTCCAACTTCAATTAAATTATCTTTTTATTGTCTCCCACAAACCAGGAGACAGATGATATTATCATTGTCTCTGTGGAGACAAGCTTCAGACATTGCAATTATTTTATTGAAAGATAGTAACTAATCCTTTATAAAATTTAAGATGCTCCAGTTAAATAATTATTATTCTGTGCTATAAAAAAGAAATATATACACAAAATGCAGCCAGTCATGGTAGTCATGGTGGGCCCCCCTACCTGCATGTCACAGTCTGATTCTTCTACCCAACACATGGACAGTTTTCATGGTTTTATCAAGCCATGCCATCAAATAAAGAAAGAAGATCAACATGGAAAATTTGATAGGACTATCAAAGCCCTGTAGAGGATTTTTTGGGGAAGTGATGTTGTAGCCAAAATTCAGTTTAAAATAAGAGGAGAGAGTCCAATGCTTTTCAATCGAGTTGTTCAAAAAAGACCAAATAATAAAATGAAGCCTGATAAATTATTTATTTAAGAAGAACCACAAGTAAGTGGACTAAGCTTTTGCTTCACCTCCTGCCAGTTTCTTACTGCACTATGACATATTACAGGCTGATAGGTAATAGAATTTTGCAAGAATCTGAAATAGCTGAATTAGGGACTTCACAGATTCAGTTCAATGATGAATAAATTTCTAGTAAGCTAGGGGAATCTATTGGTTCAACTCTGATTATGAGAAGCAGGTAAGAAAGCACGGGATTGTACCATCCTGAGAGTATTTTCCTCTCCAGACATCCCTTTGCACTTCAAATGTGGGGAGACAAATGTGACTCACTTCTTTGCAGGCTGCAACATACATCTAATTGTTTCACACTTAACCAACACTTCTTCTGCTAGCAAGACTCACTTGCATCATTTATCCCAAAGAATTCAGGAACAGAAGCATAAAAGATTTGGGGAAGAAAAAAAAAAGTCTGTCATCTAGGAAGGACGATACAGTTTAAAAGTTTAGTTACAAAAGTTTGCCCCTCATTATCATTTTAATCAATTTTTAAAATGCTGGAAAATGAGACATCAGACAGTTGAGTAACAAACACAGTGCTGCAGAAGTAACAAATTAAAAAACTGTCCTTCCTGAGTATGTTCCAGTTACTCAGTATATTCAGTTCCTGAGAAATTTGCCAGAGGGACTATTAAAGAAAAAAAAAAAAAGCTGCTACTGATTTGTGTTTCTTGCAGATTGAAAAAAATAAAAATTCCTTGGGGGTTTGAGTCTTTCTATGAACCTATAATTCCAATGTGAGGAGAAAAGTTAGTGCTCTTTCAGGCTGTGCTGGGCTGCAAGCATTCACTGATCAAAGAGAAAGTAAACATATTAGTAAACATCATTTGCTTTACTGTACAAAAGGGCAATGTCTAAACTGCAGGGAGCTGTGAAGTGTGGGTGCCCTGGAGTGCTGGTGCCATGCAAATCTAGCTCAGTGATCAGCCATGATCATCGAATGACTCTTTTATTATCTGTATTGCTATGTTTTCCTCTCATGGAGATAAGGTCTTGGAAGAGAGAAAGGGATAATGCTTATCTGTGTGCCATCCCCAAAAGAAGTGGAGTGAAATTTAGGAAACCTTCTTAGATCTCAAAATTCAAACACAAACCCTATACCAGGAAGCACTGGCAGGGAAACTTGGATTAATGGGGATCTCATTGGGGACTTCCACAACAATTTTGCGTTCTTATTGTGATTCTAAGGTTAGGACCTCAGGTTATCCTCGGTTACTCCTTTTGCTCTGATATCCTGATGGGAATTTATGATTTATCCATTTAACTCAAACATTCCAAGATCATGGAAATAGTCCAAGTACAGACTGTTTTTACCATCTGGAAGCTGGCCAGCCTCATAATTTGTATCACAGAAGCTAAGTAATCAGGCAAATGAAGCTGCTCTAGAATCATTAATGTAAAAGTCAAATCAACATTAGACATGGTGCAACAAGGATTTAAATGTCTATTGTAACACGAGTCCTAACGAGTAGTACAATGCTCTTGTTATTTTTGATCAGTGTCACTGAGGAAAGTAGTTTCTTTACTGTAAAAGGGAATCAAATGCAGTATCTTAAACACTAGTTCAGGGATACTCACAAACTGATGCTGGAATATTAATGAACCAAAAATCTAATTATTCACTCAGTAAAGGTATAGTACACAAATGCTACTCCTGTTGAAGGTTCAGTCGATGAACATGGCAGTTCATTAAAAAATCTTGAATGGTACGGGAGTGGGGGAAGACCGCTAAGCACCAATTTCACGCTGTCTTTAAGATCATCATGTTTGTTGCGGATGCCCTGGGAAATTCACAAGAAATGTTGTACATATCAAGTGTCCCTTTCCTAAATGTATCCTCCAACTTCTCAAAAACATCAGTGTGGAAATTTCCTCATTGATTGTTACAGAAATTCTCAGAGATCCTTAGAGAAAAGTTAATCCTTAGATCCTCAGAGAAATTTCCTAGCTGAGAAGTTACTTTTTTTTTTTAGTAAAAGCTAGTGTTTTTACCCTGTTTAAAGGTAGTGTAGGTCGATAAGATGCATGTAGAATATATCCTTTTCATGATGTATGATTTATAAAATATAGTTGATATATATATATTTGAGAGCACTACTTACTACCTCTGCATCATGTATCTTGTAGTCCAGCTGCAAAAAAGGGAGTAGAGTTAAAAACAGAGTCCGCGAATGTTACATATGAATCAGAATATCCTGAGGAAATGAACTGAAGGGGCTGTGAGAATTACAGAGAAGCATACAAAACGAGCAGGAGGACTGCAGCCAGAAGAGTGTAAGGCAAGAGCCCTGTCTTTAGGCTCCCAGGTTAGCTGTGAAGGAATAGCTTCCCAGGTTGGATGTAGGGCTCCAGGCAGGAACGTGGCACTTCCGAAGAGCTAACACAGTGAAGAACAGTCTTAAAAAGACAGCTTGGAAAAGACAGAAGTTTCAGCCCGTATTGTCTGTCTGACTTTAATGTGTTTGTTTTGTAGTGATGTTCCTACTTTTGTAACTGAATGTTCAGCCTTCTACACTGCTAACATAAGACCTGTTATTTTTATCTGAAGGTGGTCTAGTATTTAAAGTGGAGTCAGATGAGGCTGATGATACATTTTTCATGGAGCAGATCAATTCAATTGCAGAAAAGCTGTACTCAGTCTCTCTTGGAGTACCTGCAATGAGCTTGGAGAGCCTTACAGTTGTGGTGCATTTGGGACAGATGTAAAGTCGAGTAAAACTGTCAGAACGGACACTCCCTTTGTACAGCACTATTTTCTGTGTCTGTAACAAGAAAAAGAGAATATAGTCCTATTGTTTCAGGAGGCTGAAGTCACAAACTGAAGGAAGAGCGGGAGAAAAGCAAAAGCAAAAGCACGGCAATTTTTTTCCCAAGTATGAACTAAAGAAATGTTGCATCTGATGCAAATAGATGAAACACCGCATTGCAAAAACAGAAGCAAAACTTTCATCACAGAAGGGCTGGACCTGTAATTAAAATGTCAGGAAAAGCAAAGAAAATCTTCCCAAACTGATCTCACTGTTGATGCTGCTGTTCAAAGATTCACTGGAGCCAAAAAATACATCCTTGCTTTACTTGGTGACTTGAAGCTTCCACTAGTGTGTTCCTCCAGGAATGACAAGCCCTTGCATTTCCAGGCTTGCTGATGCTGTCATGGCTTTAATAAAAACACATCTCCACACTCCATCTGAGATGGTGGAGTTCAGGATCCTACGAGGAGGAAGCAGGGCAATGAGTAGGATTGCAACCCTGGACTTCAGGAGAGCTGACTTTGACCTCTTCAGGGACCTACTTAGGGGAATCTCATGGGGTAGGGCCCTAGAAGGAAGAGGGGTCCAAGAAAGCTGGTTAATATTCAAGCGTCACTTCCTCCAGGCTCAAGAGCAGTGCATCCCTCTGAGGAAGAAGTCCAGCAAAGCGGGCAGGAGAACTGCATGGATGAGCAAGGAACTCCTGGCAAAACTCCAGCAGAAGAAGGAAGTACACAGAATGTGGAAAAGGGGACAGGCCACTTGGGAGGAATACAGGGACGTTGTCAGAGCGTGCAGGGATGCGACAAGGAAGGCTAAGGCCCAGTTGGAATTAAATCTGGCAAGAGATGTCAAGGACAACAAGAAGGCCTTCTTCAAATACATCAGTAGCAAAAGGAAGACTAGGGAAAACGTGGGCCCGCTGCTGAATGGGGCGGGTGCCCTGGTAACAAAGGATACAGAGAAGGCAGAGTTATTGAATGCTGCCTTTGCTTCCGTCTTCACTGCTAAGGCCAGTCCTGAGGAATTCACAGACCTTGGAGACAAGAGAGGAAGGCTGGAGAAAGGAAGACTCTCCCTTGGTTGAGGAGGATCGGGTTAGAGATCATTTGTCCAAACTTGACATCCATAAATCCATGGGCCCCGATGGGATGCACCCACGAGTGCTGAGGGAGCTGGCGGATGTTATCGCTAGGCCACTCTCCATCATCTTGGAAAGGTCCTGGAGATCAGGAGAGGTGCCTGAGGCCTGGAAGAAAGCCAATGTCACCCCAGTCTTCAAAAAGGGCAAGAAGGAGGAGCCAGGAAACTCCAGGCCTGTCAGCCTCACCTCCATCCCTGGAAAGCTGATGGAACAGCTCATCCTGAAGGTCATCACTAAGCATGTGGAGGACAAGAAGGTGATCAGGAGTAGTCAGCATGGATTCACCAAAGGGAAATCATGCTTGACCAATCTGATAGCCTTCTCTCCTGGAATGACTGGCTGGGTAGATGAGGGCAGAGCAGTGGATGTTGTCTTTCTGGATTTCTGCAAGGCTTTTGACACTGTCTCCCATCCCATCCTCATAAGTAAACTCAGGAAGTGTGGGTTAGATGAGTGGACGGTGAGGTGGCTTGAGAACTGGCTGGATGGCCGAGCTCAGAGGGTTGTGGTGAATGGCACAGAGTCAAGTTGGAGGCCTGTGGCTAGTGGTGTCCCCCAGGGGTCAGTCCTGGGTCCAGTCTTGTTCAATATATTCATCGATGACCTGGAGGAAGGGACAGAGTGCACCCTCAGCAAATTTGCTAATGATACTAAACTGGGAGGAGTGGCTGACACACCAGAAGATGCACTGTGCTGCCATTCAGAGGGACCTGGACAGGCTGGAGAGCTGGGCGGAGAGGAACCTCCTGAAGTTCAACAAAGGCATGTGCAGGGTCCTGCACCTGGGGAGCAATAACCCCCTGCAGCAGTACAGGCTGGGGGTTGACCTGCTGGAAAGTAGCTCTGCAGAGAAGGACCTGGGAGTGCTGGTGGATAACAAGTTAAACATGAGCCAGCAGTGTGCCCTTGTGGCCAAGAAGGCCAACAGTCTCCTGGGGTGCATTAGGCAGAGTGTTGCCAGCGGATCGAGGGAGGTGATCCTGCCCCTCTCCTCAGCCCTGGGGAGGCCTCACCTCGAGTCCTGTGTCCAGTTCTGGGCTCCCCAGTACAAGAGAGACATGGCACTCCTGGAGAGAGTCCAGCGGAGGGCTACCAAGATGATTAGAGGGCTGGAGCATCTCTCCTAGGAAGAAAGACTGCAAGAGCTGGAGAAGAGAAGACTGAGAGGGGATCTCATCAACGTGTACAAGTATCTGAAGGGGGAGTGTCAAGAGGATGAGGCCAGCCTCTTCTCCGTGGTGAGAAGAGACAGGAGAACAGGACAAGAGGCAATGGGCAGAAACTGAACCACAGGAAGTTCCATCTGAACCTGAGGAAAAACTTCTTCACTGTGAGGGTGGCAGAGCACTGGAACAGGTTGCCCAGAGAGGTAGTGGAGTCTCCTTCGCTGGAGATATTCAGAACCCGTCTGGATGTGATCCTGGGCAATATGCTCTAGGTGACCCTGCTTGAGCAGGGGGGTTGGACTAGATGATCTCCAGAGGTCCCATCCAACCTAAACGATTCTGTGATTCTGTGATTCCACGAAGTTCCTTTGGCCCCAGGCTCTGTGAGCTGGGAAAAGGCTGAGGCTAGTGATGTGCTTACTAAAGCTGATGGAGGGAAGGCCGCTTGCACCCTCTGGCAGGGTTTGAGCAACCCTAGCATTTTATTGCTCTTTCTGGCTCCCCCTTCAGTGCTAGGAGTGAAGGACCTCTTCAGTGTTACTCAGTGAATTCAAATAGAAAGGAAGCTAGAATTTTAGCTTTTTCATTTTTCTTTCTCTTCAAGTTTCTTTACTTAACTGAAAGGAATTGCTAATTTTTTTTCAGAAGTCTGAAGGAACCTACACTTCAAGAAGTATATATATGCCCATGACCTTCTCTGCTTTTCCCAAATTTATCAGTAGTTCCATATAGATAATCACTCCCCCAAATCTTGCCTCCCACAATTCACAACTGTTTTGGGGTCCCTGAAATCCACCAAAGCACAACACCTCTGGTTAAGGTTCCTTAATTAAACATTTCACTATCCACTCATCTTTAACATTCTATTTATAGTATTGTTTACAAATTGCTATTCTTCCCAAGGTTTTTTCCCCTTATGTTGGATATTTTCACTTCTTTCTTTCACTCTTTTACTGACCCTCCATGTGTTATATTACAGAAAAAAAGACAACTGTGTATCTTCAGTATTATTTTGATATAATCATTTTTCTTTTTCCATTCTTCTTCTTTTTTTTCTCTTTGTAGTGTCATTTTTTACCACTGTTTTACCTTTATCCAAAAGAGATTTTGATGAACTCAGGATAAAATGTAGCACACTAAGCAGCAGCTGAGACCAGTTAAATATAAGAAGCCATTTTATCAGACTGTGTATCATCTGTAAAGTGCGTTAAACCTGATCACCACACTTTATCATTTCTTCAGTTCTGTATCTGATAGGAGAATAGTGGAGTTACTCATTTTAAAACAAGTAGCTGATAAGTATTTTGGACCAATTAATCATGAGGAACAGGCCTGGCAAGTACAAACAAGGCTAGTTATTTTCTGCAGTCATGTTGCTGTTTCAGTCTGGTGTTTTTTAAGCAACCAATACAGTGGGATAAGAAGCGAGGCCGGTAGCGCAGTTTATAGTTATGGCTATCATGTTCCCTGTTTGAGGTGCGTTTCTCACTTGCTTTATAATTTTGGCATTCTTATGACCCAGACTTTAACACTTCGGGTTCCAATTTTTTTATTTGCTGTCTTCTAGACTTTTAGTTTCTTCAGTGACATTCCAGACATTTTCAAGACTAAGGTTAGAGAAATTTAGTTGTGTCATCACATAAAAAAAGTTAACAAACCCTACCAGTGCTTTGGCAGTTGAGCTGTGCTTCAGAACTTGTCAGGTATGCTCTTTTTACCAGAGACAGGCCTTTTGCCATTCTTATTTAAATAAAAAAAATAAAAAACATCCACTTCTGGCCAAATTACTAATCTTTGAAAAAAATTCTTTTCATTGAGAGTCAGTGAAGGACAGTAAGCCCAGACAAAGAGTCAGGATTAGACCAAGAAAGAATATCTTCCTTCCAGCCCTCAACTCTCACTCTATTTAGCTGAAGTCCCTTAAATATAAACAGATATAAGTTAAGATTTACAAAATATTGAGTAGCATGACTATTTACTGTGTTTTTCAAAGAGCTATGGACCATCAAATGAAGCTAGTAGGAGCCAGTTTCAAGACCAACAGTAGGATCTGATTCTTCACACAGCAGATAGTGGAGCTGTGGAACACCTTGCCAAAGGTCGTTGTGCTTGCAAGAAGTTCACAAGGGTACAATAATATAGACCTGGAGCCAGGTATCCTCAATCTAATAGGGGATGCTAAACAAACAAACCACATTAGTTTCAGGAAATCCCCTGAGAGAAAAAAAGTTGGAGGTTGGAAGTGTATCATAAGCAGTTGGCTGTATCGTAAATACTTGCCCAGCCTCTGCTTATGGCCACATGGGGGACAGAATACTGGGCTGTTCTCTACCCTTAATCTGAACCCATACATCATTCTTATGTTCCAATATAAAAAGTGCAAATGAACTGTAATTTCATCATCACATAAATCACTTTACATATCATTTATTATGTGTAGCAAATGCAGTTTCTGAGAGGAACACAATGAAACTATTGCTTAAGGCATAGTGGACAGGAGACATATAGACTTCCAGGGCCTCCACTACTCCTGTTTTACTCCAGAAAATCATATCATTGTTGTCTGCATTTGCCGTCAGAATGCTAGCAAGGTAAGTATCTTATTATAAAGACCTTTATAAAAAACGTAAGGTAAGAATAAAATGAAGGGAAGCAGTGTAAGATAGAAGAGCAGACTAGAACCTTCCTGCTCTTTTGTTTTTCTGTCACCTGAATTGGTTAAAGTTTGAAGCTTCCAGATGCCATTTCAGTTCTCAGTCCTTCCATTTTTCTCTCTTGCCTTTGTCTGTTTAAATTATAAGCTCTTTGGGGAAGAAATTGTTTTTCATTGTATCTTTGAATTTATTTAAAGCTACAGGGTCCAAATCTCAAAAAAAACCTCCAAAGACTACCGCCACACAAATAAAGCAGTGCTTCTCCAGACCTCTTTCTTTCTCTCTAGCTTTTTTCTCTCTTTAAAGTGTGTAAATCATTTGTTTGAATGTTTAAATAAGGGTTGAGAGTTTATTTAGTTATTTATACGCTCTTAGCTTATTCATCATGAACATAATATTCTACACGTTTTATGTATACAACATAATAAAACTATGGAAATGTATAACACATACAGGAAATTGTAACTATAGCTGCAGTAAGATATACCTGCCCAGTAATTATCATAATGTTATTCTTTGTCCCTAAGACACCAAAATAAACAGTATAGTACAAATAATACATTAAATGTTTGCAAACTCAAGTGGTTTCATTTTCAACACTACAATTAAAATTGCCTAATTTAAGGATTATAAAAAATACTACAACAAAATTCCACAGCGCTCGTTGCTTTCTAATGGTAGCATGTGTTCCTGGATACAAACAAATCTTTGAAAATCCATAAATTTAAGTCTTAGGATTTAAACACTATATTCTAAAAGCCTATTTATAGGTAGCAAAGTATAAACAGTGACATCAGTTTAGTTTTGTGGTTTTTTTCTAAAATAAGGACTGAGGGACTAGTACAAGCTTGGAGGGTGGTTATTTGAGAAGAAGGATTGTAGAAACTTCTCTTCTTCCATTCTTTACAAACCACCTTTTCAGCCACTGGCATCACAAAATTACTTGTTCAATAAAATTATAGAATGTGTGTTTGGAGAGACTCCAAGAAATAACAGCATCTATTCCCCAACCCCAAAACAAGATAAGCTTTGAAGATCTCTAGAAACCACATAACTATAAACTGCATAGCAATATATGCTACACTTTGCTTTCCTACTGCAAAACATAGATTTATATTCCAAACAAATGCTTTAGGTTACTAACTATAGCTGGATATTTATGGAAATTCCTCCAAATTGCTTTTGGCTAGAAATAGCTCTTCAAAACACATTGGAAATCGGTACTTTCACACAGGTTAACTTATATTTCAGTCAGATTGAAAAATGCTGCCATCAAACTTTCATTACTGTCAACAAACTTCAATCACATATGCACAGAGAACTAAGCATTTGGCAGTGCATGGAAAGCTAAGCGTAAAGAGTAACTGGCATATTGAGCAAATATTTCAGTGAAGATTTTGATTCAAAAGAATCCTAAGCAAAAACCGGCCACTCAAAGTTTAACCAGTGAGAATTCAGAAATTTTAGATTTTGGGGAATCAACACTATTATGGCTGAATATTTTAGAATATTCAGGAAATGTCTGAAAGCAAAAATGACAAAAGGGGCCTCTAATACAACAGATTAAAGGGAATTGGCTCAACTAGGAAAGAATATTTTTACGCTTTTGATCTGACAAAGCCATCACTGAAAGGCTGTTGATTTTGTAATTTCAAAAATGATTACAAAAATGATTACAAAAATTTTACAAAAATGATGTAGAAGGCACCAAATGATATAGATGATTCCTATTAGTTCAGCCCCAGGAGTATTGAGTTAAGAATAAGAATTATTTTTGCTGAGGTATAAAACAAGTCAATTATATGGACAGTACTGGCTTGAAGGGTAGGCTAAGAAGGCAACTGCCTAGGCCAGCAGACTAGGGACAACAATCTGCACATCTGCTGATGCTTGAAGAGATGGCAGGGGCTCTTCCCTACTCATTTGTCATATTTGACTCCTTCCCTCCTTGTCCCTTACTGTGGTTACTGCAGCTGAGGGGAGGGCTGAGCCCTGTATGAGCTGCTTTATGGAAGGAAAAGAGGAGGGAAGTCACCCCTCTCTGCAGAAGTATCAGCTCTCTCCATCTTCATTCCTGTTTCCCAGCAGCAGAAAAAGGGACAGAAGGGAATTCCTCTGATTCTTCACCCTTCTATATCCACTTCTCTCCCTTATAGGCACAAGAAAATTTCCTGAGCCCATCTTTTTCCTCTCTCTTTCTCAGCAGAAGGGCATGGGCTGTTGACTCAGGCTCGAAGAAAGGCATGGAAATGTGCCAGGGCCAGAATCTAATAGTCCCAGAGCAGTTTTCAACTTGTTTTCTTTCCTGCCAGCTCACCCATGCAGCCTACAAGCCAGGGGGCTTGGATTGCCAAGCTTTCCACTGCTCATTACCATGGCACTGATTTCCTAGGGCTTCTGGTCTGTGCAATACCTCCCAGTCTGTCCTGAAGCTAGAGGTCTTTCTCCTTCATACACAGTTTCAAAATACTGTTGTTTTGCTCTGAACTGGAAGAAAATCAAATGCCAGATTGTTGAAATCCTCTGTGGAAAGGAATAGGCTTTCTCTGTGTAGCTCAAAGAGCACAACTAGAAGTGTTTGGTTGTAGTATGTTTCAAAGTCCTTTGTATCCTTTTGATTTTTACTTTTCATGTTTGTCTGGGTCCTCAGACTAACTCCCCTCTGCCTATTGCTTTTAGTATTCCTATTGTAATCATTTTCTAAGCCCCAAATTCTAGCAAATCTTCCTGTTCCCTGCCAGCTTAGTGTCCTAGCTTTTATAGAACTTCCCTTCCCCACTTGCAGACAGGAGTATTGTCACCCTTTTCTTGTCTGTTCCTAAGGCCAAATCCTTTTCAAGCTCTGGGCCACACCACTATGATTGCTGAACTGCTGCTCCTCTGTCTGTACACACTCTCTTCCCCAGGATTCAGCAGCAATGCAGGTCAGGGAAAGCTTCTCAGAATTTAATAAAAGGATAGTTAAGCTGATGCAAAGGATTTTTTAAAATCTATTCCTAAAGATTTAAAGAATATCTTTTTTTTTTTCTTCTGTGCTATTTGACCTCCCTTCACTTCTGTCTTCTCTACTTCTCATCCGAACTGCTTTTTTTTTTTTTAACATTTCCGCTTGAATTTTGACTGCTTTAAACCATAACTCCAGGAGAAAAACTGTAATGGAAGCTGAAACCGATTTTCCAAATTGCTTGCTTGTTTAAATAGATTGTTTATTGCTCATGCTGCATTATACAGTAAGTATAAGGGAAGAGCGCCCATTGTGCCAAAGTTTTTTCTCCCAGGTACTTGTAAATTTTAGAAAAAAAAAAAGTGTATCTGTTTCTGTCTGCATCAACGATCATGAAAATATGTGATATCTAAAGACTTTTTAAAAGAGTCCCCTATTTGCAGATAGAAGCATCCTGAGCTATAAATATTATATCTACTTGAAAATAATTTATTACTGTCAGTACTTATTAATGTAAACCTACAGCTTTTATTAAGAGCCGAGGAGGTGGTAAGAGGATGGAATCCTGAAATATCCCCTAATAAATTTCAGCATCAGAGAAACTCAAGTGATTTTTTTGGTATTTTCCCTATTAACCATCACAGTTCTACACTAGATTGTGGTTTCCATATTGTTACTTATCTCTTCTTAATAAGCCCACCAATCTGTGAAAAATGAACATTGTAAAAGAAAAAAACTTAGGATCTGATCCAAAGTCCTCATGAAATCAGGTGAAATGATCCCAACAGTCGACATTGGTATTGGCTCAGGATCTTATATATGTTAAAAGCAGCCACATTTCAGATAATATAATGGATAAATATAAAGATTATTTTTTCCTCGTTGTGGAAAATTCTTATTTATAAGAATAAATAAATAAGAAATATAAATAAATAAATAAATAAATAAATATAAATGCATATAAGTAAATATAAATATAAATAAAAAGATTCAGAAAGAAAAAAGATAGTATAAAATATAATAATTAAAATAGAATGATTTTTTTCATCACAGGTGTATTTTTATTCATACTAAAAACTGAAGGTTATTTTCTCCCATCAAGGCGCATCATAATTGCCATCAAAGAATCTAGTCTACCATCATACTGAAAATGAAATTCCATTAAAATATATTTCATTCATTAATTAAGCTGCAATAGAACACATATACAATTAAAAATCCCACCAAAGCACTTACTTAATGCATACATTATTTTTGTGAAATCTTGTATCAAAACGGTGAATTTAAGTACTAATTTCAAAAGAGAGTCAATGAAGGTACTTGCATTAGCATTTTAGAAGCATTTAGCATTTCCAAAATGTATCTCCCTATTGTCCTTATTTACAGTGCTTTGATTCACTTCATAAAGTAATTCTAAGGTGCATGAACTGCATTTCTTTTTGGTGAGACTAAACTGTAAGATCTGTTGCAAGAGCCTAGTTAATACTCCCATCTTCCAATGGGTATTCAGTCCATGGGACCCGACTAGAATCCAAATCTAGGATGAATTTCCAAATATAGTCCAAAATACAACACTAAAATTAATTTATACCAAAAGAAAAATATAGGGTGAGCACTGGGTCCTTAGCACCAACTGTTTTTTCTATGGATCGTCCGGTCTGCTACAATACTTGCCGATGCAGACGCAGCCACAAACAAAAAAAGACACACTTAAGGTTGCCCCAGGTTTGTGAAGCTGCAGTCCAGATTCTCCATCTGCCATTCTTTCCACTTCTTTATAGCGTTTAATAATGAGTTTTCTCCTCCCAGTCATTTCTGTCTGCTAGTAGAAATTTGGGGGGCAGTGGTTATTTAATTTGATTCATATATCAAAAATTTCTGTTTTGAAACTTGGAAGAAACAGCTTTTTTGCCTCCTCACCTGAAGATAGCAAGTTCTGGCTTGGGTGAAAGACAAAATGGCTAGTACCCTACCTTTGGTCCTTTGTCAGATATGACACTTCAAAGGTTTGATCTCCTAACCATGACAGTCTCTATTCTTGTTTTTAGGATTTGTCAATGAAAAAATATGATTCAGATGACAAAAGAGTTTTAGTTGCAAGGAGTTTTTGTTGGCCATGATATACATCTTTTACAGTGAATTACTAGTGAAGGTTGCTTGAGTTCGATGGCAGAATGTGCAGTTCATCTTACCTCTATAAGTTGTCATCTTGCCTTCTTTTATGTTGATGTGCCTTATGTAGTCTTCAGACTTCCTGAGGGCACAAGAAAGGGCTTATTTAAAACATAACCCCTATGGAAAGCCTAAAATAATACACTCATGCTTATCTCTTCTTTGAAGCAACCTCCTGTGGAAGCTTTAAGTTGATGGAACAAGTTTGTAAACCATCACCTTTGACTATGGGTATGGTGATGGCTACCATCATCTCTGACTATGGCTATCCTTCATGATAATAGCCTTTCTGAAGCAGATGTGGTCCCTGGAATAGGGTGAAACAACACATAACCCCAGTGAGAGTGAATGCTCTACTTTATTGTCTGAAGTCAAATGCACCATTCCTGCACCACTCCATGAGATGCTCTTTGCTATCTTAAGGAGCAAAGATGTGTAATCATCTGCCAGCCAATAAAGCAACTGTCAAAAAATGAGCAAGAGCTCATTCAAGGAGTTTATGTGTATAAACAAAGAGAAATGACATCTCTGGCCACGGACTGCTCTCAGGGTTAAGGCATCTCCCATGAAACATTTGCTTACTCTTAGTCACCGAAGTCCTCTCAGACTAGTCCTACTTGTGTGCCAACAGCCTGGATGCTGCAGAACAGGTTTATTTCTTCAAACAGGGTAGCATCTCTCAGGGTAGTCATGCATCTCTCAGCTCTTACAAACCAGCTGGCATAGGCAAGAAGAGCACACCACAGTGCAATAGGGTAGTTAAGGTTTTCAACGTTGCACCACCCAATTGTTTTGCTCAGCCTCAGATAGCATAAAAAGACCAAATAATAAGCCAAACACAGATATTTCCACCAATCCCTCCTGCACAGTATCGCCAGTTTTTCGGACCAGTTGCAGTCTGTGCATTAAGGCCTTC
Organism: Struthio camelus; assembly: GCF_040807025.1. Classification (NCBI taxonomy): domain Eukaryota; kingdom Metazoa; phylum Chordata; class Aves; order Struthioniformes; family Struthionidae; genus Struthio; species Struthio camelus. Next base: position 79,902,993 of record NC_090944.1, on the reverse strand, counting down.
CTACAAAACTGTAAGTTGGCTTGAAATCATCTCTCAACTCTTAACTATGATTTCTATCTCTAAACCACCAGTTCCCATTCCTGCTCAATACATACCAAGATTTCTACTCCTTGGAGCTTTCACTTTTTTTATCTGTTCTCACCACTTCTGCAATCACCTTCAGAGCAAATAAAATCTTGTGCTTTCACCCTAGTTCACACAGCTTGATTACTTCCATTTCTGTAGCAACTGGCATGTTCCCCTCACCTCCGAAAGGTCTCTATTTTTTAACAGGATTAAACATAGCTCAGGTTTTGCAGCATTCTTTCATGGCAGAAAAGAAATCCAGCTGTGACAATTGAGAGATTGATTTGCTTCTCTTTTGGTGTCTCTGGTTTGGCTGCTGCCTTTCACACGCTTTTCTCTTGCTTTGTCCTGTGTTTAGAAAAGTGAAGTTTGATAAAAGTTATCTTCACTGATTTCCCAGGATCCTTTCCTTACACAGAGAATATCATAATTCTTTTACTCCTCTCTATGGTCTTTCTCTTTGCCTGCTTAGATCTTTTTATTTGCTTGCTACTTTTTTCAGCTTTTAAAAAAAAAGCTTTACAAAAGGCTAAAGTAAAGTTACCTGAACTGACTGTTCCATTGGAAGCATATGTCATTAACCTGGAGTGATTTTCTCGTTCTGTCAAAGAACAGGCTTATATATTGCAATTCATTTTGAGAAGCTAATAAATCTTTGCTGAGTTTTTTTCTTTCACATACGTCATATCGGGAATACAAAAATGCTATGAAAGTTCACCTCAGAATTGCCTTTATTGCCAGGCTATAAAATCACTGAGAAGCTCAGATGCTTCACAGGATGCATGATGCTTTTTTTTTATCAAGAATTTTTGCTTCTTTGCTGGCCAAGCAAAGTTTTAGGTAAATAATGTTTGTTTCTTTGTTGGCTTGTTAACTTAGGATGAGATTCCACCTGCTTGACAATATCAAAATAGCATCTTACTTTTGAACAACTAAATTTAAATAAAGGGCACAGCTTGAAAAATAAAGTGTCTGAGGTGGCCAGTAATTAGTACACCCTTATTAGCCTAATCCTGAAATCAAGTAAATTTTGGATGATTTGATATTTTGCTTCTTCTAGCAGAACTCAGACCCATTTCTTTTGAGAAATAAACATTTTCAAAATGCAATTTAAAAATATTGACTGTAAATTTATGTTCAAATATATGTTTTATTATAAAAGAATAATTATTCGCTAAGGGAAAAAAGTAACTGCACAGGAAATTTATATACCGTACAACACAGTCTAGTCATACTGTGCCCAAAAATGAAATATATATTTACAGTATAGAATCAAGAAAGAATTTTTCTGCCTGTTTTCTAAATAATTTAAGGTGAATATTTAGAAGCTACTACTTTGTTAAAATGATTATTTGAAAACGGTAGGACTATCTAGACTGCAAATGGAAATCAGCTTTTCTCATAACAGCTTAATTTCTATTTTCCTCTTCTGTGCTTATGAAATAGCAAGTAGCACTGTTTCAATAAAGGGTTGATGCCCAGCATGTGTGCAGCTATTGCTGAACTTTTGATTGGCTCTGGAATACACTTTTCCTGTCCTCTCCCCAGGAGCAATTTCAAGAGGCATTGAGAAAATTGACTTAGACAACCTCCTTATTCCAGATTTAAGAACCATTTCTGATGTAGTCAAATACATGCAAATGACTTATAAAAATATTCTTCTTGAATCTTAAACATTCCAGACATTTTGTCCAGACTGCCTCTATAGCGATTACATGTAGCCATTATAGATGTAATTCTGACCTTAGGCCTTCCCACTCACATATCACTTCTGGCCCTAGAACTCAAAGAGACATTACTGACAGTAAAATTTAAATCTGTCTTTGACTACTTGATCAAGCCACCATAAGACAAGCAAGAGTTTGGATTTATAGTGTATTGTTTTCTCTTTAGCAGTGGCCTATATGCGTATCTATTATTAGAAATGTGGCAACCAATCTCACAATTACTGTGGGGGAGAACGTACCGCATCTATTACTACAGAACCCCTAATATGCTGCAAATTCAGACACTAGTTTGCATTTCATTGACTTGTTTGTGTATCAATGCCTCAAAAGCCAATAACTTAAGCCTCTCTTTTCCACCTGTTCTTGGTGAATATGGGACCAACCTATGGCAGTCCTGTGACTTCTGAACTGATACCGTGCAGCAGTAATCTTTAATTGGTTTGAACCAATGGAAATCTGATAGTTTTCTTTTTAGCCTTTCCTGAGAGATTTTCATTCCTTGTAATCACAGACTCACAGCCTGCCTGAGGTGGGAAGGGACCTCCAAAGATTGTCTACTCCAATCCCTCAGCTCAAAGCACAGTCACCTAGAGCAGGTTGCTCAAGGCCATGTCCTGTCAGGTTTTTTAATACCTCCAGGGACAGAGACTCCACAACCTCTCTGAGAAACCTGTACTTCAGTTCGTGCCTAGCATAGTCTGGCTCTGTATTTTTAGCCCTCTCATCAGATGTTTATAAACATAGATAATATCCCCTCAAGCTTTCTTTTCTCAGGCTGAACAATCTCGGTTCTCTCAGCCAGTCCCTTAATCTTCCTCATGCCCCTTCATTGGACATGCTCCAGTATGCCCATATCCCACTTGTACTGGGAAGCCTAGGACTGTACACAGTAGATGTGGTGTCAGTAGTGCTAAGTGGAAGGATCACCTCCTTTAACCTGCTTACAATAATCTGCCTAATGCCACCCAGGATACCGTCCGTCAAGACCCACAGGTCCAGCAAAGCTACTTCTAGCAGGACAGCCCCCAGACTGGACTGGTGCAGGAGGTTACTCCTCCTCAGTATGTTCTCCTTGCTGAACTTTAGGAGGTCCTTCTCTGCCCATATCTCCAGTAAGTCACAGTCCCTCTGAATGGCAGCACAACTACCTGGTGTATCCACTTCTTCTCCCAGTACTGTATCATCTGCAAACTTGCTGAGGGTGCACTTTGTCGCATTATCCAGGTCATTCATGAAGATGCTAAACAGTATTGGACCCAGTATGGACCCCTGGGAGACACTGGTGACTGGTCTCTGTCACAGCTGGAGTGAGGAGGAAGGGGGGGAGGGAAGGATCACACTGTCACAGACTCCAGAGGGAGTCTTGGAGGAGTAGGAGAATAATCACGTAAAGGGTGATTCCCCTTCCTTGCCTTCCCAGCTGGTCCTTTTTAAAGAGCCTATATTTATCCATTGCAGCAGTCCAGTTATATGAGCTACTCCACCACATCTCTGTGATCCCAATGAGTTCATAGTCCTGCAGCAGCACGTGGACCTCTAGCTCCCCCTGTTTTAGTCCCCGGACTGCATGCATACAGTACAGGCACCTCAGAGCACCCAGTTGTGCTGGTTTTCCCAGAAAGTAATAATATGCAAATATCTAATTTGTCTCAGCTGGAAAAAAGAACATTTGTGATTACATATCTACTACTCAGAAATGACCTGCTGTGTCTTCCTGACAGACAATCATATCAGGTAACTACATCTGAGCTAATAGAACCTAGTCCATCCTATGTGTTAGCAGTGGCCGTGACTCAACAGTCAGGGTCTGACAAGAATATGCGTCCTCTTTGCAATGATTTTGTTATATAAATTCTTAGCACCCCACCCCGTGCAAAAAAAAAAAAAGAATTATTGAGTTGTGCAAAGTGGAGTATTCCATTCATTAAATTATATTTTGTTGGACAAAGGAAAGGCCAGTTCGACAGAAATGCAGTCAAGATGGTGTATCAAAATCCATGACCTTGGTTCAGCATTCCAGGGACAAAAACAACCTGTAGCAATAGACTGCCACGGAGTCATAGAAATGCTGGTTGGAAGGAGGTCGTCTAGGCCAGCTTCCCACTGAAAGCATAACTGTCACTACCGCTATCAGGTCAGTCCTGGCTTTGTCTTCCCAAATCTTGAAATCTTTCAAGGATGGAGGACACACTACCTCTCAGGCTGTAATTTGTGACCCTTGTCCCTTGTTATAAACATATATCATCTGGCACCACTAAGAAGAGGTTGGATGGGTCATCTTTATAATGTCCCTTCAAGTAGTTGTAGGTTGCTGTTTGATCTCCCTCCCCTTACCCTTTTTTTTGCAGGACTAAACAGGCCTGCTTCCTTCATGTCCTCCTCAAAGCTTATATTGTATATGTCCCTGACCATTTGTAACCCTCTGCAGAACCTCTTAAATTTCTTAACATCTTTCTTGACCTGGAGACCCCAAAGCTGGACCCAGTAAGCAGGTGTGACCTCACCAGCATTGAATAGACGGGAGTATGTTTCCCTCACTATACACTATACACTAGGCCATACACGTCCTAATGTAGCCTAGTATGCAACTTGCTTTTTTCACAATGAGAGCTCATTGTTGGATCATGTTTAGCTTGGGGCCCACAGTAAACACCAGACTGCCAACTCCTACTAGTGGAATTTGACACAGGTCCTTTTCAAGCAGGCTCCTACTTAGTCATTTATTTCCTTTCCAGCTTGCTCAGATGCATGGTATTACTCTATCCTACATGCAGAGCTTTGAAATTCTCGAATTTAATGACTTTTTGGTTGGCCACGTCAAATCCTCAAGTGCTCAAGCCCTTCTGTTCACCATCTCAAGCAACCCTCTTAATTTTGTATTTAGTATATTAATTCAGTAAATTTGCAGTTTTACTGGGTGTGCACTCTATCTCATTGTCTAGATTGCTTGCTGCAGCATCAGCCTCTGGGGTGCTTTCCTTGCTACCAGCCACCAAATGAACATTGATTGTTGCCCTGTGAGCTCAGTGATTCAGTCTTAAACCTTTCCGCTCATCTGTTCACCTGGGCCATGTTAGCTTAGCTTATAAGTGAGAATGCTGTGGGAAATAATATTAGAAACTTTATATAAATCAGTATCTGTTACACCCAACTCTGCACCCTTATCCACATAGCCAGTGATTTTACTATAGGAGGCAACTGTGTTGGTCAAGCAAAATCTGCCCTGATTAATATGGGTTGACTGTTCGTGATTATTCTCTTCTTCTTAGTATGTTTAGAAATAGATTCCAAGAGGATGGGCACCATGATCTTTCCAGGTACTTGAGTGAGGCTGATTGGCCTACAACTTCCTGTATCATCCTCTTTGTGAGGGGTGTATCGTTAACCTTTTTCATCAGAGATGTTCTACAACCTTCCTAATTTTTTGAGCTAGTAAACAGTGGCTTCCCAGTCACAGCCTTCTTAGCACCCTCTGTTAAACTCCATTTAACTGCACGCATATGAATATATCTATCTTTTCAACTTGTACCTAACGTTATTTCTCCCCCTACTGGCTGTCCCTCTCCTCCCTGGACTTTGCAGCTACACATAGACAACTGACAGAGGGCTGTCAAGAAAAGGCAAAGAGTATTTTAGCCTTCTCCACATCATCCATCATTGTGTTGTCTCCTCTGTTCATCAGCAGTGGACCAACATTTTCTCTGAATGTCCTTTTGCCATTGCCATAGTTGTAGAATAAGTTTCTGTTACTCTTTGGCTCCCTTACAAGCTTTATCTGCAGGTAAAAGGCTTTGCTTTCCTGATTTCAACTCTAAGTGTCCAAACAGTGTTTTTAGACTCCTCCCTCATTGCCTCATCTTTTCCCTATGCCTTCATGCTGCCTTCTTGAACTTTGAGCAATAAGCTTCTTGTTTAGCCAGGTAGGTTTCTGGCCAAAATTCCCAGTCTTCCTGCATCATTGGATAGCTCATTCCTGAGCTCTGAATAAACTTTCTCTAAAAATCAGCTGGCACTTATCTACCTCATGGCAACTTCCCAGGGCATTCTGCTTACCAATGCCCTAAACAAGGCAAGGTCTGCTCTCCTATATCCCAGGGTCCGAACTCTGCAGAGTACCCCCACAGACTTCCTCTGTGGACCATCTTGCCGTCACTGAAATCCAGGCTGCCATCTATTACCACATTTATTCACATTCTTCTCTGTTTGAAATCAAGTTTAGCATAACCCCTTGTTGGTCCCTGTAGCAATTACGTCAGAAAATTGTCACCAGTGCAGTCCAGGAACTGCCTCGTTTGCTTACATGGTTATGGTTGAAATTTCCTGAGGCTGAGGGTCTGGGATGAAGACGACAAAAGGCCTGAAATTACCACATGATTTTACATAAAACTTATTAAAGCTGGAGAACAATGACTTTCTAGAATTCTTATAAATGCTAAGCTCATTCTTTGAGATCATGCTCATTTTTATACAAAATTCACACTATGTAATTAAATGTTGAATTATTCAAGAAATGTACGTTCAAGATGATGTTAAATGACTGGACATATTTTTAAGTTGAGCTCTTTATAGATAATTAAAAACTCACAAATATTTCCTCTGTTTCAGCCTCCTGTCAAGGCTTACAATAAAGCATTTTAGGTCCTATAGGTTGAAGGCTGAGGTCTGAGTAACTGAAGAAGTAGGCTGTGCCTTAATCAGCAGTCCAAATAATGTGATGAGATCAAATAACACAAGAGGAGATTTAAAGCAAGAATTGAAAGAAGACAAGAGTGCCACACCAAATGAAAACCTTTCACAGTATTGGACAGGAAAGGGCATGTCTGAAAAAGACAATGAGATTTTTGAAGGAGAAAGGAAAATGTATGGCCTAATCATGAAACAATGAGGAAAAAACTGAAAGACTGCATGAAAACACCTGAATACGAGAAAATAGTTCTGAGGGCTACAGGTTGCACATATAATTGAAAGGCTGAGAGAGCTGGGCCTGTTCAGCCTGGAGAAGAGAAGATTGAGAGGCGATCTCATCAATGTGTACAAGTATCTGAAGGGGAGGTGTCGAGAGGATGAGGCCAGTCTCTTCTCCGTGGTGCCCAGTGACAGGACAGGAGGCAACAGGCAGAAACTGAAACACAGGAAGTTCTATCTGAATCTGAGGAATCTGTGAGGGTGACAGAGCACTGGAACAGGTTGCCCAGAGGGGTTGTGGAGTCTCTTCCTCTGGAGATATTCAAAACCGGCTTGAATGCGACCCTGTGCAATGTGCTCTAGGTGACCCTGCTTGAGCAGGGGGGTTGGACTAGATGATCTCCAGAGGTCCCTTCCAACCTAAACCATTCTGTGATTCTGTGATAATTGCAGCAGTTCTAATGGAGAAAAAAACTCTGTAAGGAAGATCAAATATAAACAGGGATAGGAGCATCAAAGAGCATCACTGGCTATTACTGGCACAAAAAACAAGAATGCCAAAAGCAAACAGAGGTGGTAGGTCAGGGTTTGCTTCAGAAAAGCCTGTGCAATAACTGCCTCTTGTCTGACTCACTGAAAACAGACCTGTGGCCCTCCACAATGGAATGAGCAAGTTGCTGGAGAAGCTTTCAAGCTAGAGAATACAGATGTGTATGTTGTTTGAATGAGAAAGGGCAGAAGGCTGTAGCATTCATCAGTGGCCTACACATGTGCTATATTTTTCATTCTAATATATCTTCTGACTGACTTAAATGCAAAGATAACATAGCTTAAGAATTAATTTTTCATTGCTCTCATTTTAACATTCTATTAGAATGTGAGTATATTATTATGTCCTCGCATCTGTAGAGCTGATTTATCAAAAAGTCTCTATTCCATAAATAAAGGGAGAGTTGGCTGCAGGTTTTATGCTGTCAGCAGGATTTATAGACATAGATTGTATTTTCTCAAAAAAAAGTAATATGGAGAACCATCTATCACTGTCTGAAGAATGTAGCTCCCCAGCCAAGCTTTGTGAGACTGTACTGTGAGAGAGAATATTTTAAAGGAGATTTTGGTCTCAGACAGTGCATAGGCTTAAAAGTCTAAAGGGATGTAAGCACTACAATATCTAACTTTTAGTTGCCTGATTCTTATTATGGAATCTACAAATCTAAACCAAGAAGTGGGTGGTTGAGTTCCCAGAGTTAAGGCAGTCATCTGGCAGGGTAAAAAGTACTGGGTTTCAACTACTGTCTGAAGGCTAGTTTACAAATTTTATCTAGACTGTTTCTACGTAGGTTTACATACAGTTACTAGCACCCAGATGACTCTGTTAAGCACTAGCCTAGAAAGTCATGCTCATTTGTCCTTCGTTTCTCTCACTCAATAATCTTCACCAATCTTCTTCACCAAAGAAGAACCATTCCAACAGGAAGGGTGGCTTTTTTTTTTTTTTTTTTTTTTGCCCTGAGAAATGCTTCCATTTTCATTCGAAAACCCAGAGTTTTCAAATTTTTAAAGAAAAGTCAAATTTAAGTGGAAACAGAGTTGTCAGAGAAGCTCTCCAGCTTGTCCCTGGAGAATTCCTAAGGGAATTCTGAACCTATAAACCAAACCTGCATAATGTCAATGCTGATGCAACTTACAGACCTGAGGAAAAAGTGGAGGCTAACAACTTCATTAATGTCCCTCGTGTCCCATCATGTTACTTGAAACCCAAGGATGTGAGAAATAAGGAATGAGGATAGATGGATGTCACTGTGAGAGGTGGGATTTGCAATTTTTTCTGTATTTGCTCTAAGTTTTGGAGGAAAATCATTACAGGAAGGGAATAAATTTGGAGCTGTATAATGCAAAGGAGCAGAAAATTGTTATTAACAGAAGCAGTCATGTATATTGTCTGCCTTTATAAAATTTGTAAATCTTTGTTTTTAGAAATTTCATGTGTAATGTCCATACTGAAATGATAGGAAGCAAAGTTATGCTAACTACTAGTAGTATTATTTCTGTAACTTCAACAGTTAGACAGATGACTTGCAGTTATGTTTAGGTATAAAGCCATTGTCCTGAAGAACCAAAATTCTATAGGAGGGATTTGGTTGCCTAAATGCAGACGTTTGTTATTATTTTAGATGACCTGTGTATCCAGCACAGCTGTGGGGATGACATTACAGACAGAACCTACAGAAGGCACTTCTGCAGAGGCAGCTGGAGGCCAGGTGGACTGTGCTTGGGTTTCTAAAATAGCATCTGGTCCTTATGATTAGGCAGATGACCCTTCCCCCTTCCCAAGGTGGATTTTTCAATGGTTTTTTAAAGCTGATCCCTCTGGAAAATGTACTCTTTATCTCATCTTAGATTGCATTTTTAGCCCAGCTATCAAAAGGAATGAGGCTCATGAAATAATATTTTTATATGTTTTTGTGTGCACACAAATGTTTCTGTCCATATTTTCCATTTAACATCTTTTAAACAGTTTCAGCCAATTTGACAGATGGACAGTGGCTTTAGAGACATTAACATTCTACAAGTGTCATGAAAATAGGCTGGATAAATAACCCTATTCGTGCCCTAACAAGAAGAGCGTGGCATGAATTTTATTATAGATGCTGAACAGCCACGTAAGACAGAGACAGAGATGGTATGAACACTCCAGCAGCAGGAAAAACTTCAGCTAGAGTTAGTAGCTCCTTACAAAGCAGGAAGCCCATCCACAGGAAACCAGGCTTCATTAGTTTCATTGCTCACAGAGCAACTTGTTGTCATACTTCCACAGCCATCTCCAACAGCATGCACCACTCAAGCAACATAAAAGTTGGACATTGTATAAAAAACTAGATAGAGAGACTTTAAAGACAAGTAAAGGCTCTAAACTAAATACAGAGGTGAGGGAACATTTATTTTTTGACTCTTACAGATTCTATAGATGGGACACAAATCTGAAATAACAATAATCAAAAAAATTGTGAATGAATATATAATATCACATTTGTATTTGAACTAAGCGAAAGCCTTCACAAGTACTCACAGATATCCTGTGAAAATAATATTAAGTAGGTTAGTAGCTTGAAAATCTTGTGGAAGCAATTCTATGTTGTCTAATTGGTTTTCCCATACTTGTTTTTATGGCTATCATAAATCATTTCCTTGCCCGACAGAGGAAGTACTTCACACTTTTACTTATTTTTATAAGGGAAATACATGCAGATTAAAATTAATTGATTCCTTACTGTCTCTGCTGGGGTCTTCTGTTTGTTTTATTCCTTTATAATGCAGCCAAATCCTTGTATATCTTATGAAGTACTTGCATGTTGCCTTTGATCTGCACGTGGAACCGATATTCCAATGGGACTAATGCTTACAGGTCTAAAGGAATAAACATTCAAATACTGTTAAGAGATGCATCGTTAAGATGATCACACATAGAAGTTAGAAACTGCCAGTTAAACTGTCTGTGAAATTTTCTTTTTCTCTCTTCTATATGTGCATTAGGATGCTATCTTTAATGACATGATTTCACACGTCATTTTATTCCAGTGGAACTTGTCTTGCCCACTGACTAGTGTTAACATAGCTTCAGATAGCTCTGTGATTATAGTTCATTTAGCAGCAGCAGAGGGGAATTTTCACAGCAGTTTAAATTGGCTGATCAGTAATTTAATGTGATTTAGCTAACCATAAATAAAAAGATATACAGCCCTAATGCCTAAAAAGCTGTTAGATTTATGTAAGTCGTCTTATTTAAAACGATTGTCTCAAATACCATGGTAACCATTTCCTGAATCTGGAGCCAAAATGGACTCATGTTTTTGCTTTGGGTGGTATCAGACAGAAGCTTGCATTATTCCACCAATATGATTTAAATTTCACATAATAGTAAGTAATAATATCTGAGATAAAGATTTCCTTAGGCTTAAGGACTTGGTGCAAAAGTTCTACTTTAAAAATAGTGGTATAGGATCAGATACAATTAAGACAATACATTGACTTAGTTTGGATAAAGAAAGGGCTTGTATAGTCCTATATAACCCTAATTTACAACAAGCTTTTGAAAAACGTAACAATAGGATGACAAATAGAGAAAATGAAATGTAGCAAGCAGAAATAATAGGGGGATGTAGAGCATGTATAAAGATTTTCATTATAAAAAATTGCTCAGAATTTGTCGTTTTATCTCAGTATACTGGAATATTATATTTGATCTTTTTCCCTTCTTGCTACTCAATTTGTGGTATACAGAGGAAAAGATATGCTCAAAAGCTCCTTTCTCTCTGATGCTCTGTCTGATTAGTCATCCAAGCTCTGGTCTCTCACTAATAGAAACTCCGCAAAATAACTCAAAAGAAAGCTTGACATGGTTGGAGGCCTAAAGATATGCTATATACATATATAGCTTCATTCATTCTTGGGATGAATGTGGTAATGAGCTTTAATCTCCTGATGTCTGTTTTTTTTACAAAGTCAGAAAAATGATATAAAAACAGAACACCATTTCTCCAGATTTATTTTCTCAAGTTGATAGAAACTTCATCTGAACTGTTACTCATATATAAAGAAACCAGAATAAAAAACACCACATCTTTACTATTTAACTAACCTACACCTTAAAACCGATGGACATCATTTTTCATCATCCTCTTGTCACTTAAGACAGCATAGAGCAGTTAAAAAGAAGGGATAAACTACCAGTAAGTCGTGAGAACAATGCTCACGAAAGCTTTTACATAGATGTAAGCGACTATAAAGTGCTAAATAGTAAAAAACCTGATTTCTCCTAACCTTTAGCAACATGCTGTTAGAAGGTCCTATTGCATTCTCGCTCTGGATCAGCCAGGAGGCAAAGGTAAACCGGTCAACAGGTAACACTTTGATGAAGAACTTGGATAATCTGATGAAAATATCAGCTGAAAATGTAGAAATTTATGTAGAATTTTGATCAGGAAGGGCTAAACTTTTTGACATTCCTTTCGGGCTGCTTGTATAGCATTGTTGAACTGGTCAAGTAGAATATGGGAACGTTTGTCTCCAACTGAAGTATTAGGCATTAGCCATCGCCTAAAGCATGATGGAAGATTTAATTGTTTTAGTATGTGGTGGAAAAATCTGTGGCAAGTTCTTGTAATTAGGCTGACTGACACTGTAAGCATAGCTTGCTTACTCTGTTAGTCATCTCTTGAAAAGAAATATATCTTTGCTATATCTCATGTGGTTACCTTGACAATCCACAATTTACACTATTTTTCAAATGCAAGTTCACTACAGAAACGCATGCTGTACATTACAATCAAATGGCTCCAATAGACTGTTAATAAAATTTATATCATCATTTAGGTAGAGTAGGCAATACATATGCAAAACAATATGCAAATGTTCTTAACATTCAGCAAAGTGATTTGTAGAAGTTACGTAGATTTGCATGTGCTTCTTTGATGTTTTTAGATTCCTGCTGTCCCTGCATCCTCGTTTGCAACTATAATCAGTCCACATCAAATCACACATAATTAAACTAAGCAGAGTGGCACTTTCTTTAACAAGGGTAATTGTTCATATGCTGCCCCTGTGTAATGAGTCATCATAAACAAAAGGATGTGCTAATAAGTTTGCACAGCTGGTATTTTGGGCTGGATCCTGGCTAAATTAGGGCAGCTTAGCAAAACATTCCAAGCATTAAGATGCCTCAAGCCACAAAATATTTTCTATTAGCAAGGAAATTTTCCACTGCAATTTTTAGCTTCTTTTATGCTTTTAGCAGCGGCAGCTGAAAAATGAAACAATCAGAAGTCTTTGTAGTGCTGGAATGCGAATGAAACAAATATGTCTATACAATCTTTTAACAAAACTATATCTTTGGCTAGTATGTTTAATAATGAAATTTAACACTGCTCTATTTAGGTGCAATCAGTGGTGGCTGCGGACCTCTAAAACATAATGCAATTCATGTGCATATCTAATTGACGAATATTTTTAAAATTATGGCCCCATGATGTAGAAACAGAGTAAATAATAACAGCAACATGAAAAACAATCAAAAACAGCTGATATAGTACCTGACTGAGAAATTAATAATTGCTTTATTTTAGCTGCTGCAGGTACTCAAACAACAATCTAACTTCAATTCTATACAATAAGTCATCAAAAATACAGCAGGAATGAAGAAGTGAAAGATTTTGTATTGTGGAATGACTGTGAAAATCAGTGTCGCCTTCACAGAATCAGAGTAGTTGACATTGTCAGGGACCTCTGGAGATCATCTGATCAAACTCCCTTGCTCAAGTAAGGTCACCGAGAACAGGATGCCCAAAACATGTCCAGTTGGGTTTTGAATATCTCCAAGGATGGGGACTCCATAACCTCTCTGGGGCAACCTGTGCCAGTGCTCAAGCGCCTTTACAGTGAAAAGTTTTTTTTTAATGGAATTTCCTTTGTTTGAGTTTGAGCCCATTGCCTCTTTTCCTGTCACTGGACACGACTGAGAAGTCTGGCAGTCTGGCTCTGTCCTCTTGACACTCTTCCTTCAGATATTTATATGCACTGATAAGATCCCCCCGCCCCAGTCTTCTCTTCTCCAGGCTGTACAGTCCCAGCTCTCTCAGCCTCTCCTCATATGAGATGCTTGAGTCCATTAACCATTTTTGTGGCTCTTTCTTGGACTCACTCTACTATGTCCATATCTTTCTTGTATGGAGGAGCCCAGCACTAGATACGGCACTCCAGGTTTGGCCTCACCACAGCTGAGTAGAGGGGAAGGATCACCCTCTCAGACCTGCTGGCAATGGTCTTCCTAATGCAGCCCAGGATACCATTGGCTTCTTTGCCACAAGATTGTATTACTGGCCCATGTTCAACTAGGACTCTCAGGTCCTTCTCCGCAGAGCTGTTTTCTAGCAGGTCAGCCCCCAGCCTGGCCTGGTACAAGGCAATTATTCCTCCCCAGCTGCAGGACTCTGCACATTGCTTTGCTGAACTTCAGGAGGTTCCTCTCTGCCCATCTCTCCAGCCTGTTGAGGTCCCTTTAAATGACAGCACAACCATCTGGTGTAACAGCCACTCCTCCCAGTTGTACATCATTAGCGAACTTGCTGAGGGTGCAATCAGCTCTGTAATCCACATCATTAATGAAAAGGATAAACACTACTGGAACCAGTATTGACTCCTGGGGGACACTGCTAGTGACTGGCCCCCAGTTAGACTTCATGCCACTGATCGCAGCCCTTTGAGCTCAGCAGTTTAGACAGTCTTCAGTCCACCTCACTGTCCACTCATCTTGCACATATTTCATCAGCTTGTCTGTGAGGATGTTGTGGGAAACAGTGTCAAAGTGTTAAAGTCAAGATAAACAATATCCATTGCTCTCCTCTCATCCACCAAGCCGGTCATCTCATCATAGAAGGCTATCAGATTGGTCAGGCACAATTTCCCCTTTGTAAAGCCACTCTGACTACTCCCGATCACCTTCCTGTCTTTCACGTGTCTGGAAATAGTATCCCGAATTAGTTCCACCATCACCTTCCCAGGGGTCGAAGTGAGGCTGAATGGCCTGTAGTTTCCTGGATCCTCCTTCTTGAAGACAGGAGTGGTATCACAATGACATCAGCCAGCTCCGCCAGCACTCACAGGTTACTGTAATCAGGTCTCAGGGACTTGTGTATGTCCTGGTTGTCTAAGTGCTTGCTAACCTAACCCTCCTCCAGCAAGGGTGAGTCTTCCCTGCTCCAGACTTTCCCTCTGGTCTTGGGGCCAGGGACTGCTGAAGGCTGGTCTTGCCAGTAAAGACCGAGGCAAAGAAAAGGCATTCAGTACCTCAGCCTTTTCTGCGTCCATTGTCACCAGGGCCTCTGCCCCATTCAGCAGTGAGCCCACATTTTCCCTCATCTTCTTTTACTGCTTATGTACCTGTGAAAGTCCTTCTACGTGCCCTTCATGTGCCTTGATAGACTACACTCCTGTTGGGCTTTAACTCTCCTAACACCATCCCTGCACACTTGGACAGTACTTCTATATTCCTCCCAGGTCACCACTCCCTTCTTCCACCTCTTGTACACTTCCTTTTTGTGTTTAAGTGTAGTGTAGAGCTTCTTGTTCATCCATGCAGGTCTCCTGCCCCCTTTACTTGTCTTCCTCCATGTTGGGATGGACCATTCTTGAGCTTGGAGGTGATGCTTGAAAGCCAATCAGATCTCTTGGATACCTCTTCTCTCCAGGACTGTAACCCACGGGATTCTTCCAAGCAGATCCATGAACAGGCTGAAACTTGCTCTCCTGAAGTCCAGTGCTGTGATCCTGCTTTTTGCCCTGTTCCCTCCCTGCAGGATCCTGAACTCCACCATCCCATGGTCACTGCAGCCTAGCTTGTCCCCAGCCTTCACATTCTCAACCAGCCCTTCCTTGTTTGGATGTATGAGGTGCAGCAGAGCATCTCTCCTCACTGGCTCCTAGATCACCTGTGTTAGGGAGTTGTCATCAGGACACTCCAAAAACCTTCTACGTTGCTCATGCCCTGCTGTGTTGTTCCTCCAGCAGCTATCAATCAGGGTGGTTTAAGTTCCCCAGTAGAATGAGGGTCTGTGAACATCAGGCTTCCTCCAGGTGTCTGAAGAAGACCTCATCTTCTCCTTTCCTGATCCTGTGGTGGTCACCCACCACAACATTACCCATGTTCCTCTGCCCCTAATCCTGACCCATGAGCTTTTACTTGGCCCCTCATCCTTTCCTTGTGTACTGGCAAAATGCTACTTGGAGGAGTAGGGGAATAATCACAGTTATTTATATAATATAAATAATTATATTATATAATTATATGTAATTATATATATATATACACACACTATATATAGCTATATATATATATTAATATGATTATATAATATAAATAATATATAATATAATTTATATAATCCAAACTATTTGGAGGTTATTTTCTGAAGCTTAGCCTATATGCATTGGTAACCTTCATGTCCTATTAGAAAAAAATACACTTTAATCTGTAACCAATGTATCAGAGGGCAAAAAGCTGCATATGGTGTTGAAGAAGCTCTGTTTCTGTAGGCAGACATAGTCTGCTCACTACGGGACATGATGGGCTTCCCTAAGGAGTGGAATGGAGGACAGATGTCAGATGCAGAAGGTACTATTGGGATTCTGTAGACCACAGTCATTCTGAGTTCAGCATATCCACAGCCTTCTACAAAATGCCCATCTGATTAGGGATGCTAAACAAACAAAAAAGAATTTAAATAAGTGTTAGAGTCATAATCATGTTCAGCACTACTAAAACACTCACCAGCACCTATGATGTGAAACTCAGGAACTGAAATGCTGTTCAACAAAAAACTGTGAAGATAACTTCTGAATATGAAGTCACTAAATAAAAAAATATAGCAGTATAGACTGGTGCAAATGCTGTGGAAAAATCATCAGAAAATATATGAAGTATTATACAAGGTAAAACCACTGTGCTATAACTGTTCCTGTAAAGAATGGGAGACCATGGATGCAAAAAGCAGATGTCTCTTGTGATGCTGCTGCTCACTCGTGAGATCATTACTGAACAAGTTTAGTCCTTTAGGAAGAATGAGATTAAGCTTCTGCTTAATTCAGATAAAGAACAGAAAAAAAGAAAAAGGAAAGGGATCATGAATATCCAAGCTCTAAGACAGAAGGTACTGCAGGCAGCCAACGGCTCAGACATTGTTAGTATGGAGAACCAAATAGAACATTGAAGTGGACAGGAAGATGGAAAAGTCCAGACTGATAGGGAACCGGGAATGTTTCAATATTCTGAGTGTTACTGATCAATCATGTGCTGGAGGAGAGGAAAATATATTGAATTGTGTAATGCTGCAACCAGACATTTTGCTGTTAAATATTGGTGAAATATTTTAGACAGCTAGTCATATCTGTGATTAGCAGGCAGAGAGAAGTGAAAGCCTTTCTTGCTGCCTCATAAGCTTTTTCCTATAATGTTTATTAGCTTACCCATTTCTTTATTAAATACCAGGCTGTGCTAAGTGTTCTGTTAACACTGACCTCTCGTTAATTGCCAGCAAACTGTTACATGAAGATTTAGTGCCTGGAATGATAAGTGGAAAGTCATGATGCCTGGCTGTGGAAGCAAAATAAGACAGCTAGCAGTGAGGCACGTTGCCTTTGCTGCACTGACCAAGCTTCACTGAAGCCTTTGTGCCAGAACAAGTACATTGTGTGAGGGACCTTCTGGAGTGGCATATCACCCCAAACCCACATCTGACTCTCACATCAAAGTTAGATTGAAAACAAAGATGGAAGCTAGCAATAGAGCAGGAAAGCATATCAGTGCACACTCTTCACAGAGATTTAGGTAAGATGAGGTCAGACACCTATCTCAGATGTACATCCACTACCTTGTTCCAATAGTGTGGCTTATATGCGCTTCTTTATTTACGTTAACCTTACCTTTACAACTGATTTGAAAGATGAAGTAGGTGGGATATCCTTTCTCCCTCTCCCTGCATTCACAGGTACCATATCTTCAAGAGAATGGGTATAGTTTGAAGTAGGACCTTCAGGATTTTTGAGATTAACTTATCTGAGAAGATGGCAATAACCATCTGCAAACTGGACATTTTGAAGTATAGCTGCCATACAACAAAGGTGCTGGTGGCCATCTGACTTGACCTCTCTGCCAGTCTGAGAGCTGTCTACCTCTCAACATTGCAATGGCTTCAGGAGACATGAGATTTGCTTTCTACCTGAAAGAGCATGTGATTATGTTAGCTGGAAAAGTTACATACTTTTAACATTGAAGGCCTAGAATCTCTCCTCTCTACATAATCATGGGACATGCATGTATAGCCATGATGCCTGTGAGTTTGGGATTTTGGGACAGGGCATTATGTGATCATCAGAGGGAATCATGAACAGCAGTGCCTACCCAGTGCTCTGTTGAATCTTGTAACTGTCCCAAAATGAGCAAGGGCTGTATGGCTGATTCAAACAAGCTTCATCTTCTGGTTCTTGAAATCATGCTAATGGTATCTCCACAGCTCTCTCACTGATATATATACCATGGCCTGCTGTGGCCTCTACAGTCTGTGCAAAGGCACAGCTTGTCTTTCAGCTCATACTATACTCGCGTGGGTGGTGGACTCTGAGATTTAATCTCCCAGCTAAACTTCATCTCAGGAAACATGGGCAAGCACTCAGTTCTAAACAGCCCTAGGAAAATCGTGATTTGTGTTTACTGACATACCACTGTATTTCTTCCTTGTCTCCTCTATGTCCACTTGTTAAGACATGACCCCACATCCAGACTTTAGGGAACAGGTGATCCCTATGGCCTAGCAGAAGACAGAATTCCCTACCTGCCATTATAAATAAGATTTCTACTGTGAAAACATTTACTGTTTCTTGGTATGTCTTTTAGCATATTTTCTCCCTCCCATTTCTTTACCAGCCCTAATGCACATACACCGGCCCGTATGTTAACCAAAAACACTTTCACAGTGTGATGTTTTGGATCTATTTCTCCTCCCTCCTGATTATCCCAGTGATTTGACTGTGTTCCTTTCCTTCTGATATAGTCAGTGTGCTTGGAAGGATTGAGATCCTGCCAGTTTGGGAATGTGCAGAAGGAGGAAGGAAGATAGAATGAAACTCAGCTACGGAAGTGACCAGAGATGTTTTGCAGCACTCAGCAGAAGCCTTTTTTGACCTCAGTTTGGAGAGACACAGAGCAATGGACTGATGAACAGGGAGGGAATCAGATGAATACATCTGTAGGAAATGTTAGAAATCTTATTCCTCATCTTTTGACTCTTTAAGCCTACATTCTATCTGCTCAAAAGGCTAGAAAATATTCATTTCATAACAGCACACTGTAATTAGGTCATTCTCTCATATCAGAAGTAAAGGCCTAGCATATTTTATGGATTTTCATTCATTTCTACAGCCCTGGATGCATATATATTGATTCTGTCTGTTTGTAGTGTGCATTAACTGCTCATTTGAAGATGAACCCTAGTATACACTTGCATGTATTTTCTACGCTTGATATAAATATTCATATAAGACATAAAGAACAAATTGGACTGGATGTCACATATTTATTACATACATATATATACACACATATGTTGTAATTTGTGCATATAGGACCCTTCCTTCTACATATAGATAACTGAATATATGAAGAATTCTTATTCTTCATGTTCCCCCTTTTCTTATAATTTTCTAAGGGACAATTTTTTAGCTTGTGCTGTCCAAGAAAGCCTTAGATACACAAATGCCACGGTGTAGACCCATAGGATACATAGATTTTTGGACAACATCAAAGCGCTCCAGTACATTTACGCAAATTGTTCTTCTTATATCCTTCAGCCTAAACACAGTAGACAGTACACTCTACTAATACAGATGCTGAAATGTATTAAGTGTCAGACTTGGGTTTATATAACACACACATAGGACTGATATGTGGTGGAAAAGTATACAGAAAACTCAGCTCATTATCAAACTCATCTTCCTTCTCAAGTATACTCATAATCTTTTCTTACTGTTATCTTACTAGTAGCTATGTGCTACATCTACCCAAATCCAGGGAATGATCATATTTCATCATCAGACTTAGAATCATATCTGCAAAATCACTTTCACAACTCAGTGCAGATCTTATTACAGCACAGGCTGATTAATGTCATAGAAATGCCTGAGGGCTGTGAGCTCTGTTGATAGAACAGTGAACTTCCACACATTAGCCATCTTTGGGGACAAATAACTAGTCTGTTTAAAATATCAGAAGATTTATTTGCATGGCTAATCATACGCAATGTTCATGTGGACCTTCACAAATATCCTTCATTATATCTCATGGATGTTACTCTGCAGCTTTCAAGGTAGTTTTAATAATGGTACACTGATCACTACGATAATGAACTTTTTGCATTTGTTTTTGTGTTTCTTCAATTATAGCATTATCTGCATTTGCTCTGGACAGAACATTTTTCTTACAAAGGTCACTTTCTCACAGGAGCCCAGCATAAACATGACCACAACTTACCTTCTATGCAGTTACAGTAACCTTTTTCTACATACTGATAGTTCTGCATTGCCTATACATGATGTTTTTGCACACACTTACTACACCCTCCATTCGTTATACTTCAGATTTGTAAAAGAGTGTATTGCAATGCTGATGAAGCCAATTATCATTTCTGGCTATCTAGCTTATGGCACAGAAAATCAGCAGGCAAGATCTTTCTCTTTGAAGAAGCTTTGATTGTCCTACCTGAAATAAAGCTAAACCATTTATCCTCTTTTCCATCCGGATAAAAAACACTCTACATTATTTAAACTTATTTCAGCTAGGACGTCTCCTTTAAGAGCCAGGCATTCACCTGTGATAGCTGGAAGTATTTCTAGAGAATGAAATCCATCACTAACATGTAAGCTGAAAAGGCACTGATATTCTAAAATCACTCTTATCTTTTGACATAAAATGTCACCTCCTCAGCTGCATATTAATCATTAGATTCAGAATTGTCAGAGATATCACTGGCAATGGTCTAACATTGATTTGCCTCAGAGATTTGCGGAGAGCTTTTTGCTTCCCATTAACTAATAGGATGAGTACAATTCCTCTGATATTCTATATCTATGACCTACTTCACTTAAAATGTCAGCCGGTTCTCTATTTCACTTTTTTCTGCTGGTAGATTTCTGAATTCCAGGGATTGAATAAAACTGTGAACTTGCAGTGTTTCAGCTCCTCTGATGAGACAGGGCACTACAGGCACCACAAATCCATAATGCTGCTGCTTGAGCACCACAAAATCTATACACCAGCTTACCCAATTCATCCTCCAATGCCTAGTTCCATCTGCTTAAGAGATGCTTTATCAACAGACATTAGAAATAATTAAAATACAGAAGCACAATAGCCTCTTTTTTTCCCTGTCATAAACAAACTTTAATGAATAAAGAAAATATTTTTAAAAGCTAGACACTATCTACTTACCCCTTCCTCTTATCTCTACAACTACTCCCTCTCTTTCTCTCTCATGGTTCCTTTTTGAGTGCTGCAGCAGTTTTTAAGAAACAGTACAGGGTACATTCACAAGATTAAGACGGAAGGTTTCAAAAGCATAGGCAAAGTGCAGCTGATTGAGAAAAAATGAGTGAAAAAGAGTGATATAAAACTTAGGTAGAATATAAGGGAAAATGATATCATTTGGAACACATTACTGAAGCGCTCTAAAGGAAATGATAAGAATCTTCTTGGATGAAGAACACATAGTTAGATACAAAACCAGGAATGACTCTATGCTGGCTGATAAGAAGATTAATCAGCAAAGTATAACTTTATGGCATGCCAAAGTAAATTGTCAGGTGCCAATTTACCAGAACCTGAAGATCCTATATTATTGTGCTCTGACACAAACAGAAGGAGTGCCTTCATCCAAAATATTGAAATGCAAACATTTCCTTGTCAGCACAGTAAACGTTATAAAGTATTATAAAACAAATATCGGGAACGATTGTATGCTAAGGCTTGCAGAGAGAGATGCCAGTGGGAAAATACATGTTGGGGCAGCAGTGCCACACTCCTGATGGTCAGCGATCCATCCGGTACCTGCAAGCATTGCAGAGAGCAGATTGCATCTGCGTAGTTACAGCAGCTAGATCTTGTTCAAATTCGTAGTGGCAAATGGGAATAAGTTCACTGTAGCTTTAAAAACACATGAGTAGGCGATCTCTTACACAACCATAGAGAACTATTTGAGAAGCAATTCGGCAGTTTCCTTCAAAAAGGTTGCCCCAGAGTAGATTGCAGAGCATTAGTTAATCAGCTGAATTTGAATTTCAGTTCCAGTTCATGCAGATTCTGCTAAAACACAAATAAATAACTTTATTTCAGTTGGTCTGAGTTGCGAGAGTAATCAAACTCAGTGACCTTATCAGCTTTACGTTTCAAAAGAGGGCAGCAGAGAGAAGATCATCTAAGCTTTGTTAAATTCCATCTGATTTTCTAAACATCTATTTCAGACTATTCTAACAGTGTGGAACAGGAGAAGGGACGTAAGTTTCAGAGTCCTGAAAGCTTTATACAAAGAATCAGTATGAACAGATGCATAATGTTACTTTAGTGCTGATCAGTAACTTAGCATCAGTTTTATCCTATCTTTAAGGTCACACAGTCAAAAAAATATATTTTCCATCTGTCAAACTAAAAAATATTTGTCTTCCCCCATCAGCACGATAAAATTACTTTTATTTGGTGCTTTTAATAGTTAAATAAAAATGATATCTGAACAGGACTGGGGGGAGGATTAGTTGTGAAGTTATTTTTGGTTTAAAAACTCAAAACAATTTGATACTGCTCCTCCTAGTCACAACACCAGTACAAAACAGTGATTACAGTGATGGCAAATCTAGGATCTAACACTGTGGATGTAAGGTATTTGTATACTTATATAAATATATAGATAAATACACTGTTTCACGAGCTTTGCAATTTTTGGAACTGCACTTTACCTGCCATTTTATTTGAGCCAGTGATCTAAGAAACTTATACCCCTCTTCACTATCTGCTTTATACAGAGCAGATTCTGAAAATTTTCTATTATATACAAATGCTGTCATCACAGTCTCCTTTTGCTTTTCAAAATTATTTAAAAATAGGCTTATAAACATATTTTACGTACATTTTAGGAGGCTATGATGGTAACATCCACCCCTATGAAAACTGACTGCCCGTGATCAGATGGCTAGAATAGAACATAGCTTGATGTTAACTTCAATTTGCAGCTTAGTTCCAAAGGTCATTAAGGATAATTTTGCACAACCACAGAAGAACCAAGGTATAACAACAATTCCATGCACAGTGCACACATAGCAGCCTCGTCAAGTCAAGACACTCCCTTAGGGTTCCTTTTGCCCATACCTAGGTTAGTCTAGCTAGTACAAAGGCTGTGTTGCATGACGACAGTAGGGATCAGTGCTATTACTGGTATATGTACAAGTTTCCATACTGGTAATAATAAAATCTACAAGGAAAAAAGACAGGTTACAGACAGATGCAATAAATCTTCTTCGTCCAGGGCATTCATTACAGGATTTGTTCCTAAGGAACTCTGTGCAAGAGGATACAAAGTTCAAAACACTGAAGTTTTTATGAGATGAGAAAACTCATTAAGAGGGGAGAGAACACCTAATAATGTATGTGCACAGAACGTGTGGGAAAAGCAGTAGTGGAGGGAGCTGCATACTGTCAAACTGATTGACGGAAACTGTATGATTTCATAGAACTGCTGAACTTTATCATGACACACACTTGACCCTAGAAGTATTTAAATATAGATTCTGCTAAGCCCAGAGAAGATTCTTCTATCCATGCAGGTAAACAAATTAAATGCTCCAATACAGCAATAACATATCTAATGATGGACATTTGTGGCTATTGTTGCATGCTTCAGTACCTTTTACCAAGTTTATCCAACCTAACAACTACCCCAATTATCTAGCAATATGCACACTAAAGTGGCTGATTTCTAGAAAGGTGGGATTAGGAGAGCTAAGTTCATACACCTTTTGTGTCCTCCCAGCATATAGGGGGGAAACCATCCTTTTCCACAAAAAGCTTAAAGATTAAGCAGATGAAACCTTTCCATGCTCTTAAGTTGGAATTATATCTTCTGATTCATCCTAGTGCACGAGCCTCACTATCAGTTAGTTCAAAAACTCAGATGAGAAAAGATGAGAACATACCAAGTTTTCCCTAGCTAAGAACTTGGGTGGACTCCACAGAAGCCCTCCTGCAAAGGCCACACAGCCTTTCTATACCAAATTTTGTTCTTGAATTAGTTTTTTCTTTCTGTGAACAAATTGCAAGCACTACTTTTAACATAATCCTCTCTGACTTTTGCTCTTCTTCACTAATAGCACAGCAGAGAAACTATTAAAAGAACACAGATTACATTTGATCAATCTGCCCTGAAATGTTAAAGGAATAATGTAAAAACGTAATGTAAACCTTTCAGAACTTAATTTCTTTTTCACAAAGATGAAAACTCCTTCTCTTTGCTACTAGTTCTCAAAGTATGCAGCAAAGTGCTGCTGCAGTCCCTAAAAGCACAATTCTGCTGTCCAGAACAACTTGGGGTACATGACAGAATTTTATTTACTAAACTGAGCAGCTATTTAAACATACTCACATAAGGATTCCCAAATTTGTTCTGGGGTAGATCCAAGATGCAAATTTCCTTGGCCTGCACAATTTTTCCAAACAACAGATATTTTGTGCATGGCCTGTACAGATGTCATGAACTAAGTGACTATCATGCATAGAATGACCAGTGTGCCTTGGGTTCATGGATCTTCTCTGACAAAGGCAAATACACTGACTTAGGAAGTGTTCATACTGGGGCTAAGCCTCTTATTCCTCCTTATCAAATCTATGCAAAGCTGCCCAAAAAAAAGGATTAATGAAGTTCTGTGTATGCAGTTATCTCCTGTTGATCTACAGAATCCAATTCATTGGTGCCCTCATATATCTCCTCTCTTATAAAATTTTAATTCCAAAGTGGATTTAGAAAAAATAAGTAGTCTGATCTTCCCACGTATTGCACCACAGTTCTTTCTCATTAGCTGTCATGCTCTGATCTAGGTTATGTAGAAACTGCAATTCAGTTTCCACATCTTTCATTCTTTATTGGTTTTGTGTTAAGTTTTTAACTGATGCATATTCTCCTTTACTCAGAAACGGATTCTATTACCAGTTCATCTTTTATAAATAGTAAAATAGCCATATATAGCAAAGTCTTGATTACTAAAAGTACCACCAGAGTACTTGTTAGATTTAGAAACAGCATTTTTTTCATTGCTCTGTCTCATTTGAAAGGGAGTAGAATGAGGCGGTACTGCCTCCTGAAATACTTGGTTTGCTTGAATACATACAGTATAAATAATCAAAAGTTTTGTTATTTTCTAATAATCTTTTGCTCTCTTTATTCATTGCTTTCTGCATTACAGTTGGCACAACTTCTCCTGAACCAACTTACATTCTATCTGGCAGCTGCTTATCAACCACTGGCACTCTTATTGTCCAGGAGGCTCTATCACAGTAGTAGATATTCTTAGTCTTCTGGATGATTAGTCAGTGTCACCAAGATGAGAGTAAGATTAAGATACAATAAGTACAACATTAACCATGTTAGGCACAGAGACCAAGAAAAAACAATATAGAAGCTCCTGGAAACAAATGGCATTGTTCTTAATCAAACTGGCAGTTATGAAAGTAACTAGTTTTGATTTACAGAGAGCTAAGGATGTTTAGTGTTCAACAAGTGTTGTAAAAAGTCTTCTGTTTCCTTCCAGATAAGTAAACTGCAGCCAATGCTTCATTTAACAGTATAAGACATTAAGATGGATGTTGTTTAATATCCTACCCCTCTACTTTTGGAAATTCTAGGCTGAATCTAGAATTAAAATGGTTCAAGCCATAAAATGAAAGCTGTTTCTTGAGTCTACCCCCGATCTATGAGAGGGTAAACAAAGTTTGGAAACTTCACCTTAAGTCAAATTTGTTTTCAGATAAATGTATCTCATAAAGTGATGCTACAAATTTCATGGAGAGAAATACAACTCAACTATCACAGTGGTTTCATTATATGGACCAGGCTAACAAGCCTGAATTCATCTCTAGCTTCCCATATTCCTGAAAGATGCTATCATTGTTGATCTAGCACAGAATATTAAAAGTAGAAGTGAGATTTTAGGTTATTTGTAGAAGTTACATAGGAGATTCAACAGGGTAGTGTGTCAATCTGCCAAAGATTTTAAAAGTTTGTAGACTTTTCCAAAAAAAAAAGTGGATGTGTACACACACACACACACACACACACATATAAAGAGGAGCTGGAATCCATAACAGATTATGAAAACGATGGCTAATTGTCATAGCAGCAACTTTATGAGATTGTTTACATGTTTCAACATAAAGAGTCATGGAATCTTCACAAGGGATGGAGAGATCAGTAAAGGAGAAAATATATATCAAGAAGACATCTTTGACCAACTACAGAGTGCAGGAACTATAGGAATAATGAGAAAGGGGAGAATAATGAGAAAAGTGTAAGCACTGTTATGGTTTCATCCACAAGATTATACGGATAGGAATTTTTATGAAAAACTAGAAGAACCGTCCTATAAAGAGGACATGACAATGAGAGAGAATTTTTAGGTATACCTGTTGCGTAGGCAGAGCCAAGTGCAGACTATCCAGCAAGTTCTTGGAATGTCCTTTGATACCTAGATGAAGAAAGTGAGTGGATGGGAAACACTTCCAGGCCGAATCTTAACTGTGAAGTATGGTACGAAAATAAAAACAAACAGTATTAGCGGGACTGACGAAGAAATATCAGAGTTCCTATTTGTTATAAATAAAGGGAGGCAGAGCCACAAAATAAATGGCAATAAATTCAGGGAATTGCTAGGTAAGTCTAATAACAAAAGGAATTAAGGAAATCTGGCACTTTCTCCAAGGAACAAAACCAATGACGAAAAGATGAACTGTCCTAATGAAGAGAAGGAATAAGAAGTGTAGTAAGTGTAGTCAGAAGCACATCTGGACATCGTGTTCCTGGATTTCAACCTCATGGAAGTATATAGAAAGTGGAAAGTAGAATAGATCATATGTAACACATAGATAAATACTGTATGCATATAGTAAGAAATCAGAAAAGTCAAGAAACAAAATGAAGCACAGCTCAGAAGTGACATCTAGGATATCGAATAGTTATATAAACTAACAAAAGGGTTACTCAACAGAGAGGAAAAGCTGTCAAGAAATAGTGGCAGGCAAATTGTGAGTCTTTGAAATCTTTTTAAAACAGTTCCTTAAAAAGAATTCTTTGCTTAGAGTAAGGAAACACAGATTGGAGAGTTCAGAGGGAAGCAAAATATTTCAGTTTGGCTGGGCACAATATGAGGAAAGTAAAAGGAGGTTGAATAAATCTCAAGGCTATTCAAAGTTACACTTGAGAAATAATGGAAGAGAGGTGAGGTAGTACATAGCTACCATAGGGGCCTTTCCAGCACCCATCTTTCAAAGGGTAGGGGGAGAGGAGCTGACGAATTACAGGCTAGTCGACTCCAACTCATGGACATAAGCAACAAAATAAATTTATTGTGAAAAAATAGAAGAAAATTGGATGACTAAAAATCAAGTCATATGTCAAAAATAAATGACTTCAAAAAAATCTGTTTTTCTTCCTCAATAGAAAAAGTGCCTTTTGGACAGAATCAGAGGAAATGTCATATATTTTGTCTTTAATACTTTTGACACAGTCATTCATAACATTCTAATAAGCAAGTTATGACAACATGGACAAGTTCCAATAATTATGGGAAGCAGCCAAAACAGGTTTAACAATTATGTTGAAAGAATTGCTATACATAATTCTTCAGCAAAATGGAAGGATAGATCAAGCGAATGTGTGCAGGAGTCCGTACTGGCTCCAATGTCTTCAAGATTATCATTAACATCCTGACATCCTGAAGAATGGAATAAATAGTATGCCTATTGAACTAGCACATGACATGAACCTCGGAAGGATTAAATGTATGTTAGAGTATAATTTGTTCTTGAGAAATTGAAAAAAATAATGTAAATACAATACTATTCAATAGGTGCAGGTTAATATACCTTGGTAGGTATAGTCAGTTACATAAATAGAAGATGAAAAACAAATAAGGAAGCAGCAGTTCCGCAGAAAGAGATGTTGGTAATATTTGACCACAAGCTAAACATGTCAATAATGACATAGTGAAAAAGGCAAATATCAGATCAGAATGCAAACAGAAGTGTAGTTTACAATTACTTCACTGGATTCAGTACTGGCAAGGTCTCAGCTTGAGAACTGTGTTCAATTTTGCCACTGCACTTCAAGAAGAACACTGATGAATTGGAGACAGTCCAGAAGAGAGCAACAAGAGTGATTGGAAGCTTAAAAAACATGACTTTTGGGGAAAGACGGAACCAATGAGTAGGTAACTCCAAATAAGAGGAGACACCCTGAGTGAATACAAAATATCATTCTTCAAAAGGGTAAAAAGCAAGTAGGAAGAAAATGATCCGTTCTCACTGTGCAGTGTGATTATAGAAAGAAATAGTAGCCTTCAGCACTGGAAAGAAACACGAGGGAAACCTTTTTAATAGTGACATTAATGGAGAAATTGAGTGGATTATCTCTAGGTGCTGTGGAGTCTTGAGCACTGGCAATCTTTAAAAGTAGTTTAAATGAATAGCTATCAATAATAACAGGTAAAGTAAATGCTGCCTTGGGAGTGGAGAGTAGAGTTGATGAAACCTCAAAGTTTCTTTGCAGACAATTATTCTGTGATTTCATGACTGCATAGAATACAGAATGCAAAATACAAGATACAGAAAGAAGATCAACTCTCTCATATTGGCCTGTATGACATATTAGTCATTTCAGACCCTAAAAATGATTTTTTGTTATCCATTTCTTGCTTCCCTTGATCTATCCAATTTATCAAAAGGCTGTGAATTTATGATTAAAAGTGAGGGCTTGTATTCATTTTTTCCTGGTAAGTGGAACATAATATGACCCACAAAAACAATGATACTGTCTCACTCTTGAATGTGTACATGTAACCTTCTAGTCAGACAACATTTTCACTTTTTCATAGCTCAATAGATCACATGTATAGCTGTAAATTTGTTTCTGTGCTCACCCAAACACGTAAGATTTAAACCATCTTCCAGCAGTAGAAACAAATTGAGCTTATGGCAGTAACATTACTCAACAAAGATGAATTGTCACTTTGATTAAGTGGAACATTCTGATACCTGTTGAGCTAAGTTACTGAAGAAAGATAGACTTGTGTTCTCTGTATCCCAAGACAATAAAAAAAAATCTAAGGGGAGGGGATGGAAGTTTTAATCAGTCTGTAAAAGCAATGCTAAGAATGATTTGTACAGACCTAAATAACTGTAACACACTTACTGAGCTCTTAGAGAAAGAGCTCAAGATTGTATGCCTTCTTATATGCACTCTGAAGTAGAAATAGTTTATGTGACTTTCACAGTTCCATGAAGGGAGAGAAAAGCTTGCCGGAAATAAGGAAAATATTTGCTAATACACTAAAAGAGTTTAAAATATGATCAGTGAGTTTGATTGGCTCTGTTTCTAGGGATCTAATTTAAAACCTCAGAAGCATCACTCTGTACTGCAAAGAATTAACCATTTCCACTCAGTATCTAAAGACTAGAGTCTTTAGAGTACACTACTCAAATTTGTTTGAACACAACATTGGATAGAAATAACTCTTGAAATAATGCAAAATTTAATGATGATCAGATGCTATTTTATGTAAGCTTTAGGAATATCAAATTCATTTTTGATATTCATCAGAAGACAAATTTTTAAACAGCTCTGACAAGCTGAAATGTTAAAAAACAGCATTTGAACAAAGTACTTTTTCCATTTTTTTTTCCCTCAGAAGCAACTGGAAAAGTCTTTCTTGTTTTGAGACAACAGCTTAAGTTCCATCTTTTATTTTGGTGATGTGCAAGATCTTCTTTGGTGTAGGACTTAGGGCAGGACTCAGAAAGATTGAAATCAGGAGGGATCCAAAGAAGCTGGTCTGGATCTACTTGGATGTGCTGGATGTACTGGACATCCTGGATGTAGCTTGGTCCAGTTCAGTCAGAACAGCTGCTCAAATAACACCTGATCCTAAATTGTTTATTAATCTTCTCTATCAACAAGTCCTGCTTTCCACTACAGAGCTCGGCAAGCACCCTCAGCTTGCCCCTTCTAATTCCATCTTCAACACTTTCCACAGAGACTTGAATAAAACAGGGGGTCTTCTGGGGCTGAGCATTGAATAGTGAGACTAGGATGTCCCCAGGGAAAGCTCTACAGATGGTGCCTTCTCTCCCTCCTGACCAGTCAGTCTCAGAGCAGGTTTAAAGTTGACATCAAGGGTTTATTAGGTTGTGCTTGAGAAGAATAACAAATTATTGTATTAAAATTGATGTTCTTTAGTACAGATTTTCCTTAGATGCTATTGGCAAAGTATCCTAATATGATTACTCAGATGCTGAGTAACAAATCATTACTTTCTGTTAAAATAAAAATAGCAGTGATCTTGAGGAGCGTTGTGTCTGTCACTAAAGTCTTTAATTATTTGCATACATAATAGCTTGTGCCATATGCAGTATAAACCAGAAAATGATAATTGTCTCATCTTGAAATAACTATATGAGTCAATATTTTCCCTTCCTAGAAAAGAAAAATTGATATATATAAGGAAAGAAAAAAAAGGGATTTTTTTTGAAATTCTTCAACACAAACTGCAGAATTTAACTGAGAAGGAAAACTTTTTGGTGAATTGTAAAGTCATATGCTAGACTTGAATAGAGAGCATCTCCCCATGAGGAAGAATTTTATACAGACCTTTAAAAATTCTATAGATAGGTATGCAACTACGTTGCATAGGATTTTCTTGAAATGTAGCTTCTTGCTACAAGTTTTTGACAGGAGAAATAGAGAACATTCTCTGTTACTATCTAACAATACAGTATGCACCACAAAGTAAAGATGCTAAATAAAGCATGTATAAAAATATACACTCATGACAGAGACTGAAAGCTATAGCATGGCAAGGAAAGGGTGAGGTGAAATTCGTATGCAAATTTGTGCCAGGCAAGCATTGGGAGTGTAAAGAATCATGGTCCAATATTTTCTGAATCTGTGAGGTTAGCCAGAAACACCCTTTGTAACTAATACTCCAAACTCCCCTCTCTTAGCACTAGAAAAATTTGGGGTTTGTCCTGAACAGGTTTTAATACAGCAGATCTTGGTAACTATCTGAGTCCATTCCCTCTGAGTGATATCATTTCACTGTTGCTCCAAAGAGAAAGTTGCCTTTATCCAAAATTTTAAGCAAGATAGAACAGGAATCTTCTGTTTCAGAAACTCCTATAGGACTCTTTCTTTCTAAACATATTTCTGTGATTTTAATTACCCAAACATATTTAAGCAGTTGTATAACCTGACCCCAAATGACACTACAGAATGAAATATCTTCACTAGCAAGAAACAAAAAGAAGGGATGAATCCTTTTCAGATTGAAAGACAAAAGCCTGATTTTGGGATACAACTCAAAATATAATGATGGTCAACAAACAGATTTTAAACACTGGAAATCATGGTTTATACACACAGTTCATGCTTTCTAGCTAGATAGGTCCAAATTATTTTCAGATATATTATAAAGCCCTTAATTAAATTGCCCTCATCACTGAAATTATCACATCCCATCTATTGTATCTAACCTGCAAAAACAGAAATCACAGGAATCTGGGCTAATTCAGCAGAAAGAGAAGACAAGAGCAGGCTGATCTGATCTTGGAGAAGAGAAACTAAGAGGAGAGACTCAAGTAGGAATTTGATAGGAAACAGGTATGATGTACTGGACACTATGGGAGATACATACAGCATAGGTAGAAAAAGATCTGGATGAAAAACGGTGGTAGTGCCTGCATGGGGAAAGGAAAGAGGATGTTACCATCTTATCGTATGTGATCCTTCAGCTGCGTTTGTGTGTCTGTGTGTGTGTGTGTGTGTGTGTGTGTGCGTGTGCGTGCGTGCATGAGCGGAAAGTGTTACAAATCCAAACTTAGAAAGCTGCGTACTGAAACATTTTGCAACTCCAACATTTTGGAGCTCCAGACTGAGAAGGATTCTCATCAAGTGATACCTGTGTTCCTCAGCTCCTCTTCCTTTCACTTGTCATTATATATCAAAATATATCAGAATTGCCACGATAAACAAATAAATAGATAGACAGATAGATAAATAGTTGAGAAAACAGGGGAAAAGGAATATAAATTATGTTAAGTTCTACATTTATATTTCTTTTTGACCTTATTTTCCTTATTAGAGAACAGTAAACTACTTTTTCTTCTCATGAGATTTTCTGACTTTCTTTTACACTAAAAAAGAGAAAAATTTGATATTTTTCATTAGAATAACAAATCTGCAATAAAAAATATATTTTGTAGCAATTTTTAGCCAACATATGCAAAGCCTTTCTGGCATTTTTATTTTTCCAGAAATATACTTTCTTCCCTTATATCTACCTTTTTGTTACCTTTCTTATCTTCATGTAAACAAGATTAAAATAGAAAATGTTTCCTTATTATACATTTGTATCATGTTTTGCACAAAGAGGGTTTCTACCTGAGTGCTTGCTATCTTATCAATTTTGTTCAGTATAGCATTGCAGATAACTAGCATCACTGAAAACACTCTACAAAGAAAATAACAGAAATTAGAGGTATGGATTTTTTTTTAATTATTTCTTACAAATTTAAAGTCAACACAGGACAAATAAATTTGAAAGTTTTCATAGAAATACTTACCTCTTCTACTCTGCACAATTGCACCGTGTACATGAATGCATACCTTTAGCTGCTAACTATAAATGTTACATACAACGCAGGAAAGGAACTATTGCTAGGCACATATATCTTTTTGACAGAGCATAAGCTAGGAAACCTCATGTGAGTATTTGCGGAAAATTTTCTGACGTATGCTAGCATATTGTGGAATTACTTTTTTTTTTTTTTTTTTTTGGAGGATGTGGGTTTAAATTCAGCTTTTTAAAAGCATAAAAGGATTAGTCCCAATCCTGCTGTCTATAACACTGATGCCGTAACTATGGACTAATTCCACTAATGCCAGTGGAATAAGGTAGATCTGAATACATGGTTGCAGAGCAGAGCGCGTCCTGCAGTCTAATTGGAATTGTTTTGATTTCATTCTTGTTAATTTGAAAAAAAATTACATGCTTGTCACAAAGACTTGGAAGGTGGGCTTAATAGCGCTAGTATTTTTGCACAGCACATACAGTACCTATTTATCAGTCATACATTGGATGTTATCTTTTTTGATGTTGCAAGTTCCATTAAAAAACAAAGGCAACGTATTGTGTATTCAATCTGTTTGATGTGATACATCAAATACCTTCTCAGGTAAAATGATATCAGAGTTGCTGTGGTGAAATCAGTAAATTGAGATCATATTTTGGTTTGTCAACCATCTCTAATTCATGCTCCATGGATGATTATTTATTTACAAGGAAAGTCTACACCACTGGCAAAATGAGATACAGATTAAAATGCACACTTTTAAAAATAAAATATAGATTCTTCTTTCCAGCATTCAACTTCAACCTAGTGTATACATTTTATATTGCATTTTATCTTATGATTCAAGGTTGTACCAGGAGTGTCCTATCTTCAGTTACATCTCTTTCACTCTATTGTGTTCAAATTGCATCTCAAGCTGCAGTTCTAGAATCGCGTTGAAGACAATGAAATGGCATACAAGAAAATAAAAGATGATAGAATTTAATTAATAAGAAATTTTTTCACTCAAATTGTGTTTCAAGCATGGAAATACATTTCACAGGACGAGGAACAAATTCATAACTAAGCAACTGGTCTATAAAACGGCTTATTTAGAAGAGTTGTTAAACTTGTCCTTTGAGTTTCTTCAGTATATAATACTTTAGTATATAATAAAATTCAGTGTACTATGTTAGATTTCCCCCATCATATATGAAAAGAAGGTATTCTCTGATGTGTTTCCAAACACAGACAAGCTCTTGGCACTCTCCTGTGACTACGTGCAGTAGTCTTTAAGAAGTCGTCCAGTATTTGATATGCACCCAGTCCCTAAGTATGTCATAATGCATTTGTACTACAGTTTCATGTATACATCAATAAAGTGACTGTCTGAAAGGACAGGATTGAGAATTCTTAATGAAAACTGATTCAAAACCTTTTACAAATAGTGAATTGTGTATGTTAAAGATATCTCATTATCCACAAACAATTCTTGTTACTGTTAGGTAGCTTCCACGCACGTGGCTACTACCGAACTTTAGTTCTGTACTGGTTAGTATAATATGTCAGACTCAGAGAAAAAATAAAGGAGGAGAGCTTTGTGTTCTGAGGACCAAATCCATTGGTTTCTTTGCTTTCACAGAATCGATGTTGACTTCCTAACTGTGTCGCTGCCTGTTCAATACTTCAGCCTGGCTGAAGTTTTGTGATCTTTATATAAACAAACACTCAGTTTCTTTGTAGTACATTTAAACGTGTCTTTGTTATGCTAGACAGGTACCTAAAGGAGTAGCATTGCAAAAGTGCATGAGGTAGCATTTGCAAAAGTTGTTTCATGTTGTGTAACTGCCACGTTATGGAGATTAATATTTGCAAAATGACCTAGCTATGTTGATCTACAGCTGTAGTTAAAATTCCTTGACTTATAGGATTTGATGAATTTGGAAATTCAACAAAAATGTATAGTCAATTCACGTTGCTCTTATGTTCCTATGGAAATTGATTTCTCTTGCAGAGAACATTTTTGGAACAATTACACATATTCTTTCTCTTTTGTTCTCAGATAAACACAAAATTTTAGAAACATCATAATTTTTCTGCTGTTGTCAAGCTATTCCATCACTATATACAGCCTTCAGCACAAACCAGGATTTGACCACTTGTAATTTCCCTGGTTGCCACCACCTAAAGTGGTCAGCTTCAATTAGCTGTACACCGAGGGGAAGCACCAAAACAAAAGTATAAACCACAAACATGTATGATACATATGCAATTGATTGTGCCAGTGATTGTGGTGTTATGATTACAGAAGGCAGTACCCCTTCAGCTGTATATAATTACCAAAAAGAAAGGAATGTATGGAGGAACAGGTGCATATTACTATTGTACACTGTCATTCTTCATAAGGGGGTTCTGCCTATCACCAGCTTCTGGCCAGTATGGTGAACATACCGCGACCTGGTAAGAAAAGGGGTAGACAGAAATTTGTTGCAGCTTTAGTCAAAAATGTTGATTGTGCGCAGGCTATGAAAGAGGCTGTTTGCCTCATAAAAAGAGTTGACAGAGAAGGCTTGAAAAACATGATGAATAATTTAAAACATTTCCACAGAGGCCTCAGAATAGCATGATAGTTAATCAGAGCTGCAATCCCTCTTTATTCAGGCAGATACCTCAGTACCCAATTAACTTGAAGCATTTGCTTGATTCCGATTGAAATAAATAGAACATAAAGACAAGCTGAAGTATATTACTGAAGAGGAACAGACTGCTGAACAGTGCCAGAACAGACAGCCTGGATATGGGAGATACTTTAGGAAGCAGAGACAGGACATCTGTGTGCAGCTCAAGGATAAGCAGAAGGCTCTTCAGTGATATTAAGGGAAAGGGAGAGAGAATTATGAATCCGAGATCCTTGACTCCAGCAAATTGCAGCATCACTTCAAGTGGTCTCATCATCTTTGGCTACCTTGAGGAGGAA
This sequence comes from Struthio camelus, assembly GCF_040807025.1. NCBI lineage: Eukaryota > Metazoa > Chordata > Aves > Struthioniformes > Struthionidae > Struthio > Struthio camelus. The sequence continues at coordinate 79,867,862 of NC_090944.1, read as the reverse complement.
TCAAAGTCAATCCACTGAAACTTCTGCACATAAGCAGCCTAATGTCAATAGCAGCAGCAGCACTTCCTCTCTTATAAAGCTATCTTCATGTCTGCAATGCTGCAGTGGTCCCATGCATATAGTCAGATCTTATGCAATAATGGTATCTGGTGGATTGGACTGGGGCAATACGTCATTGGAGAGCACAAATCTATTTGCTAAACATTTTAGCTGTCTGTGTAGCATTGCGAGGAGTATGGGGAATAAACAAGCAGAAGACGACTGTGATTTAATTGGCGTAGCACAGACTTGATGGAATAGGTAGGAGATTTTAAAATATTAATAGGCTGCCCAGGAAGGACTGGCTAGGGAATGGATAAAGGAGGAGGTGTTCCCTTACATACCGAAGATGTAAGCGCTTGATCTGAGGGATAGAAACTAGGAGCTGAACTTGCTGCATAGTGAAAAATGGGGAAAGAACATTGTTCAAGTGGAGACATACAGACCGCCTCTCCAGAACCATCATTTGGATGAGTTTTCTTCCTGAATACCTGGAGGAATCATCTAAAGCACAAGATGTGGAAGTAAAAAATACATAAGAGAGAAAAACAGCAGACCCAGAATATCTAGTTAGTTGTTGGGATGCATTCATGATAGTTCGTTAACACAGAGATGGAGGAAGCAGCAAGGATGGAGGTTCCTGCAGGCTTTATTCTAACCAGCTGGGGAGGATCTAGCTGAGAAAGTCCAGGTAGAAAGCAGCTTCAGTAGGGGTGACTATGAAATGAAAAAATCCTTAGCCCAGAGAACAGGAAGAAGGAGAACAGAAAAACAACACCAATGGACTGAAAGACTTTGAGTCCAGAGAATTAGTATACAAGATCTAGTGGGAGGTAAGTCCACAGAGAAAAATAATTAGGGAAAGCTGGCATTTCCTCAAGGAAATGACACCATGGGTAAAAGCTATTCCAGCACAGAGAAAAGCAAGAGGGCTGTGGCCGAACCATGAACTTGTCCGTGCGAAGTCAGAAGAGCTAAAACACAACCTGCAAGTGACAATAAAGAAGAAACAAGAAATCAGATGGGTTAGCAGTAAAATTAAAAAAAAAAAAAGTCAGTCCATTGGACAGCAGAGATGGAAGACAAACAGCAGATGATCGCAGGCCAAAGCATTAAAGGCAATTTTACATCTTTCTTTACTAAAGAGGTCATTTACAGTTCAGTAGAGTAGCACAGTTAGTATCAGTTTCAAAGGCAGAACATTTCATACTACAATTGGGAAAGCACATGCTAAGGAGAATTTGAAAAAATATACATTTTATGAAATCGATCAAGTCAGACTAATTTCTTCCCAAGTAGCTGAAAAATTGTCCAAATGACTCTTAAGAGTCTTTACATATTTGTGAACTCATGAGGGAAACAGAGGTACTAGAGAAGCAAATGGGACAAGATGGTGCCCATATCTGAATTGAGGAAAAAAGAATATCTAGAAGAAAAAAAAAAAAGAAAATCAGTACAGACTTGTGAAAAATAAGCTATCTCAAATCAAACTAAGTTGCTTCTATGATGGGGTAGCAGGCCTCGCAAATAGAGAAGAAACAGTGACTGTCATGTATCTTGACTTTTGATATAGTTAGAAAAGACATCCTTATAAGCACTAGAAAGAATTATGGTCTAGATGAAAAGTAAGTGACAAAGTAGCGGAATAACTGCACCAAAGAGAATATTAATCAATGGTTCTCTTTCAAATGAAAAGATGTACTGAAGAGGGCTCTGCAGAGTCTGTTGTGCATTCAGTTCTGTTCAGTTCTTTCATTAAAACTAAAATGAAGGAATAGAGCACGTCTATATAACTAGTAGATTACCTGAAGCTGGAAAGTACTATAAGCATGCTGGGGGATGGAATTAGAATTTAACTCAGGAAAAAAAAAAATATGTAATTCAACAGGATCAAAAAGAAAGTTATGGTAGATGATTTAATTTACAAATTGGGCAGGAAAAATAACTTGACAAAATATAGGATAGGTTACTGAAGATTTGGTATTAAAAATAGAAATACTTGATAATTCAGGTAAGTTGTAGACTGTGTAGAAGTAAGAAATGTCACGCCTTTGCAAAAAAGGCAAACATCATTCTAGGAAGCGTGAACAGAATTATAGACACAAGCCAAGTGAAGCAATTCTTCCTCTGCAGAACACTGGAAAGCCTCACCTGCAACTGCACTATCCAGTTAAGGAATTTCTGCATTCTTTAGAAAAATATAGGCCAACTAAGACAGTAAGAGAGAGTAATGGGTAAATAGGTGCATATGAGGAAAGTTTGGATCAGCTAAGGTCATTTAGCCTAAAGAAGAAAATTTTAGAAGGATAACGTGGCACAGTACTGATATTCTAAAACATAAAGGGTTGCAAAGAAGGAAGGAATAATCTAGTTTCCATTTTGACATCAGCTATGAAATAAGGAGCTTTAATTACATTCAGGAAGATTAATGTGATCTTATGATAAAGAATTGTGAAGCATCAGAATAGGTCACGTGGGGAGGCTGTGGAGGCTCCATCACTGGAGGGCTTTAGGAATAGGTCAGACAAACTTCTCTTAGGATTAATGCACATACCACTGATTCTTCCTTAGAGCAACAAGGCTTGCCAGGTGACCTCTCAGGTTTTTTCCCAGGAATTTTTCCAGATTCTCCTCTGTTTTCCAAAAACTCTTTCTCCCCAAAAATCTAAACTTTCCAGTGACTCCTTTTTCATTCTCAGTTAGCAACCTTCTTGTATCTAAAACCAAGTTATTTTTAAAGGCACCCAGCAGTAGTACTTTTCAGCTCAATTGCTGTAGAAAAGGACAGAGCTCAAATCCTGGAGCTAGTAATTGATGCGTTTGGAGCTCCACAGATGCTTATATAACTCTGCCAGATAGTGCCACAAGCATCCTCCTGGACCATCCAGATATCCTTATTAACAGATCTGCCTCTCAAATGTCCTCTCAGTACTCCATCAGTGCCTGAGGAGTGCCTCTCAGTACTCTCACCAGTGCCGTCCTAATATTTTTTATGTCTTAAATGCATGCTGACAGCTTTACTGCATAGTCCATGTTGAATACACTTCAGTCAATTTCCTTCTACTCTCTTTCAGTTTCCGTCTTTCACTCTGTTTTTTTTTCCTTTCTCATCTTCTCTCTATCTTTGATTCCTTTACCTTCTTCACCTGTATCAGTCACTCCTTTCTCGTTTATTAAGTGTAAGGGAATGAAGCTATCCCACCCTTTTACCGAAGCTTTTAACATTCCTCATACAGATGCTGAATGAGTAAATAAGCACTGTGACAACGAGATAAAAGACAAAACTACAAATTCACATTTCTCCTGTAGCTTTCTCTCACATTATTGATTCAAAATATCTGAAGATATAATAATTTTTGATGAAATTACCTACCACTGAATAGCATATATTTCTTTAAATCAATTCATGTTAAAAACCTGGGAAAATACACATAATAAAACAGAAAAAGATTGTGACAGTGCCTCATTTCAGCATTTCCAAAATGAAACATTCGGTCCTTATTTTGAAACAACTTCTGTTCTTAATTTTCACAGTTTAATCCTGTTAAAAACTACAACACATTCCAAAATCTAAATTAAAAGAAAATATTGCAAATAGCCTGCATTTTTTATAATTCGTGTATGTACAGTACAGCATATGTAAAAATGTTGATTTTATCACTATTTCTGAATGTGGTCAGATTTCAAAATCTAACATTCTGTCACGGGACAGAATTTCAGTCTTTCTTCTCTGCTTTTCCACTATTTACTTCACTTCTGCTTTCCGAACAGTATTTATCAGTCTACTAAGGCTTTCTTGCATGACTATAGTAAACATAAATTTGGCACAGCTGCAGTTTGGACTTAACCAGCCTTTGTCCCAAAATTGTCATTCATGTTATAGACAATGTCTACATCACTAAGTAATTTGGTGCAGCAGGAGCACAACAGTAGATCCAGATGCTTATTCTTGAGGGTCCTCTTATCTCCATTGTATGTGATTCAGAGGGTTTGCTTTGGATTAAATTTAATCAGGTCTCCTGGGCCAAACATCTCTTTCATATGCATAGCTTAAAGATTTCTGAAGATAAAAATTGCTTCACTGACACTGGAGGACCTTGTGGTGCTGCAGCCCATACATACCATTTGCATACCATTTGGGAACCTCAGATGAAACACTAGGTGCTTTTGGGCACAGTTTCCAGTTTAGTTCTCTCTGGAAAAGGTCAGATTGGCTTACGAGAAAAGAGAGAAGCTCTGCTGAAAGCCCATATTAGATGAGTTTGTGAGCAGGCACTATAACAAAGTAAGAACAAATTTTAGTTTGTTATAAATACTCTGAAAGATAAAACCTAGCTAACAATAAATAGTCTGGGACAGATTATGCTAATCCAAAGCAAAACTGAATGACCGTGGATACATGATAACTGTACCTATACGTGACTCACTTGGCCACTGCCATTTTACTTCTTTTAAGAGACTTTCTGCAGTTGTTGTGAAGGTCCTACACTATGGTATTTTTGTTCTTGGGGAGGGGAGCAATCCTAAGGGCCTGAGCTGTGGATATGTCAGGCAGGAAAGTTCCTATAGCAGGACAAATATATAACTTTAAAAAAAAAAAAGTTGCCTTTCCTTGACATTCATGCCTTCTTTTCACATCCTGCTCTCAGTTTGTTCTTTCACATCAAGCACTGGCCCGCCACTTGTGCTAGGTGGGCCAGCTTGTTTTGGGGAATTTAATTTTGTCTTTCAGCCTGGGCAGTCCATCAAGGATTGAATTTTATAGATCCTGAAATGAAAAATGGAAGTAACGCATTGCACCATTGTGTCTCCCAAAGCATGCAGAGGGTTTTGTCCAAAAAGCCAGTAAGCGCACGGTACAGAAATGACTTGTGGGCTCTCCTCAGCTCCCAGGGTGAACTGCCAATGCTCTTAGCTAACCACATCGAATCCTGCAGGAAGAAATCATTGCTGTCATTGTTTTGAAGGAAAACTCAAGATCAGAAAGCAAGCTCATAAGCAGTTTCATCAACAGGCTATTCCTTTTCATGGAGATTGTTTATTTTTTTTATTTTTTGAAATTTCTGTAATCACTATGCACACCTCACTTTGCCCCCTTTTCTGTATACTGGGGTGGCAGATAAGAAAAAACTTACCTTCAGTTGAGAGTCAAGAATGTGTAACTGTTTTCAGATAAAGAACTGAAGACGTGGTACGTTTCAGGAAGAGTCCCAAAGAGTGGGCAACTTCCACTTTCAACAATGCAATCCTTACTTTAACTATGAGAAGAAGAAGAAATATTTAAGTCAAGGTGTAGGACTCTCACAGAGGCATGGATATAAATAAAGCTACTGTGACGTTAAAGTCCAGTCTCAGAATTGAAAAAGCCAGATGACTCACTCATATGCAGGTATCATGCTACCGATCATCCTCAAAGATACCCAAGGGTGTTGTGCAAAACTTCTGACAAAAATCTGACATACACCACTCTCCCCCTCCCACGATACATTTTACTTTGTGTCTGATAAGAGGGTTACAATATTCTGAGGGGCAAACTCTTAATTTTTAAAGATGAACTCATTCTGAGAAGGCAATATGTCCATCATTATTAATTTCTACTGCTCAAAAGTCTATTTGATGATCAACAGAAAGAAGGTGCAGGATTAATCTGACTGCTGACTACCAGTCAGAATCAAACAGCTTAGAAGTATTCTTTAGCTTACATAAAGCTATGAAGACTTGCAATAAGGAACCGGACCGTGTCTCTGAATTTTTCTTTTCTGGAGTTAAATGTCTTCTTTCTTCTCTCCAAGAGTTTTTCTTCATCAATACGTGCAGGAGATCCTACTAAGTAGCTTCTATTGAACTTTATGAACCATTCTTTCCTTTAATTTTACTTAAATTCTTTCTCCATTTTTCCTATCACGTACTTCCAATTCAACAAATATTTGTTAGATATGTATACATGATAACTATCTTATATTGATCCACAGGATAAACTTTTTAGGTTGACAAAATTCCATCACAAGGCAGGAAGCACCTCAAGAGAGATCGTCTCTCAATTTTATTTATAACTCACATTTTCTTTCACTTAATTGCTTTGTTTTGTTTAGATTAAGCATGATGGAAACACAGAAAGAAAAGCTGCATTTTTTTTCCTGATACAGATTTTAAGAGTTTTTGATACAGAGCTGAACCATAGACAATTAGAAAATATGGTGCTTTCTAATTTCACAGTCATTCTGCCAGAATATATTCAGTGCCAGATCTGCTGATTTTAATAATTAGAACAATGGCTTTTTCTGTATTTTATGATTTTGTGGTACTGTTGCATAAACTGCATATAAACAAGAGGAAATTAGTTAGATTCTACAGTGAAATGCCATGATATTTTCATGACAGTGGTTCAGTAGCACTTCCTGAATACTACTTGATGATGCATAAGTCCTGCTTAACTTCAGAATCTGAAGGACTGCAGAAAAAAGAAACCAAAACAAAAATCCAACTTACTTGTAAAGGAGATTATCTAATAAAGAAGCTACTAAGATGAATATATTGAACCAAGATGTTTCTTTTTTCAGTATCACGTTAAGAATAACATCATATCATGATAACCTACACATTCAAATTTACACTAGTGTAAATGATTTTACTTACCATATATCACTATAATTAATTTAGAAAAAAGTTTAGAGCTTGGTTTTCACTTCAGACAAAGACTTAAACCTGAGGAAGGAATGGAGAACATTTGAAACAGGAGTGAATCAAAATTGTCATTGAATGAAGATAGGAGAATTCTAATAGTGTCAAAGGTAGTGGAATATTGCAAAAATATGCATCTTACACTGGTATTTTTCACACTTTCTTCAAAGCTCAGCTATAGCCTCAGGTTACAGAAGGAGACAAATAGGGAGTAGGATATACCTATTTCACATTTTAGGTCAACCTTAAGAAACAAAGCATTGAAGAAAGTACCATTTATCTGAATCAGCTTTTCTTTTCTAGATGTCTTATCTGATAAAAACCTGAAATGAAAAAGTGTATGGCTCTTCTATTACCTGTCTCCTTGTCTTGAAATCAGTTTCTCCTTTGCCTAATTCTGAAAGCTGATCTCCTTCTGGATGGTTTTGCTGAAATCTACACTCTAACTTAGCATGTGTGAAAACAAAACACAGGTCAAACTGAATAAAGACCTTCATTTTTCTGATGTTTACCAGGAAGGAAAATAAGATTCAAAGGCACCTGAAGTAAATTATGCAGCTGATGTTTACAAACTAAATTCTTCATTGAGTTATGAATTATTATTACTGATAGAAGCATGTACTGTTTTAAATAGGACAGATGAAAGTGGATGACTTTGTGGGAATTAAAATATCACATGTGAATATTACTTTCTTTTGACTGGTCATTTAACAGACTTTTTTGAAATCTATTGTTTAATTTCATATGGTTACCTTTATTACTACAACCACTTTGATTTGTGAATTATATGCAGACTTGAATATATTGACATTTTAGAATTAACCTAAGATTTGAAAGGAAGCTTCTCTTTCTCATCATTCTTCACTTCCAGGGTATGCAAAAAAATATCAGTTGGTCAAATGAAAGAATTAATTCACAGATTGAATTAGCAAGGGCATTTGGAAAAAAGGTAAGTATACGTATTTAATGTGTCATTCTTACTGAAAGAAACCATTTTTGAGAGGTTCATAAAGTTTCTATTTAAATGAAAGAAACTGGTTTTTTTTAAAGCACTTACAATAAAAAACCTTGTAACATCTTATCAGGCCTTTTTTGCGAGTTTAATAAAGTCCAAGCTGAATGCAATGGAAATCTGTTAATTTTAGAGGTCCAAACAGCACAGTAGTAATGACTGTTACTGGATTAGAGTGTATGAAAGAGGAACTCAGCATCTAATGTGGGAAACAAACTTGTTAAGGGAATTATTTGTTAAAACTGGGAAAAACCTCTCATGTAAGTTTTTGCCAATATATTCACATTTAAGAAAAGGTACATAGAAAAAAATTATGTACAAGACCAACATAAAGGCTTAGTGACCACATGCTGTCCTACTAAATCTAGATGAGGGTACGGTAGAAATTTCATTTTTGACCTTGTGTTAGAAGCCGTAAGGCTGGAGAGGAACCTTGATAATTTCATCAAGTGACTTATTGTCCTGTGATTTCTTCAATGTTCAGATTATTAGTACAGTCTCCACAAGTCTTCTTTAGCAAGACAAAGAACTAATGGAATATGGATATTCCATACGAAGAAATAACATGGAATAAAAATATGGGTGTCATGGCAGGCAGCTTTAATAGAGAAAAAATAAATAGTTTGTCATATGTTTTGAGGACTTGAGAAGACTTTGTACTTTAATGCAAACATCTTGCAAATAAATGTCCAGACTAATTAAACACCTCTTAAGCCCTTACCAGGTGGCTTCTGCAAGCTTCTATGCTTGTACAAATTCTTGTACAAATGTCCTATGAAATGCAACAAAGATTACACTTTTCCAACAGAGTTTTTAGAAAATTACTCTAGAAATCCAATGAATGTGAAAATTACTCTAGAAAGCCAATGAATGTTAAAGAACTGTAACTTCTTTTGAGTTTTTTTAAACCAATTCATAGAATTCTAGTATGGTTTGAAATCTGCCTAGATACATCATGATTTGTATGTGAATTTTCAGTAAGATACTGTACAAGGATGAATTTCTCCATGAACAAATGACTATAGTTTTACATTTCAGGGCTTTCTTGTTTATACTTACTACATATGAGCAGATACAAGTTCCAGGAGTTACAGCTCTTCCAAGTTGTGCTGACACTGCTTATCTTTTGCAGAAGTGTTTAATGAGTTCATTACATATGAAATGTTGAAAAATACCTAGTCAGCTCACATAGCATTTTGTTAGCCGAAGGCATCCAAAGGTGTTAGAGCAAACATTCATTCACAAACATTCACAGTAAGGTGAGCTTAACCATGAGTTAAGCATTAACTGCAACCTGCATCAGCAAGACACATGCGTCTTGTCATTGCTCCAGTGAAACCCTACTATATCCTATCCTTGTCTAGGTACACAGAAAATAAAAGCAAGCATAATGTTGAAGTTCTGTTTTAGAATGGGGAACGTGACTGTCGTCTTACCATCTTTGATATCCACCAGTACAAGAGTAGATTTTGGACCTTGATAACATAAATTTGTTAAGTTAATTAGTAAGCACACTAATTTTTGTCTACTCTAGCAAACTGAAAGATTTTTATCTGCATACGGTTTATATGTACAAGCATAGAAACTTGGATTTCATTAGAGGAATGTATTGTCACCATTTGAACTTGTGGTTGTTGCCTACCCTATCGATTTTTGTAGCATACTTGCTTTCTAGAGAACAGAGTTATAGGACATTTTTTACAGCTTTTCAAAAATCCTAGCAACACTGCAAGAGAGTAGGCTATACAAACATAACTTCCTCAAATAACACTTGTGCCATTTCCATTATCATACTATCAAAATGCAGGAACAATCGGGATTTGCTCTAGAAAACAAGGAGATGAGTGTGGGAACTTTCAAAAAGCCTGCCACCCCAGGATATAACCAGGGCAGGAAAGAGAACTGACAAACAGGGAAGGAAAGAGGAAGTTATGAGCATAAATTGGACAGGAGTGTAGGAAACTGATGTGGAGTGGCACTGCTGTGGACATGCATTTAGTACTGTGAAGAACTCCAAACTCTGGGATTTCCTCCCAATAAAAAACAGGATCGCTAACCATTCACAGGCTACTGAAACCTCAGATGCCTTATACGCTGAGTCTGTTTTTGACAAAAGCTGACTATTCATTAACAGAAATAGGCACCATCTTACCACAGTGGTAAGCTGAAGGACACATTCATCATACTCCTTCTGCCTTGGCATTCATATTACAATACTATTATTAAAGCGCTGTTAAGTCCAGAAATCTGGCAGGCTGCATTTTGGATTTATTAACAAACACTTTGAAAATGTCATAAGAGCTGCCTTTTGTCTTCCTGAAATACTGCCAAACCAAAAACTGTGGTCAGCAAATAAGCATCATGGACATTGCTGATTAAGGTCTTTGTGGTGTTTGTTACTTCCAGAATTGATTATTACAACTACCTATTTTTTGGTTTCATTGATTGCACTATTCAAACACTGCAGTTTACAATGGATGCAACAAATCAGTTCATACGCAAAATTTTGAGTACTGTGAAAAACCAACCCTATATATTTAACTCATCATACATTTCCCACTGCATTTAAAGTATTATTGCTGGTTTGAAAGATCCTGAGAAGTAATAAATTACACTATTGAGCAGTAAGTGACTGGGAGCAAGAACTGAACTTCTCAGCAGCCAATCCCAGAGAGCTCTTCAGGATTTTACTTTGCTATTGCTTAGTTATGCACTCAAAAATGTTCATGGGAAGTGAATGAAAAGGGATTTATTAAAAATAGAGAGGACACTCCCCTAAATTGTATCTTTATGCATTAAAAAAAAACAAACAAAAAAGCATAAACCAAGATATGTCTCTTCTGCAGTTTCTTTATTCCATGCCCTCAGCCATATCACTGTAAAAAAAAAAAAAAATCTCTAAACTCTGGTGGGTTGACCCACTTACATGGGCCAAGACTAGAGATTTGGAGACCTCTCTTCCAAACAGACTCAAGGGACACAATAGCTTTGGGAAGCTGTCTTGACTTTTTGTCTGACACAGAAAAACTGAATAGTACAGAAATGGTATAATTGTTTCTTTATATAAAACTTTCTTACTCCATTGGCCTAGAGTGCTGTGGGAAAAGAAAGATAATGAGCTTTAGCTAAATGAGTGGTTTATGAAAGCCGGAATCAAGTTGCTTCTCATTTTGTCTCCTAGGTGTTACGCACAATTCACTGGCAGTCTTTTCTTCTCCTAGCAATAAACATATACTCAGTAAAAATTACCTTAAATTCTGGCAAGTAGCAGTGGAAACTTGTGGTGTTTTACCATGGGGGAGAGAGGAGGTACAAGCTGTAGAGATAAAAACAGAGAATATGCTTGGAGACTTTAAATGCTTTTCCTTCATTATTAAAGTTTCTGTCAAAACATCTCTGAGCTAAAACTCTACTTTGGTGCTGACTCACATTAAGTTCCCATTAACAATATTATTACTGTCATTATGACAACAGTATCTACATTCTGCTTCACTCAAAGCAATTGGGCTTTGAGGCTCCAGAGAACACTGTGAAATTTAATACCTTTTCCAGACAGAAAAGATGAGAGCTGTCCATGTTTTGCCTCTGTTAAAGATGTACCACTTATACTTTATGACTTACCTTTCCGGAATTTTTAATTTATAAAGCCAGTTTTATCTTTTCTTTAGAAAATGGAAATGTTGCATATTTTTAGACTGACAGTATGTAATACTATCAAAAGGTATATAACACCTACATACCACTGTTCTCTTTGCCTATGAAACATGCAAAGGGATTCAGAGGAACTGAACGAACAAACAGCTCCAAATATATTTTATTACTTTCCCCTCCACTCTCATTTCCTTCCCCCATCTTCTCAAGAAGCAATTACAGTGTAAAATATCAGTAATCTGCGAGTGACCATATAAATACAATGTGGACCTGCATCATTATTTTACAATTTTTTTACATCAGGTAAAAAATTCAAATTGACAAGTAGAAAACAAATAGAACTCTAAAAATAAATGCTTAACTTGTTCCAATTCAGTTGGTACAGAACCACAGAAAAGATTGTTGATGAATCCTTAATACTTATTTGAACTGAACTGCAAATTGTTTCATAGTATCTGGCTTGCAGAAAGCTACTATTACTAAATGAGAAGCACAGCTATATAAAGAGCTTGAAATCTTCAATAAAGTCTTTCTTTTTTTAATGTTCAGCTCACATAAACACTTACAAATTGCATTTGTCAAAAGCTCAGTATTGAGCACTTATTGAAGTAGGCTGAAAAGTCTGTGACTGTGGATAAGAGAAATGGAAAGTGGGGATATCATGACATATTTGTGCTGGACCAAGAATACACAATACAAGCATAATAAAGTTAACAACAAGCAGGAGAGAATTGGCTACGTAGAACGTCACGAGTCAGTCATGCTGATCTGATATGCTATCCGTGTTTTTTTTTTTTTCTTTTCCTCCTGGAGGTTATTCTTCTGATTTTTATTTGCCAGTCATCACCAATTTCAGCAATGAATCACTTTAGCTCAAGAAGGATATCAATATACAGTTTCCATGAGGAACTGTCATGATCCTGAGGAGCATTCACTTTGATAACACAAATATCACAATATTAGTGAAGGCATGCTTTGAGCAAAACTGCCAGTCACAGGTGGGGTGCAATGTGAAAGACAAGCAAGGGATCATCTGGCCCATGGGCTCACATAGACTTGCCCGTGTCAGGGGACAGGACTCTTTCAAGCAAGGGACCTCATGCAGTCACTCATATCTGCTCCTTCTGCAAAGGGGACATTTTTGCGGAATGAAGACAACTACTTTACCATCCAACTCATTTGGTTAGCACTTCTACTGCCTCAAAAATATAAAAAAAAAGGAGGCATTTGTGCTGATAGAAAAGGAGCATTACAAACACAGGACAGCCACCTTTACCAGCACCACTTTATCAGCTGAAAATGGACTTGAGCAGCTCTATTTACTTGCTGATATCTTTAAAATACCTAACTTCTATTGATTTAGGTGTCTATTTCTTCCTGTGCCTGGTTCAGCTTCCAGGTAAGAAAAAACATTCAAATAAATCACTAGGCTTTTTTTTTTTTTTTTTACTGACTTTACAGTAGGAGATCTTAAGGAGAACTTTTATTAATCAGTAAAGGCACATGCTCTGTAAACAAACAGTAATATCCAGACAGTACCATATCTACAGATAGAAAATCTCCATGATATCCATCATATCTCCATGATAGAAAAATAAGTCTTTCCCATTGAGTGTTTTCAAGGCCCTTTTAGCTGTGCCATATGTAGCTGAAGCCACATAATAATGGTCTATAGTCTCCCTGGTAGTTCTATGTCTGGGTATATGTAGATAGGACAGCCATGGGACTACTTGCATTAGGGGTTAAAGACTTTAAGAGGAACTGAATGCTCTCCTGTGTAAAAGACTTGAGAGGAACAGTGTTTTGTCCTCGGTGAAGTTTATTTCTTTATGAGTAAGGAGCCAGAGATGGACCTTGTTGTTATTCCTGCCCTAAAGTTCCAGAGAAAGGTTTACAGTGGAGAGCTCTTGACTGACATCTCACACTAGGAATCAAAGGAGGGTATAACTAAGAAAAAGGTGACCATGAAAGACAGCCTTGGACAATTATCAAAGAATGTATAGGTAAATATAACAGGTATGACAGAATATCTAAGGGTCAAGGTGTGGAAAGTATAAAAGTAAAGGAACAGTTGTGTGCACTATTGCTAGGCCTAGGAGATAATAAACTCTGTTCATAAGGGACAGTCTCAAATTGGTTAAAACAACCATATCCAAATTGCTTGTACAGCAGGATTAAGCAGGAGGGCAGACCACCTACCTGGGGAGCGAATATTTATTTGCAAGTCAAATCATACATCAGAAAACTTAGGAGGCAACATGCAGACAATTCAATGAGATCAAATTAAAATAAAATTGGGAGGCACTTCCTGAAGCTGTCAGCCACTTCTATGGCCCATATTCAGAGCGCCAATTAGTGGTCATAAATAATTCATCTCAGCTCAGGTAATCTCAGTGCCTGCGATGTAGGTCATTGTGGAGATAGTCAACTGGATAGGAAAAAGGCCAGGGGTACCAATATAGAGAGTTGCTGGTAAGATTACTGGTAAGATTACACTACATGTTAAATAGAAGTGGCTTTCCAATCCCAGTCCTAATAATTGATTGCTCCCTATTACAATCCTTAGAGAACTTAATCTTTACAAGTCATACAGAAAGATACACTGTTTTCTAAAGATTAAAAACATAAAGACTGACAGATTGCGAGGATACTGACCAGGCTTTCAAAGCACGATAATTCCCTTTAAAGCAATATTAAAACCGCTGTAACAGAATTTTCTACATACTTGTCTGTACCTATAGAGTTCCAGAGGCATCAACAGTTTTTAACCAAGTAAACTAATATGGCCAATCACAAAGTGTCCTATTAGAACTAGTCAGGGAAAACTGGAAAGAAGAAGAGAAAAGTCCCAGCGTTCTGCAGTATAAGGTGCAAGTATTTGGAAAAGATTGACATCCTAGGGAGGTGACCCAACAAAACTCCAGAAGGCCCATAGTAAACAGGTATAATAGTATAGTAACAGAAAGCAGGAAAATTTCAACCACGAGCTAAGGCACTAGCACCACTGTAGCTTTTTTCTAGGCTCATCTAATGTACTTCACAGGATAGGCCTGGTAGGTGGTGACGGCTACTAGGCTGGACATAGGTGCAAAAAGTAAATTAACCATTTGAACAAATTAAACCAGGGAAAAGTTGTATTTCAGGAGCACGCAGTGTTTGGACCAGCTGTGAAGAACAGCACAGAACTCAATAAAAATGGAAAATATAGTTATCATAACTTTGTAGAATTAATGCAGCCCAAGAGTTTGGAGATGTGTTCTTAAAGAAAAAGGTGTGAAACAATTACACTTATCATTATGAAGATATGCCTCCAGGAGAAAGCGTGTTAGAAGATTCAAAATCCCTCTAAAACTGTATTCCGAAAGAGCTAGATAAAACATTAAAGTGGTCAATAATAATTAATCCCATAACTGTTGGGATAGTCCCTAGATCAGATAGCTCACTGACCGGATATAGACTTCCAACAAACAAATATATTTCCAAACTGAAAGTGAAGAGCTGAGGGACTGTTAGCTTGAACAGAGAAAATGAAAAACATATTGGAGGGTAAAACCTAGTCCCTCCAGGATGCAAAAGAATGTGAATTTATTGGAAAGATGACCACAGGAGTTCGCTGGTGTTAGCTTTCAAAGCAGGGAGGAGACACCCTAACGGCATGCACTGAACAGATGCTGGGGATCACATATTACAGATGTCTACAGCAGACATGTCTGTACCCACGTCATTCACCCAAGGCTCCATTTAAATTCAAAGGAGGAACAAGTGCTCTAAGTAGTGAATCCCAGAGGCTGTACCAAGGAATGAGTAAAGCATGGACTGATGGCTCATTATCATTCATACGCTTGTATGTGTGTACCTACAACTACTACAGATGCACTTCTTTGGAAATTAATATAATAAAAGTACTAAAACTATTATACCGTTTCTCTTTATTAAAATAAATAGCATATGCATGGACATCTGTTAACATATACAGTACAAAAGTATTTAAAACTGTTTTGTCAATTACTGTTTCAATAACTGCTTCACTATAGCAACATCTGTTGTGATAAATATGAAATATTATCTTGAATTTTGGATTACAAGTAAATACATATCATAAGTGTGTGGCGCACATTCTCTCTATTTGCAGAGTGCTCAGACTTTCAAAACAATTTTAAAAAAACTCTGATGAGCCAAAAACAGCTAATGATGTAACTTTACTCTCTCAATACCTAATTACAACAGGCCAAATCAATTGGTTTGACAGGGACTAAACAAGTAGTTAGCTGGTGATTAAATCACCTTTTGCTGTCCTTGTTCTTTGCCAGTGTGGAATTTTATAGATTGTCCATGATTATTTATAGTAAAATTATATTAGCAACTCACAGCAAACTACACATTAACATTGTCTCTCTTCTGCTGCCAAGCACTGCATGGGCATACAACACCTTCCTCTAGGTTATTTTTGTTCTTGGGGAGCTACAGGGCTCTTCAGTGATTTTAGAACTTGCTAGAAAACTTACCTCAGGAACATCTGCAGCCAACAGTGATCCACAAACAATATTATTTGTCTGCAGTAAGGTATCTCAAGTAGTTGAGGACAGATATCCGCAACTTAATATTCAAAATGCAAGCTGTGCTGGTTAATTAAGATTCATTATGCAAGTTGGAAAGTACTGGAAGACTGAACAATCTGTGAGGAAGAAAAGGCTCAAAAAAGCTGCAGAGTTTTGAATCTTCTAGGGAAAGTTAGCAAATGAGAAACCCAGCAGAGTTTCAAAACCTTGCCAACACTTTTCTGAGGGAACAAATACCTTGCCTGAAATAGAGCTGTTTGTTAGAAAGATGAGCCTATAAAGATTTTTTTTTTTTTTACCTTGGCAGGCTCTTCAATTGTTATTATTTCACTCAGTCGGAAGACTGTTGTACAAAGGCAGCAGTAAATTAGAGCCTTTCCATTCCATTTTTAGTAGAAGGTGTCGTACCACAGATAATCCATAGTGTATTGGACTGGACGGATGGAAGTTGCCTGCTTTGTGCATTACTCCCACTTTGGTGCTGTGATTGCAAGCAGAAATAGATATCAAAATACCACACTCATACGAAAATATTTCTTGTTACTTAAAGCAGTGACTGAAGCCCATTTTACAGAAGTAAGTTTTTATCACTTTTAGTCAGGCCAATTTTAGGCACATCTTGTAAGCTATAAATTTAAAGTGCATCTGGATTTTCTCAATGAACACTGCATCTACTGAAGCACATATTTAATCCCTTAAATTCAAAAGTCCATGTACACAGTCATGTACCATCTACATATTTTTCTTTCTAAACACAATCACACAGATAACTCATGCATGCAACACACATTATATTTAAAACTTCTTATAAAACTTCAAAATGAATTTCAACGGACAGTAAGAAATGCCTGCTCACTGTCTCTTGGAACTGTTTATCCAACGTCACTGTTAACTTGTTAGTGAAGTCGTATTCACCTACATAAAGATTACAATAACAACATCCACTATGCTATTTCCCACAGCCCACCACAAACCCTGAGTTCAGCAAGCCTGTAAAACACAATACGTACCTCCTTTTAGCTGACTTTTGATATAGGAAAGATATGCGACTGCTAAAGTCTGCCACTCCTCTGCATCATTCCAACGTAAATCATTGTTTTTTCCGTTAAAGCCAATGAACTCACAGCAGTGCTAAGTCATTGAAAACAGCAGGGAAAGAAATCTGTGACAACAGCTTATAGAAGAAGTCGCATGCGGCCCAAAGAAAGTGAATAGAAAAGATTGCCTACTGTTCTAGCACAGGCACTAAGGGACACTGAAATGGTCAAGAAGCAGTTCAAAACAATCAGAAGGAGATAGTTTTTCACTTAATGGGACTGTAAACTGTAACACATTGCCATAAGTTGTGTGGATCTCAAAAATGATATGGTTTAACAGTGATGAAAAAAGTATGAAAAAGTATGAAAAGAAAATGTAGACTAATAAACGTATAGATATCAACTCAAAAAAACCTGTCAGTTGCAGGTCTCTTGAAACTGGAAGTTCATATCTAGGAAACATGGTGATATGCTTATATGCTTTCCCTGGTTTTTTTTTGTTTTTGTTTTTTTTCTATTCCATGAGTATCTGCTATGGGCCACTAAATAAGACAGAATATTGGGCTAGATAAGTCTTGATCTGCCCAAATCTAACTATTCCAATGTCCCCATGAACATCAGGTCTGACATACCCAGTGGGCAGGATAAAAAAAACACAGATAAAGTCCATTTGACCTTCAGTGAATTCATATTATCCGGTTCTTTGAAATTTATATTAATTGACTATATATGCAAATGTATCCAAACCTTATGGAAATAACCACCCCTTTCAGGAAGCCAGTCATTCTTACCACTTCTCAGAAGCCATGATTACACCATATGCTATCAATTTAATGGCAAGAGTACTTTTGGCAGAAATACATTTACGAGCAAAATGTGAGCAAAATGAAAGTACAGGTATTAAGCAGGGTGACAGTAGGGAGTTAAAGCAGCATGAAATTAAGTTACGCTGAGAGATGATTTTTGAAATGGCTTATTTCCACCACAGCACTACTATATTCATGTCAAGTATTTTGAGCTCTCAAATGCATAACAAAGAACATACCAGGTTCCAGAGGCAGTAGAAAAGAAAAATAAAATGGAAATGCTGAACATAGGCAGATGAATATAATTTGGATTAAAAGACCAACCAGCCTGAAGAGGCCAAATCATCTATCTCTTTAGCACGTAGAATAAAGTGACCATCAACACAGAGTAAAAATTTAGAAGTTGATCTTGGACTCAGGAAGCAAGCAGAGTTTGCAAAATGCCACAGCATTTCTTAGCCAAGCAAAAGATAATCCCCAGGATTTTTATTTGGAGCATTTTGTTCACCACACCTCTATAACCATAGGGTTTTCTGTCAGCGCCTGTATTGCCTCATGCCATCATCTTTCAGGAGGAAGAAGTATTTATATTAGTGGCAAAGCTGAACACCACAAATCACTGCTAGGTTTCTAAGGTCATAGGATAACTCAGGTTGGAAGGAACCTCAGGAGGTCCAACCTCCAAATGAATGCTTCTGCAAACACCAACCAGGACTCCCAGCAGCATTGCCAGGTTTCTCCACATTCCTTTCCCTAATCGAAACAGCCATTTCCCCAATACTGTTCTCACAAAATAAGCAAGACCTCTCATCTGACACAATAATAGTCTTTTCCAAAGCATTAGCCACGTCTGTCTCTACCTGCATCCTTGAGCCATGTCTGCCGTGCTGGCTCTTGGCAGCACCTCCTGCATCAGCTGCCTCAACACAGGCACTCCTGCAGTGCTGTACCTCTTCTATAAGGGCTTCAAAAGCATGGACAGCCGGAAAAGCAAACAATTTCTGCAGCTGTTGCTCCAAAAACAAATAGTTTCCACAGTGGAGGAAAGCTAACAGTTATGTCCCACAAAGGCTCTGTGTCAGTATTTGCACTATTTAATATGTTCAAAAATGATCTAGAAGGGGACATGGATAATGTAGTGGCAAGCTTACTGATGGTACCAAAATCAGAGTGGTCAAAATGAAAGACAACTCCAAAGAGCCAAAGGATCTTGTGATATGAGCATTGCTATGACTGAATAAACTCAATGCTAATAATTGAAAGCAACATAACTGGGGAAAAACAATTTTATGTACACCTAGGCAGTGAGCTCTAAATTAGCTATTATATGGAGAAAGAAATCCTGCAGGAATGCGGGCTGTTCTCTGAAAGTGTCATTGTTGTGCTAAATGGCACTAGACAATCGAAATGCTAGAATTTATTAGGAAGGGAATGACGGAAAACTGCATTTTCCCTGTGTATAAATTATGACACAATTTGCTGCATCTCAAACAAACAGAGCCTGCACAGATGAGAATCAAGATGGTTTCTACAGGCTAGGAACCCTTAGTAACCAGTAAGGGGCATGAGAGAACGCTATAAAAATACGAATGGCATAGGGAAGAGGAATAAACAAGTCCATTATTCACTGTTTCTCAGACCACAAAGGAAAAAGGACATCCAATAAAATTATCAGGCAGTGACTTCAAACAATTCAAATAATTTTCTTTTTTTTCCCATATAATGTAGAGTTAAACTCTGGACTTTTTCCTGCATTCTTTGGCTATTCTTTCTGGGAACTCTCTCTCCAATGGCCACCAGCCTCTCTCGAGGCATAAGCCACCTGGACTGCTCTTGTCATTTTAGGTACATTGCTCATTTAATGCTGCCATTGACTGCTCCAAAGTCTCTTTCTAATCCCAGGCCTCCAATGCCATACTCCACTTTGCCCAGCCATACAACATGATTCAACTCTATTTGTCAAATCTATCACGCTAAATTTATTTTTATATTTATTTTTAAAAAGGTTATTACTTTATTGTAGCAAAAGAACAACCTATTGATTTTATTTGTATAGATTTTTAATTTAAAATTTATTTCCATGCACTTACTTTCTGAATAACTAAACTCTGTCAAGTGTTTTCATTAATATTCACTCAATATTTGAGCTGATCTATAGATCTGATTTCCTGAAACAGTAGGCAAGCACTTTCTGAGCTGAAGCCAGTGGAAGGGTGGAGGTGTTCAACTCTTTGCAAAAAGTCCAATGGTCAAGGGGACTTCATCAAAACATGGATAGGAAAGAAACGTTTTACATTCAACATGCCTCTCTTTATGAATGTGTACATATACTCACTGTATTTCAGTAAGAGGCAAAAGCCCTAAAGATGACTAGATAATAATGAAACATTTCTTAATTTCTTTCACCATTGTACCATCTAAGTAAATAGCCAGGTTATCCTTAAAATGGTGAAAGCCATGTAAGGAGCAAGTGATTTCTCCTATAAATCTAAATCCAACGAGACAAAGAATTGTTAGGCATTATACTACTTTGGTGCTTAAATTCTTTAAACTAGGCTTAAGAGCATGAGGATCTAAGTCTCCAATAGAGCTAAAGAGTATACGCTCCTACTTTTTGAGGCTACATTTAGTTTGCAGCTTTTATATTGACTAAAAGATAAGGCCTTTTTTTTTCCCTTTGTCCTTTTCCTGCTGTTTGCAACTGGCAGTAAAACAAAAGCAATGAAGCATTAAAAAATATCCAAACTGTGATGCAAAGAACAGCACAAGCAGAGAAAACAGAACAAGGAATGGACTGAGCTAACGCATACACCTCAGCACACCGCAGCGCTGTGCAGGAACACTGGCGTCAGCAGTATCATTATGTTCACGCTCCACAAAATCTGACAGACACTTCCGGTTCTGTAAGTGAAAAGAAGCAAACCAGCAGAAGCTGTTTCATTTCACCCCACAGAGTGGGGATACCTGTAAGTTTCATTGTCTGCAAGGGTAGGGCTTGACCAAGATAGTCAACCAGATTAGAATAATTGGGTCTTTCTCTTAGATTCAGGTCTCTCAGTTTGAATGCAGGTAATGTACTATGACCCTTAAGATCATTGTTAGTGTCACATAAGGAACTGAAAGCTTCACCATTGCAAAGTGATGCTGAGTAACAACCTACTGAACCTACACACAGAACAGAAGCTTAGCGGAACTGAACTAAAATTTTCCACACACACGTGAATACCCCTGCTACAATCTGTTCCAGGGTCTGCTGAAGCTTGCTGGTATGAAAACCGGCAAAAGGCAGCCAAGCTTCCCCCCCACACACACTATCCAGATCATTGGCATTTAATTAACCTCTCCTTTACTACGATGCCTTGTAAACTAGACAAATTTATACACAGTTTAAAGGTAATCATGAGATGGATTCTGCATTGAACTATCACGATGTAACTCCAAGGTAATTCTGTTTTGGCCCATGAACGCATAAAGCCTAAAACTGAGTCCATGATAGACCATTCCAAGTCTTTTCACATGCGCTACTACGCTGTTTCTACAGAAACCTTTTTTTCTTAATGTCATTTCTATCCACAGTATTAAAATACATGTAAAGAAAGAAGCTTCAAACCAAAGCTTTGGTTTACTTTGTAACCATTTTTTTTTTTTAATTAGAGTTATAATGAATAGACAAAGCACTAACCAATTAGAAGGAGCAACCTTCCAGGACAGCTGCAGTGCTTTTCACTGCTGTAAAAAGTAGCCTGGAGTTCTCTGAAGAGGACTAACCACACACTCTCATAGCAATTTTATCATAAGCAAGGCACTGAATACTTTAAGAATGCTTTAAAAGCTCACTTGTCAACCAGATTATGAACATACTCTGGTATGCTGTGTTACAAGCAAATTAAAATTTAGCCACAATTATCCCATGGAAGTAGCATTCGGTAAGTTTTTACAGGCCTTTGCATTTGAAAATTCCCAGTTAATTTTTAAGTAGTCTAGTCAGTCTTGTCACACAACTCCTCATATTTGACAAATCCTATCATCAGTTCAGAGATAGACGTTTTTCTCATGAAACAGACAATTTGTGCAAGCATACATAATCAAATAATACAACTCAAACTGCTTAATGTCCTCTCCTCTTTTCAATAAATTTATCACTTTCCACTTTCACATGTAAGCAAGGCTACAGACAGGTAAATGAATAGTCCCCTGAGAAAACATTCCAGGAAATAAATTCTATAATTCTTTAGAAATAACAAACAGAGTTAATCAGCAATTATGTCAAGTGGAGGAAAAGTAGAGAAGCAATTAAGAAAGACAAGTACAAACAAAAAGAGAATACAAAACACAGGTCTAGCCTTCACCAAGGATGAATTAATTAATGTATTACCAGTATCAACATACCAAGGTGAGATCCAAATAGGAATTCAGATGTTTTTCTGTTCAATAAAATGACAATAATTACGTACCTAATTCCATAAATGGAATTCAGTGCTGCATTACGTTTAAGTTCTATATACTTTGAAAGGTGGAGACCTGAATGTGATTGTGACCTCCAGTGTGCCAGATCAGGGGGACACCTCTATTAAGCAAGAGAAAATGATGAGTATAAGAATGTGCGCACCTCCAATTCATCCCTTTATCTCCTGCCCATGTAGTTCTTCATGCCCAGATATCTATGAGACCTTAGTATTCAACACCATTGTGTTACGCATTGACATATTTTTGTTCAGATAGCTCTTAAAAAAAAAAAAAAAGCAGCAGTGGCTGCTTTCCATTTTTCTTTGTTAGTCCAGCAACTAACAAAGTTGCAGTATCACAGCTTGGGTCCTAGGCCCTCAGCAGGCTTAGGTGTTTAAAATTATGGGTTATGCATCCCAAGAATAAGCCTATAATCAATCAATAGATCCAGGAATAAGCTGTAGACTAACTGGAGAAGAACCTTGTTCAGTCTAGCAAAATAAAAGCATTTAATTTCTCTATAAACATGTCCAGATCCAAATCAGAGAGGGAAAAAGCAGTTTAAGATAGCAATCAGTAGAACTGCAAATTCAGACTTACTATATTGGCAGCTAACCGATTGGCCACAAATAATTTTAGATGAGCAATTAAAAGGATAATTACTATAAAATAGCATTTTGTAACAGCTTCCTAATAGGAGGAATAAGGACAAGAAAACCTATCCAGCTTTAAGATGTAGCCTAAAAGTTTTCTAAAAGAATTTTAGGAGGTGACAGCAGGGGTCTGGAAATTTGGAATTTTCCTTCTTGTCCATATATATAACCTCTCTGGCACTCTTATTAAGCTGTGCTAAAGAGTTTGAGGATTAAGTTTAATCCCTCGCACCATGTTCCACATCAGGAGGATTCATTTGGATAAATTTTATGGTTTTTTGATCCTTTCCCAAGAAGCAAGACTTCCAGCAAAAAAAAAAAAAAAGTATCTCAAAACCTCTTTCATTTCAAAAAGTGATTAGCTCATGTTGTCAGAACACCTTAGCAAGGTAAGTGACTAGAAAAGTATCTAAAACAAACAAAATGTTCTGGTCTATGCAAAGTATTACCTTGCACTTAGTTTTTTCATGTCCCACAGGCCGGACTAGCGAGTACAACTACAAAATCTCATGAACATCAACACAATTTACTTAAACACTTTCCAAAAGTAAATGGTGCATGACAATGTTTGAAAGACTGTTAGTGGATTTGGACATTTCCAGTTTGTTGGAATTTTCCCACTATCATGGGATAAACTTTCAGAACTATACAATGCTTTCCAATGTATTAAATTTATTTGCAGTAAGAGGCTGCTTAGCTTCTGTTATCAGAGAATTCTTAATTTTTTTTTGTTAGGGAAGAAAATGTTTAAGCATACTCTTATTTGTGGTGATTACACTCTCACTCCATTTTTCTTTTAGCTTAGCTGACAAATGAAATATTAACTGAATGCTTAATTACATATACAGTCTTTCTGAACTCAGAGGAATACAATATTAACAGCTCTGCAAAACTGGGTCATCCCAACGTTACGCTCCCTTTCTGAAATTGTCTCCAGCAGTAACCTACCACTTAAAGACTAAATGAAACCTTTACTGGAACATCCCATAAAGTTTTAATGGATTGTCCAATTCTTACAATGACTTCATTTAATATTTGCCTTTCTAGACCTTCATATTTCTTTACCTGTTACACAGGAATTAGAGATGAATGTGGTTTTTTCCTCATCTCTAGGTGCTAGCATTAAAACTGAGTTAGCAGTGTTTCTCCTGGGTGCATGCCTGAGAGGATAAAACAGAAAAAAAAAAAAGAAATATATTATGATCATACCCAAGAGTGAAGATGTGGCAGTCTTATTGAAAGCTTAGATGTATGAATTCACATCAGCAACCACCAAGCACGAATCTGAAATACTTTTTAATTACATTTTTTCAGGGTGCTACTGAATTCCAGCTTTCAACACTAACCAGATTTATGCCATATTCATTTAGCAAGGGTGAAGATAGTCCCCATAAACTGCAGTTCATAACATTTTCAGATTATATATCTGCTGTAAACACTGTTGACAGTCAAACTAAGGAGGATTATTGAAAACAGTAATGGATAAAATTTATTAAGTTGATTCCTCTAGCCTCAAGCAGTAGAAGTAATTTCCTTACACAGTGAATTCTGCAAGAAAAATTGTAATTATCTGCTCTGCTATTTGGTAAAATAATCACTGCAGAAGTGCCTACTGCAATGCTATTAGGAGCGACTGAAGATAAGGATTGAATAAGAAAGTAATAAGAGACAATACACCCAGTGGCGTTACCCATACTGGCTTTCAGGAAGGATCAATGCATTCTTTTTAACACTAAGAAGAAACAGTGAGGTATTTTCTTTTTCCACAGGCAGCTTTTTCATAGAAGAAAGGCAAAATACAACTTTGGGGCCGGGAGGGTGAGGCTGGGGGGGGGGGGGGGGGGGGGGAGATGGCAGTTGCAGAGCACCACGTTGCCTAACTGAGAAAGGTCAAAATACTGTCTATACAGAAGCGCAATTGTGATTTCACTGCAGGTTAGTTAATCCTGTGTATAAACAGCCAAAAATATCATTTCTGTATTCTTTTAACTAATTTGTGCATGTAGATATGACAGCTACATATATTACTTAGTATGGACATATTCACTTTTGTACGTATCATTTCATACATGGGTCTTGAGGCTTCATTTATCAAAATTTGATCAAATATCCCAGATGGATATAAAATCAAAATCCAGTCATTACTGCTCTTAAAACCCAGAAAAAGTGTGTCATAACTTAATCAAATTTCAGCTTTACAACTTCCTGCTTACCTTTAACCTCATTTTAAGTTAATTATCACTTCACATCCTTACAAGCTGTTGCATTACTATATAAGTACATACCAAAATAGAAGAAGTGACCCACTGCAACTTGCAGTGCAAGCTGCAGACCAATTCTCAAGCATACTCACTAGGCTCCAGTGTTAATGTAGACACTCCTGCAGACACAAAGCATTGCTTGCTAATCATAACACCGTGCATGTCACTCTACATTATGTAGTGCAAAACATGCTATAATATAAGACATTGATATAAGTAACTTAAAGTAACATGAGAAGTTTTTCATAAATTTCTGAAAGTTATTCCGTAATTTTTCCAAGGCTACTACTATATCACTTTTCTCCGAAAGGATGATAGAATTAATGCACTTAGTGTCTACAACCTTCTAAAAGCTATTTTCAATAAAAAAAAGTACTGATTTAAACACACCACTTGAACACACAGGAACCTTGAACTTCGATCTACAGTCTTGCCAACATTCATCCATTCAACTGCTAGAACTGGCCTTAGTTTCAGCTACCAAAGTCATGGTTACATGTCCAGGTTAAACTAAAAACTCAAACTTTTAAAGTTCGTTCATTCATACTAGGTAAACAAGTTAAATTCACATCTTTGTACCTCTGAAATAAAACCAAAGATTTTATTTTTGCTTGATGATTTTGGGTGCTCTCATTCTGAGGCATCTGAAAGTCTTTTTCTGAGAGTAAACGCTCAGTATGAGAATTTTGGCTGTAACTCATTTAAACCTGAATATCTATGAATTAGCCTTTCCCCACAGAGGAAAGATATTCAAAGACTGTAAATTATTGGAAATTACTATGAGTGGGGAAACTATTGGTGATAATATAAGCTTTACATTTGATATAAAGAAAATAATCTCTCTCTATTCATGATTAATATTTTTGCAATGAATAAATGGAATCATAAATATTTAAGCTATGGAAAACTACTTTCAGGTACTCCTTTAATTAGTAGCCAACATACTGCCATTATAAGATGTTTAGTGAATAAATTCAGCTACGTAAATTAAAATGCTTAAAAATGCCATAATAAAAGTCTTTATTAGCCATAAGAAAACATAATCAAGGCAATAAATCATCTCTTAAAAACATAATTATTCTGACCTTAAGTGTTCCTATAATAATTATTCATGAGTAATGGAAATGACACTTAAAGTGAAATCCTCAGCCTCTCTAATAACTGCTTTTAATCAAAGAAAAAAATTCACAAGTTAATTAGAATTCAGTCTTTCACAGTGGAAGAATGCAAGTAATACAAACAGAGCATTCCATTCAATTCAGTCACCAGTTAATTTGATTCACTGTATAAACTTAGAAAACCTTAAAAATATAGTAGTTTAGATTTGAAGTACTGCCTTTCATATTGCTTTTACTCTTGCATTGAGCTGAGTAAGAATGGTAAGTCTACTGAGACCAGTAATATTACCTGGATACAACATCTTTGCAAGGTAGTATCACACCCGTCTGTGACATGCTTTATTCACACTGCAGTAGCATTTTGAGGTGTACATGAAAATCAGGGGAACATTATGCTTGAGATTATCCAATAGACCAAGAATGCATAGCCTTAGGCCAAAGAAATTGCTGATGCACCTTGTATATTGATTGATGCAATGACCAGTTTTTAAACTGGATTCAGTTCTGCGAGCTCATTTATTGATAATTTTGTAAACACATTTTTTGCAATTCTGTGACTAGCTAAAAATCTTAGTCTTCAGGGTAGAATCCATGCCTTCTACACAGCCACTTTTTTCACAAATATCTGCCAAACTGCATTTGGCAAGCTCTTTTCCTAAATGCTAATTGAAATCTCTCCTCAAAGTCTACCTGTTGCATACTGTCTTCAGTATGTGTCCTCTGTCTCCTTTGTGGATGAGTTGTGTTCAGCTATAGTAACGCCTCTTTCTGTCCTTACATTGTACCTTATTCAGGGCAGGAACTGTATTTCCTGACTGTAACAGTGAATTTGTGGCAATACATAAATAATATCATCAGCCTCCCAGTCACATAGTTTGCTGTCTGTCTATTATTACAGCCCTTGTACTATGCTGACGAAGTTTGTCCACCTCCCCCTCTCCTCAGGTCCACAGCAGAGAGTCTTTTTAGTTTATCTGTTGTTCAAAAACAATTGTAGTGAATATTGCATCTGGTCTAGAAGACAGCAAGTTCAGTAATTCTAAAACTCTCTGGGAGTGAATTCCTAGCTCAAAAGTCAGTGAAGCTTTGCCCTTTCTGTTCTTTGATCCCTAACTTGTTTGCCTTTTCAATAGCACAGACAATGCAGTGCATTAACATGTCAGAAAACAGGAAACAAAAATTTAGGTGATCTGGAGAGCTGATACACAAAATAGTGAAAAACAGGAAACAGGTGCTCTTCTCACCTTCCATACACTGCTTTAGGGATATTTAATCTCATAGATCCTCATTTTCTATGGCTATGAAAGATGAATGTTCCTTCCCCTTTCAGAGAACAGTAATTGGTAACTGATTTGTTTTTGTAAAAGCAATTTGAAGAACTTGAGTAAAAAAATCCACACAGCCAGTATTTTATTCATTTTTTAAATAACAGTAAGCAGCAGATAAACAACAGGAATAAAAATCAGTATAAGGGTGAACTTCTTTAGCAGTTTCTCTCCAGCTCCTCTTTGAGGAGAAGAAAAATAGTGAACTAGAAAGATTAAAACATATTCTAGTTTCAAAAGTTTTTTCTTACCAAGACAAAATAAGTAACTTAATTTCTTGAAATGAATGATGAAGATGCACTAAATGGGTTGAAAGAGGTAGAGGATGTTTTGTGATCTGAAATAGTGTGCTATCTCTAGTCACCAGAGCTGTCCCCTCCACCAAGGACCCTTCAGACTGGGAATAAACAATTCAAAAGTTCAAGCTCAGCAGCCTAATTGCAAATGGACATTTTGTTAAATGTCAGTGTAGCATTTAGAGAGCAATTACTCAGAATGCCAAAAAAAATAGAGGTGAAAATTCAGCAGACCCAGAGTCAGCTTTTTGGCCTGAGCAAATTCAGCAGCCCTCAAGGGCAGCAGGCTCCCAGGACCAGTGGCAGGGCCCAGAGGTTACTCTGCCTGCAGTGGCAAGAGAGCAGCTGGAGGAGCCCCGTAGCCATGCAGACAGCCCTCATACCCCCACTGACTCCTCAAAGCTCCCTCATCTCCCGTGAGTTGCCAAAGATGCACCCCTGCCGCCTTTCACTGCTCTCTTTTGGCCCCCCATCTTCTGCCTCCACTGTTGCTCGTACTAAACTGAATATTTCCATCTAAAATGAGAAAATGAAAGAAATTCAACCCAGAACAAGATCTTTTTGGGAATGCCATTCCATTAAGTTTTTTATTTGGTTAGTTTGGTGAGTTTTTTTTTTTTTTTTGCTGCAATAGGAGAAGCATTTTAGGATTTGTTTTCAATTTTGTCAGCAATAGAATAATCAATTACTCTTAGAGTTAACGTGCACATTGTTACAACTGCTTTTTCATAGGGCCCTTTCCTCCCCCTCTGTAAGACCAATGCCCTGGCTCTTCATCAGAATTGTACAAAACTCTACATAAATTTAAATAGCATATTGCAATGGAATATTATGTTTAACTCAAACAGCACCATTACCTGACTACACAGGAATATCTGAATATACCTTTCAGCATTTTAAATAATTCCAAGAGCACAGCTGCTCAGTGTCTCAGAGATGTATAACCTTACATTCATTTTAATGCACTGCAAACCATTACTTGACTGAGTTTTTGTTCTTTCTTTTCACAGGTAAGAGATGTGAACTTTCACAGTATTAAAAAGACACTACCAAATTTGCACTCCTTCCCCCACTTTTGCTCCCCTTCCTCCTTTATTCCCAGTAACCCCACCTTTTCCCCCCCCCTCACTCCCTCCCTCCTCCTTGGTGTTCACTCATCATCCTGAGCATCTATGCATCACATTAGTGCTCTGTGTTCAAGAGAACCCTGATATTTCTTCCAGCATTTGACTGTGAAACAGGGAACAAGTTCTGCTGAAGATAATGGCACAGCTGTTTAAGCTCTCTACTGTCTTTCTCATGAAGCTGAAAGCCTCGGGACAGCGGTACATCAGTAATTGAAATGACACACAGTAGTTGCACACAGTTAATAAACTTTCAAGAAATCATTTTAAAAACTACTGCATTTCTTTGGCAGGAAGGTATGCATAACTTACACAACATCCATCATGAATATGATGAGAACTATCTTCCCATACTCCACTGTGTCAATGCTAGCTCAACAAATGCAATAACTCATTCAAAGAGCAGTGCCTTTTGCACTATGGCATCTTTTCCTTTTAATCCCAAGGGTCTGATTTTCAGCACACATTTATTCTTTCTCAGCTTTTTTAGGGTTTGTTTTTTGAGGTAAAGGAGTCAAGGTCTGATAAATTAAAGTGTTTGCTGCTGGTTTCAACAATATAATCTCGCAAAACATTCTAATTCACCTTCTTCATTCTTTAGAAAAAATACATATCTACTTCTGGGATATAAAATTTGATATAACAGTAATTTATGGTCAGCTGCTAGTAAGAAAATGAGGATGGAAATAGGATTTTGTTTGCTTCATACATCTATATTTTTCCTGAACTGAATTGTAGTGCACAGGAATTATTTACCTGCACTCTGGTCACAACTACATTGTGAAGTCATCCATTTCAGTGGGACTATTAAAGAGAGCACTCATCAATAAGAAGCACATAGATTAGCGCTTTCAATACATGCTTGAATATACCCACAGTCTGAGATTTATATCAAATTCAAATCATTATACTAAATTACTTACAGAGCGTGGCAGAGCCAAAGAACAATTTCTGCCCTATACTTGAATGTTTGGCACATTACAGGGCAATATTACCCTCAGACAGGCATATAAATTTAGAAAAATTCACATAGCTTATAGCCTCAAGAGAAATAGGATGTGGACAACATTTGGTTTGTTATCTTCTGGCTTTTCACAATTTTCCAGCAATTTGATTCCTTAATAATCTGCTTTATAATGAAATGATGGAAGTTACTCCAGAGTAGAGGTGACATCTGAATTTCGGATCTTTGATGAGCTTTGTCATTATTATATAAGGTATATCAAGTCCATTTTCACAGGTAAGGTCTGAAGCCAAGGATCAGTTTTTAAACTTGAAGTTAATTGTGCAGAGCAGACGGAGGAGAGAGGTGGAGAAAGAACAGGCAGTGCATGGGCCTTGCGGCACATACTGTGTGAGAATGGACCGGACCACAGTCAAGCAACTGTTGAGATCAAGCTATGCATTAACAAATCATTGGTCAGCACACACCCTTTCCAAGTCAAGACACAGGCACACAGGTACACAGCTCTGCCAAATTACCCAGCCTACAAGCAGCAATCCTGCTGCAGGACAGCACCAAAGGTGTTCTTCCTGGCATCCCGATGCACTGCGCCCTCCTCAGCACCACCTCTGCAGCACGCAAGGATGCCAGCCCTATTGCACTGTAGGAGCTTTCAGGGCAAAAAGGACCAACCCTCTGTTTCTAAGTAAGCTTTTTTCTGAAAAGGACACCAGGCCCCTGATAAGATGCCATGAGCTCCGCACCACAGATAGGATATCACAGAATCGTTTAGGTTGGAAAGGGACCTCTGGAGATCATCTAGTCCAACCTCCCTGCTCAAGCAGGGTCACCTAGAGCATATTGCCCAGGATCACATCCAGACGGGTTTTGAATATCTCCAGGGAAGGAGATTCCACTACCTCTCTGAGCAACCTGTTCCAGTGCTCTGTCACCCTCATCACCCTCCGTTTGTCACTATTTGCAGTGTTGATCAAACAGCCTGGCTGTACCAATAAAGTACATCTTTTCCTCTGCTGATGAAGATACACCAGGCTTTCTCTGCCAGGACAGGGGTTCCTCCTCAATAGCAAGCCCTACATATGACAAAGAACTCTGCAGTGGCCTTTTACTAGGAGAATGGATGACCCACATGAGTCAGACACTGAGTGCTGTGGAAAGATCTCCCATGCTGGCATTTCACAGCCCTGCTCAGTCAGGTCCAGGTTACCAGATTCTGAAGTAGAAAAACTTGCATTCAAAAAGTTCTCTGCAAGGAAGAAAAATGAAGGTTGGATCACATCTCTTTCACAGGTACATGAGGCCCTCACCAGGATATACGTAACCTCCCACAATCCCCAGAACACCATGAGTGAATATTCCAACACTTTATAAAAAGGGGCCTGCAAGATACCATATTACTCTTGCATGCTTTTTTACAGTAACTTTGTAATATCTTCTGTCAGATCATGAGTGTCTATCATTAACCATCCCTTACTTAAGGGTTCACCCTAAGGGCTCTGACTTGGCTTGGCTCCTTAGGACCTGGAACTGAATAAGCCCAAGTTACTCTATCCTGGGGAAGAAACTATATTGCATCAGTTTATATGTGCTCAGTGATGGTCTCCCATACAGATACTTTCAGCCCAGAATCCAGGCACGTTCCTCTACCTGCTGGGATCCTGGCACACAGGACCCAGTGCACACAGCTTTCCATCCTGCAGTGCTCTTTGGGTCTGTCGGACCTTGCTATGACATTGAGATATCTTCAAGTTCGATTTGAATAAGGTGAGTGGTCACGTCATGCTGTTTCTTAGCTGGACAGATCCAGATATTTTGCATCAAATCAAGAAAATCAGTGATACTGGGATGGAAGGAAAGAATTTTGTCCAAGGCTGAACCTGCCTTAGTGTGGGCCCAAGCTGGAAAGGGCAACCACGGGCTGTGGTCAAGCTTAGAGACACTTTGGAAGGAAAAAGATCTGAGTCCAGCAAGCATCTAGAAGAGTAGGAGAGGACTAAGACTGAAGCCTCTTGATGAATGCAGCTGCCCTCCTTTAAGAACTATGCCCGTGTCACACAGAAAACAGGAAGGAGGAGGAGCCTGGTGAAAAGGCCTGTGGTGCCTATAGAAGGTTGAAACAACATGGACTGACCATTCACACTTAGCTCAGAAAATAATTATTAAAAGAATCAATTACTGCAAGTAATTTGTTCTTTGCCTACATATAATATGGATCTTTTTGCCTTTACATTTTGCTAATGCAGAACATCTCTATAAATATCTCTATGAATTATAAAATAACTCCCAGTAGAAAAGGCAAAAGTTTAACTATGTTCCTTTTGAAGATGTGCAAGAAAGCAGGCTTTAACATAAAGGGATCGATTTGCTTCGCACATTCAAGCTAAAACTCATTTTTTGTAATGCAGTGATTTGGTAAGTGTTACACTTTCTGCTGAAAGATGCTTTGAAATATTTCAAAATTACAATACCTTAAAGAAAAGGGGTCTTTTGGCATGGCTAGAGTAAGGAAAAGAATTTAAGGATTCTATTTACTTTAAATTTAAGTAGTCTAAGTTTTCCCCTGAGTTGCATGGCTATTCATCATTCTCTGAATAGTCACAGGGAAATATGCAAAGCTACCTACACCATGAGGCACTATGCAATGTGAGAAAACGAGGCACACTCAAGTACGTACTTGTTTTTTTTACAGAAATACTTTCCACTACCCTGCATAAAAAATCTAAACAGTGTCACTTGACAGAGGAGAGGGCTGAAGAGATGACTTTTCTTATGGTCACTGGGACTGGGCCATGCCTATGGGAATCAGAGCCCAGCTCAAGCCCTGAGCACACATGCAGATGTCCTTGTCATATTCACTCAGGTGTGCACTGCCAGATCATCAAATATAGTGAAAAGACTACTTAGATCAGTTTATCCTCTAATATAGCTGCACTTATTCCTGTGGAAAAAGAAAACGACTGCATGTTTTCCACAAATCCTGTACTGGGAAAAGAGTGATAGATTTTGGCAAGTCTTGTTGAGGGAATTAGCAGGATATTGAGTAGTAATATTGGAAGGATGAAGGGCTAAAAAATGATGAACAGGTGTTGGACAGAATGGCTCCAAACATCAAACCATCTTAAGAAACCTTTTTTTCCTTTTGATAATTAGGACTTCCACTGTAGCATTTGGACTAAATGAAAAATAGGTCAGAGCTTTTCTAATCTTGAAGTTAAAGGGTAAAACTTACTTTTCCCAATGCGCTTTCACACTTTCAATAATCACTCTCCATGTTAACCCTGAACTAAAAACACTTAAGTTATTCTAAATTTGGGGACTTGGGGAATCCCATGCCATTCAGTTCTATATATTAGCTGTGAACTGAGAAACAAGAACACAGTGCTAATGCCTGAGCTTGGCTGCATAGCCTGCCTTATGAACTTCTGACACATCAAACATTTGGCAAATTATGCACAAACATAATAAAATCAACATAACTGGGCTGCTGTAAAAGATGCCAGATTCTGGACTTTTATTTTAGCTGCACTTTAGAAGAAACCATCACTGTTCTGCCAACACAACCTCAACAGAACACTTCTACATTAACAATCCCCTTTCCTTCCCCCCCCCCCAACCTTTTTCTGGGTAAACAGAAAAACTCCCGCAAAAAGACATCAATAAATTGTGTTGATCCTTCTCCCACTGGAAAGTAAACGATAGCTCTGGGGATCTCTATAGTTCTCACTAGCACTTGAACAAGGCCCTTAAGGAAATATTCTCCCATATCAGGTCAGGAACAAGTGAATTCCATGCATGTTAGACCCTTAATTCTTTGATCTGTTACGAATATTCTCTTACCCCAATTGTCCTTCTATCTCTTTTATACGCTTTTATTGCTAAATGTGATTGCATTGCATATTTTTAAGTATTTTAGTCATGCTAGGTAAAGGTTATTTAACCTATATAAAGGCTGAGTAAAGGAGATGTGCCTGAGTGAAAAGAACAGAAATGGCTGGGAGCTTCTCCCTGCTGGAGCTGAAACAGAAGGCTGGACTAGAATCTCCTCCTCTCTTGTTGGTCACAAGGTCAATTATTATTTTATAGAGTTTTAAAAAGTGCTTAGCATGAAAAATGAGGCAGACATCTCTGCCTGAAAGAACTATCAATTGAAATAGTTAGCAAAAATAGACAATTAACAGATGATTGCTAGAGGATGTGATATATCAAAAACTAAAGCATTTGAGCCAAGACGATTAGGAAGCACCATGTTAATTCCACTATTTTGTATTCATCCATCATCTGGGCTCCTCAGTTTTGAAGAGGAGGTTATAGCATTAGAAACAGAGGTTGCTGGGAGAACAGCTGATCAGCAGCTTTCCAGTGAAACAAAATTGCATTCAGAACATAATCAGCCTGGTAGTCTTTGAAGAGCGCAAGAGGAGGACTAAGGAAACTCTGCCTGGACTCCTAGTAGGCAGGGCAGAAGGATGCTTTGAAACATTGAACACACTGGTTGGAGTGTGGACTTGGAGAATAATGAGGCTACTTGCTCTGAAAAAAAGAACTTAGTGTTTTGCCACTGAGGGACTGAATGCCATATGCAGTATGGCCACCCAGGCACCACTTACCCTGAGAATATACTTAGAGCTTATAGGGACCTTACCTATCCACTCCCTAAAAAGGAACTTCCAGCAGGTATCTCTCCCTGTGGTTGGGAATCACTTTCCCAGGCAATTAAGAGCCCCAGCTCTGCAGGGTGCTGGGACCCAACCGCACTGAGGGTCAAACTTGCAGCCAGTGCTTGCTGGGCAGATGACTTCTGTGGTGCGCTGCTGGCATACCCCTAGAACAGCAGCAAAACTTATACCTGCAGCTGTTTATTTGTGCAATATCTGCTATTTCATCTTCAAAAAATAACAAAGATAATGAAATTATAATGTAGCAGGGGCAATGCCAGTTCATTTCATGTTTAACCACTAAAGAGCTATCAATTTGCAAGACATTTCAGGCATTATTGACCTGGACCAGATTCAAGTTAGTGACCTAGAAGTAAATGGCTGAGTATCTCATTACTGCTCCCTCATCCATCTTACTCTGTGGCACTGTCTCGCTCAGCTTTTGCCAGCAAAATAAATTATATTTCCTTTTCTCCTAAGGACCATCACAGCTTTTTGTTGAATGACAAAAAATGTGAGGCCAGACTTCATCTGCCAACAGATGTTTCAATTGTATAACCAATCCTAAAAAACTCATGATGTGCAGAGAAAGGCCCATATGCTTTCTATGTACTTTGCTGTTATGGAGTTAATTGTATTTTTCTGTGAGAAGACAGACATTAGAAAGCTCATTTCAGGAGTCTTAGCATATCACCTGTTAGTTTACTGCAGTAAAAGTTCTAATGGATCAATAGATTTGGCATGCCCTTTATTTACAAAGCTCATTATTATGTTTTAACTGCTCACATTCCCCATCCAGGAATAGAAAGAAAAAAATCTAAACTGAATTGAAATCCCAGTTCCTAAGTACAGCTGTTACAAAAGAACCATACTTAGAAAAAATGGCTTGCTATGTTGTAACAAAGAACAGACAGAACTGAAGTAAGAGATTTAAGATTTCATCCATATGTGATCACTACTCCACTGCATAAGCCTAGCCTAGATCAATCATTTCACCTTCCTCTGGCATGATTTCCCCATTTAGTCTCCTTAGATTGTAAAGTCTTAGGATTATGCAATATCTCACACAACAACAATGCCTATTAATGTGGGATTCAGTACTCAATGTACTAGGTATCACACAGTACCACACATGCCCCAAGTGTACAGTTAGAACCGGAAAGAAATACAGGTGGAAGGGATGATTATGACCCAGGATGAAAAGCAGAGTGAAGGAATATACAAATCCTAAGGCACAGATAATGAAGAAGGAAAGGAGACAAGGAAGAGCAAAGCTGATCAGTGTGACACCAGCATGAACAGGATTCAGTGATTTCTCAGAGATGGTAGATTGCACTGGCACTCAATAAAATATGCTTAGGAAACTCATGGGCTGGGGAATACATCCTGCTAAGCTTCAGAAAATGAACATAACTGTACTAATACTGGCAGTTGTGGGCTTTGGGGGAACTAAGACTCCTCACATTAGCCTTTCTTTTGTTGAGTAGATTTCAGTGCCACCTGGCAACTTTAGTCACTATCTTTCCCAAAATATCAGATACATGCACATATATAGGTAAAAAATAATCTAAAACATCTTAAATCTGGAATAAAGACTACAGAGAAGGAAAACAGAGATCTGTAACAACAGCATGTGCTATGGGAGAGGTAAGTAATTCACTGTCTCTTCCAGTAGAAAAAATAGCCATAAGTGAAATTATCAGAAAATGCATCCAAAATAGACAAAAGGAGGTGATTCTTCACACAATGTGCAGTCAAGCTGTGAACTTCTA
This sequence comes from Struthio camelus, assembly GCF_040807025.1. Taxonomy (NCBI): domain Eukaryota; kingdom Metazoa; phylum Chordata; class Aves; order Struthioniformes; family Struthionidae; genus Struthio; species Struthio camelus. The sequence continues at coordinate 79,831,463 of NC_090944.1, read as the reverse complement.
AAATTTTACATGGGCTCAGAAAGTGACTGAACAAATGCAAGAAAGTAAAAGACTAGACACTGCTTCTGATTCAACTAACCTATGAGCAGATGATATCCTCCCAGGCTCCAGCAAGTGCTTGTCCTGTTCTCATATTTACTGATTTCAGCACAAGGATACAGAGCTAGACACACTTGGGGTAGAGTCATTACTAAGGCTCCTAGGTTCTTTAGCTAGAAAAAAAAAAGTGCTTTAATTACTGTTCCCTGTCACAGGGAACTTTGTCCTTTCACTAATAGGAAAACATAAATTAAAAAAATAAGCATGTGTAAATTTGTCAGTCCTTACACCTGTTACCTGCAGAGTAAGATCATGCATACACATATGGTTTACTTCTCCTTTACAAACAGTTAAGAGGCACCAGAAATCCACATTTCTAACCTTAATGTTACTTATTAAGAGGAAGATAAATAAAAAGGACAGGCTTCTCAGTGAATCTAGATGACCAGCTTCAACACAGGCAAAACAGACTCTATAAACAGCTCTAGTTCACAGGCTAGAATCAGTTGCACAGTGTTAAAAAGAATACAGTCTGCAGAGACATGAGCCAGATGTACAGTACTTCTGCTTATCTGCTCACTTCTCTGTGCAAGTGTTAAATAACATCTCCATCCCTTCAAAATAGTGTAGGAATTATCTAGGAAAAAGACTGATCACTCCTAGGAATTCCCTAAATTATATCCTATTTCTGAATATCAGTCAGCTTTCAGTGTCCAGTGCTGGAGGATTCATTACAACAAATTAAGGGTTAACTAGCTGCACTGTTAAAAATATACACCTTATTTTCCATCTAAGTGTCTGCTTCCAAACAGTGCACCTTGTTATACAATTTCCTAAACTGAAAATGCTTTATCCTCAGTTTATTCTTCTCAGTGCATTATTTATCCCTCCAGCCAGCAGTCTAGTCAACTGTTCACTTCTAAAATTGTCCCCTCTTCTTTCCTCTAGAGAAGAGTGGGAGTCTCAGAGACTGCTTAGATGACATTCCCCCACCCTTTCTTCCTCTATGGGAAGAGCTATTATCTTTAAGTTAACCCCCAAAGTTCTCTTATCAGTATTGATATGCCCCATTGCCAGGAACTCTTTTCTGATTTGGCTCAGAAGCCAAATTTTACACACATTTCATTCTTTTTCTTTGGTATTGCAGAATACCTGCTTGTTTTCTGTACACATCTTGATTTTTCCATTGTTCTTAGTACAGAATTCCACATTAGGATCATCTGTCTCCCTCGGACACTTGGAGATTTTGGTGAGATTGCTTTATTTATTCTTCTTCAGTTTTGTATTTCTTCATTTTATATTGTTTGTGGAAGCAGAACTTTCTTTTGAGTGACTCATCACCCCCATGAACTTAGATATTTTCTGATCAACATGAAGTGTTATGTATTGTTTGTTTGTTAGTATTTCAGTTTTGCTCAGATGCAAGGTAAAAGTGCAAAAGGACATTTTCCTTCCTTTCCAAAAATGTGCAGCTGTGATCATAGCTGCAATACAAAGACAGGACAGAGTGCTGAGGCTCAAAAAAATTGTGAGTATGGACAGATGTTGACAACAAATCTATGTTTTCCTCCCTCTTTCCCATAAATTTTTGCTAGTGGCATAATAAAAATAGCTTCTGCAGTTTTGTCTGATTTCTTGATTACCCTTTCTTCCTCCTCCCAAAATTTGTTCTCAAAGTGCAGCTTCTACTTATACCCTGACAAAGAGAGAGAGAGTGAGGAGGCCTAGATGAAAGCAAATGTTCTGAGCCGCCAAGAGTAGCATAGAGCACAGGGCCTAAGCTGTAGTCACTTAAGTTTCCACTTTCCACTGGAAGGTAGAGAAGGATGCCAGCCACCACGCGCAACAAGCTTTATGACAAGCAGATCAGCTTAGACATGTATTAGCATTTCATGGGAAGAGAAACTAATACTGCATGTAAGGGTCAGAGCAATGTGTTTTGCACTTCCAAGAGAACGGTACATGGTTTGCCAGTAGACGGGAACCATCCAATACTTTGGTTAACATGATAACCAGATTTATGGAACACTCGCTGCTGTTAACTTGGATCTGAAAATATTTGAAAGCCTTCGTTTTTCCAACTAGTGTGCTCAAAGCCAATAGCAAGTGACAGAATTCATCACAGAGCTATGTGTCTGACAGTGATAGAGAAAAACGATCAGTTGTAGGACTAATGAGGCCTTTTATTCAACACAGCCTCAGGCTCAACTTTTTGGACTTGCCACTGTCCTGCTATAATGTGAGAGAAAATCTCTGCCAACACTATCAAACCTCAGCTGCTTGACTGCCTGTGACACAAGCATATTGAAAGCCCCAGAAGAAAGGGCTTCCGTTGAGTGCTTAACTGTGTACGTATTTACAGCACAGTCTACAAAAGAGAAACATACAGCAGGCAGGGAACATAACATCACAGGAACAAAACAACAGCTTTGAACAGCTACTTGAAAATATAGATGGGGCCTGCGCGCCAGAACGAAGCAGAACAAGTTGTATATCACTTCAGACAACTATCATTAGATGACTTTAGATGGGAAATTGAACATCACAATGTGTTGGATTTAAATTGCATTTAAAAATAGAATTTCAAATTGAATACAATATGTCCCAGCTATAACCCTCTGCCCCCATCCTTCATTTCTAGCTATGGCAACCAAGTGCTTCCTGCCTTCTGGACCTGCCTGGCTGCATTTTAACTGCACACTAGAGGAAAACCATGGTACACACTAATTCTCCCTAACCCTGGTTTCCACACAAAGCAGCCCAGGAGAGAACTACAGCTGTGGAGCTACATGGTTGCACAGATCTGCATCCTGGACAGTCAGAGGACTGCAGTACACACAGGCCTGAGGCTTGCCACTTTCTCAGAAATATTAAGTGTTCTGTCTTTGGTGTGCAAGGGCTAAATCCTGCAGTTCTGCTCTTTGTCTGCTTGCTACGTTACGGCACGCTCTGTGCCAAAGCATTTACTGACTGGATTCAAGTGCTTGAAATCTGTCCCTTTGGGAGCTGTAGCTGATACAGTAGAGACTGATTAAAAAATTCCAGGTAGCAACATTTAGCCATAACAGTAAATAACAAAGCATAAACAAAATCAGAGGCTTTTAACCAACAAAAGACTGAGAAAGAGCTTCTGGTTTCTGCTGACTCTTCTCAGTCACTGGATGAAAAATAGAAGTTGCAGTAAGAGCGGGGACTAACACCCAGGAGTCCTCTTTCGTAGAGGAGGGTGTAATGCAGATAGTCTTCCTAACAATGTCACATGCACAGAAGAGCTTTAAAAGGAAAAGCAGATTCTACCCCCTCACTCATGCCAGCAGATGGGCTGCAGGAGAAACAGGTTTGGACTTTTTCAGACCAAGAAAGATGTTTTACACTGATCCTCTACCTCTCGGGTGATTTTTTGACTCTTAAGACACCAGGCAGAAAAAAGGTATAGGCATTACTATTTCCTTCTCTAAAGGAAGGCTGCTGATAGGGGTCAGGTATCTGCCTTTAGAGGATTACCCAGATTCTGCATCCCATGTGGATGGAAACACAGGGAGACTGTAGGAGGCCATGATCCTCAAAGGCACATGCAAGGGAACTCTTCTTTGCAAGCTCATTAAGAGCAGACACATGTCTGTGCATATATCACACAGATACTCTGTCCCTGTGCAACAACCCAGAAGAATATGCCAGTACATAGACTCGTTATGGACAGGCAGAGCAAGGACTCAGCACATACGCCTAAGCTGTAAAGTAACACTGCCCCTCCCTAGTCCTGAATCAATCACATGTATCTTGGACAAAGGGTTTCAGGTAAAATGCTTCATTTAGTGGGGTTTTTTTTTGCAGTTTTCTGGTTCCTCTGGACTGCCATATTTCTTATTCCATCATACAGGACTTCAGGACTGTTGTGGAAGGCCTCAGCTGAGCAGAGACTGCTTCAAAAAAAAAACATAGTAAGGAGTCAGGAGTACATTTATTTAGAGTAAAGATAGAGATATTTGAGAAATGTCAAAGAAAGACAGGAAAGGAGGTCTGGATTTTTTGGTTAGGAATTGGCCACTGAAATCATCAGATAATAGAAAATGGGAGGTGAATAGAGGTAAGGCAGAATACTGAAGGAACAGTACAAGACAGTCAGTCATAACAAGACACAAAAACAAATTAATTTTAGGGATAAATGAAAAATGCAAAGCAAGACAGACCTCAAGGTCAGCAACATGATGAGGACAGGGGAAGAGGTGGGTTGGGGTAAGAGGAAAGGACTTTTGCAGAGGGAAAATAAAGTTAATTTTGAATAATGGCTTTGATGAGCAAAGGAAAAAAGAGGAGGGAAACACCTGGTAACAAATTAAGAAAGACTAGAAAAGACAGGACAGCAAAACAGCTTTCTGCAAAATAAATTCTCCATATAAGTAGAGAGAACAGGCCTTTTGATCATGAAGTAATCTTAGCCATATAAAACCAGACAACGATCAAATGATAGCAATCTTCAGTTGTGATACATACACACTTTAGTCTTCAAAACCCTTTAGAACAAAACAAGGACAATTTTTCAAATTAAAAGCTCCAAGAAGTGTGCATACATTCTGGTGAAAGTGCCCTATATGGCTGTAGCTCACCCACTTAAGAACATAGGGAAACTGGAATACCTGCCATGCGTTTCTGGTTCTCCTGGCACATGCTCCAGCACTGACACTCAACATAAATAGGAACATCAGCTTTGATTAATAACTTCAGACAGTGAGACAACCCTTCAGAATAAATTCTCTGATCTAGCTGTAGTCTGCATCCATCATGTATCCTTTCTTACCCAAGGTATTTTCATCACTTCTTAATAAAACTGAGAGGGTTTTGTTTCTTTATTTTTTCAGATAAGCAGATGGTGTTCCTTGCCTCCATGTCAAGCTTTGCTAGAGCTCATTGTAAAATATTTGGAAGCGACACAATGAAAACATTTTCTGCACTTGTCATGCACATAGAAATGCACACAGGCTTCAAAACTGTTGATCGCCATCCTCAAGTTACTGGAACTAAAAGTTGAAGTTATCTTTCCTTGACTGTTACAGAAGCAGCTCAGTGGTGCTGAACTTCAGCTGAGCTGAGAACAGACTTAATCTTTCAAAACAAATAAGATTAAATAAGAAAGTCAGTATTTGAGAAAAACGGAGATGCTAAATAGCACAGACCCTACAGACTTCAATGGGTTTTGCAAGTACCCCTCACCTATACTAACCCACTGTGGATTCTGTTGTCAGACATAGGTTTATAGCCTCATGCATGCTGTGTTTTGGTTGGAGGAATACCCTCCTGACAAAAGCAGCAGAATTCTCAAGATTTTAGACCATCCGCTTCCTTGCTGTTGACATGCGCTCTGAAAAAAGACAAGACCTGGTATAGTGCACAAGCCTGAGCACATGGGCATTATTAATTCCCATTTTTGCCACAAGCCTTTGTGTGTTATTTTCAGCTGCACTGTTTCCATGTCCACTTCTAAAAGTTTTATTCTCTCAACCATAACCCCTTGTCCTCTATTTCAGATAGGGAATGAGCTGTTCCTTTAGCACCTCCAGTGAACTACATTACTAGCCAGCTCTTTGAGGTAACTGAGGACAAGCTCATGTCTTCATCATCACATTGCCCATACTTTTCTTGTACAAAAGAGATCTTCATAGTGCAGATAAAGATGTTTAAGAGGGAATTCTGGCCAGAGAGAATGAAGGGAAACAACTGCACAGGGAAGGTGTTCCTGCCCTCCCCACTCAGTCATGCACCTGCATTGTTCTTCACAAGAAATATATAACAGAAGCAGGTATAGAGCAATATGCATTACAGCCTACTGGATAGCAGAAAACAGCTGTGTTGGGGTGGGGGGAAACAGAGGAGGATTTTGAAAGAGATTTGCAAAAGAAGTGGCATACAAGCCACTAATTTGTGAGCAGTAAGCAGAAAGAACAATGAAGATACCTTGTGACTGATAAATATGCCTGTGTATACAAAGCAAAGGAAAGTTGATGAAAAGTCTATTTCAAATAATAAAACTATACTTCATGCCTAAGATTTTGCACACTTTTGGTCAATGCCTTAGCTTGGAAATGCAACTCATCTTCCATTGCATGGCAGTCAAGAAGGTAATTTCCATTGCATAATAAGGTTAGAAGACATACTGATTTCAGAATATATAAATAACACAATCAGGGTCCTAAATGTTGACTACTTAAGCAAATGAGACAAGTGCTAAAAGAAACCCAACATATGGTTAATGGTCAGCTCCTGCAAGACCATAATATTTTCAAGATGTAGACTTAATCTTCAATTAATTGCTTATTAGGAATGTCTCACTCCACAGATAAGAAGGTTTATTTACAAGCACTCACTGCAAAGTTTATCAGACTCCCCCATGTAATTATCAATTAACAGGGAAATGGTTATTTTTGTACTAGATGTCAGATCTGCACAGTTCTGAATAAGTACCAGCTGATCAACAGGACAGCTGTTGCAGCATTTTTGGCTTTGCTCTTTCAAGGCTACAGAGTTACTGGTGTGGATTCAGAATAGTGTTTTATACATGGATATTTATACTGCTTGTCTCAGTGATCTACCTGGTTGTCAAAAAAGCCCAAACTTTATTTTCACATTATTATTTATTTTTGCAGTGCTGTTAATATGAAATAGAATCTGCTCTGAATCATTTCAGCCTCCATAGAGAGATTTAAACTTCTGCAATTGCCTTCATTTTAATACAACAGCTTGTGGTTTCCAGCTGAAGGAGTCAGTCAACTGATTACAAATACAGGACCTGTTAGTTAAACAGAAGAGGAGCCAGGACCAAAAGCAATTCCTTCAATTAAAAGAAAATGCATACTCCTTGTAAAGGCAAATAGCAGCTGCTGGCACATAGAGAGTACAGTGTTTTCAAAGGCTAGGGACCTTTTCACAGAACAGATTTTGCTTTTTTTGCTAGTAAAGGAGTCACACCTTAAATCCCAAGGTTGCACAGCTAGGATGCTGTCCCTGGCTTTGCCTTTGAAGCACTGTGGGGAGTTTAAGATCCAACATTGACACCTGGGAACTTATGGCATACGACTCAAGGAACTGTGGACTTACAGGTTACCACCTCAGAAATATGCAGGAGGTAAAGCATGTCAAACAAATATGCTTTGTCTGGAATTTACAAAAATACTTTTCTCTGCTTAAGGTAGAAGCAAAAAGTAAATAGTGAAACAGAAACTAAAGAGACTTGCATCCATTATGCCTGCCTCAATCTTCCACTCACCACTCGGGAAACTTCTCCAGGTGAAAGCTACATGCAGCTTCTCCAACAGCTCTGCCTTTCTCCTCTAGCTGCACCAGACCAGAAGTAATCTAAAAGGACAGGGAAGGTCTTTTATAACCTTTACAGATGATTTCCTAATCAGCTTCATCAGGTGATCAAGGCCATGTGATCTGTTGATGGGTTATCATGCCTCTAGCAGTCAGACCTTTTCCCTGTTTTGCCCTGGCCAACAGCTACCTTTGGTTAAGGATGATCTGCTTACTTGTTAAAGCTGGATAACCCACCACGTAATCCCCTCTACTCTATCAGCTTTCAAATGTCTGAGTACCTGCAGTTTCTTGTCTACGTACACTTGGAACTTGCTAGCCGTATTTCCATTCAGGGATGAGCTTCCTCATCAAACCCTATCGATCTCTGCAGACAAATGTGTCAAGAGATAGTACTTAACTGGGACCACTGTATCCGGTTCCAGGCAAACTTAGATTCCACTTTGTGCAGGTGAAAAGAACTGCACAGAAATGAAGCCCTGGCCAATCCATCTCAGCCTCTCACTCAAGAAACTTTTCAGAGTTTAAGGAAAGAGATAAAGTCTGTAAGCTCATCTCAAGTTTCCTGCAGAATCTGCAGTGACTTGGGATTTTAGGAGTAGTCAGTGTTAGAATTAACCCAGTGAAATCCAGAGAGCCTTAACAGGGATCATTTGTCATATGCCGCTGTTTCCCAAACTACTCTTCCCTCTCTCCTCTCTCCAAGATGGGTTCTACCATCCCTCTTTGTCACAACTGCAAATTGCTTATTGGAAACTATCCACTGCTTACTCTGAGATACAATACTCTACTGCCAATGGAAATGCTCTGCTCATCCAAAAATGACTTTCCTTCTCACTATTAGTGCAATTTTTATCTCATCTGTCCTTATTTCATGTTTCAGAGGAAATAGCAGACTTGTCTGCACTTTGGAAATGGCAGTGAGTTGGAAATAATTTGTTTTTATATGAAATCTGCTGGAAATCACTTTTTCTAGTATCTTATGCTTTTCTAGTATACTTACTTATATGCTACAACATTAGCTGTATGAGTATCGTATGTGGACTATGGCCAATTTCCATTCCAACTTGATTTTGATATGTTTAACATGAAGTAATAAAAAGACCTCTATTTCATTTCATGAGTCATTACGGTGCAGCTGTTTGACTGGGCACACTGTAAACATCACATGGATCCCTTCAATTTAAAGAGAATAAGAAATTATGTTAATAGCATTTTTTGTGAAAATTTGTTGTAAAAGAACAGTTTACATAGCTTGCACTCTGGTAGTGCTTGATTGCAAGGCACAGCTTTTTCACTCTCTCTCTATGTACCAGCTACTTGATTCCTTCAACTGCACATACAATTATATTCTATAATTGCTAATGAGATTCACTAGAGAGAATCTGACTTTGCAGATAAGCTGTACTAGGTAGCAGGAGTCTTGTATTTACAATCTACCTCTTTATTTGTTGATGTCATGCTCTTACACTTCTTCCTCTAAAACAGAAAAAACACAAATAAAAGTGAACAGAAAACTAATAGAAGCATCAGTAGGCTTTCCCTTTAAAATGATATTTTAGAACATTAGCAGAATTTGATGCAAATGTTGGAAAGAAGATGAAGGAAAGTTGTAAACTTCTTGTGCTTCCTGTTTATCTCACAGCAGAAGTTAAGGGCAGCCTTAAGTTTGCCTTTCTTATGCAAATGGTTTTCCCTATTCTGCTGATTGGGAAGGAGCAGATGCTTAGTGGTCCAAATGACTGTCCTCCAACTCTTGTAGTAGCCAAAACCAACCTGTATGACAACTTTTCTCCACTACAGGTGGGAGAGGGTTGGCAGCACTGTGTGGAGAGCCCAGCTAGTCTGTACCCTTCCAATACCAGCTTTGAAAAACCCATTTCTCTGATTCCGTCACCACAGTGTCTTTCTAGGGAAGGTGAACAAGAATAGGTCCCATATTCACCTGCCAGGGTAACATGCCTAAGATTACTGTCATGTAAGTCCAAGAAATAACAGCACGGCTTTTTTACCCTCTTAAGACATGGGTACCTCTGTTAGAAAGGTTTCCATGCACAAGTTCCATATTCCTATTTATTTTGTCCTGAAAGTTGCCCTGTGCAAAGGGAAGCTTAATCCATAGTTTCATTTTCACGGGTATTGCTTCTTTCACTTCTCAGCTCACAAACCTGAGCAATTTCCCATCCTTACTCTGCAATGAAATACAACTGAAAGATAGGCTGTGGTTCCTCTATAAATGGAATGTATGAAAAGGGAGTTATAAAAATAATCTTACTACAAAAAAGCACTTCTTTGCAAGAAAAACATATTTAAGCTAAGGATATCTTTCAAAAAGAAGAAAGAGATTAGTGGTAGCTATCAGGATGTGAACACATGTGGGCTTTTCAGGATAACAGTTTATTTAATCTACTTAACTGGGTATTAATTTAAATTAGAACCATTAGAGCCTAGTGACTGTAGAGAATTCACAAGAAAAAGTAGAAAAGACGAAATCCATGGCTTATAGAGCTAAAGACAATAACAAGAGATTTATGTTTCAGAGAAATAAAGGAAATCCTATCAATGTTAATGGCCCACAAGTAGATAGAAATTATAGAATTGTCAGTTAAATGAAGGAAAGAAGACAAATATTCCATATTTATATTCTGCGTTTGACAAAAATCCTAGAAAATGAAGACAGTTATTTAATAGTAACTCAGTAAGATTCAAAAGTAATGATGACTAAAGCTGGACATTTTTATATCAGCAGATATAACAGCCTATAAGAAGAGCTTTGAAATGACACTTGACAAAGAAAATAGTGTCAATGTAGTACAGTGCTGTAGATTACTTGATAACCTGACACTAACCAAAAGGAACGCCCAGACGAAAAAACATCTACTCAGGAATAAAGTCTAGATGCCATACTTCTAGAACAAACATTCCTACTTCAAAATGAATGTTTTGGTAAAGGATTTGGGAAGGCAGGGCTGTATATAGGAGTCTATGTAAATGAAAATAAACTGCCTTTCCCTCAGCTTTCTCAGTCAATAGGAACACCTAGAACCATTACCACAATCACTTAGGCTTGCAACCCAAACCCAGTTCTACCTCCAAGAGCATTTGGGTCACACCTAAATCCTTGGCCAAAAAGTTAGTGCTGTCTCTAGATATATAAACTGGGGATGCTGAGTAGAAACCCTGAGAGACTGTCACCTCTGCCCACTACTGGAATACTACGTCCACTTGAAGAAAGATATTAAAAAACTGAGGCAGGGTGAGAGGGAGAGCAAGAGGAGAGTCTTGAAACAGGCTTTAAAAACTTGAAACGTGCCTTATAATGAGACTCAGAAAACTTCATCCATTGCACTTACCAAAGAAATGATTTCATCTAAGTACCTCATAAGGATCAAAATTAGACAGAGGGCTCTTCAATCTATTTGATAAGTCTTTGAGCTATAACTTGAAGTTAGATCAATTTAGACTGAAATAGATGTAAAAATGAGTGTAATAAATCTCTGTAACAACTCACCAAGAGTTTTGTTGGAGCTTCTACTAGAAAAAAATTTAAATCAAGATATTTGGCTGTTTTTCCTTAAAAGTATTCAACTGGGAATTCATTTAGGAAAACACTAAAACTTTAATTAAAATGGGCATATTAGATGATCGGACCTGCCCTTCCGGTTTTAGAAGCCTCTCAGTTGAATTTCTGTAAAACCTTACTACTTATTCAAGCTTGCATATGGAAGTTACTTTAAACAAAAGCTTTAGTAATTTTATGTCCTTTTATCTCTTTCTGGACTATTCCCTCTTGCTTCTTCTGAACTTTCTCATTTTATTCTGCCAGCTCTACCTGGATCATTTTTTCTTCCTCTCTTACTAAGAAGTCCTATCTTGCCTACCTCTTTCTTTTCTTGTGTTTTAGTTTACCCTCTCCTCTTCTAAGGTTGTGCCTCATCAGATCTCTCCTTTACCTTCCCCTCACATTCTCAGCCTTCCTTTTATGTGTCTTTTTTCCCTGTGGATTTTTTCAACCAAATTATTTCATGTAACTATATATGAAACAAGTCTTTCAGGGAACATAAAAATAAATTAATAACAACTGTTGAATAACAAACAAAAGAAGAGTTTAGAGCAGAAGAGTTTAGAAAATGGGGCACAATATCAGCATCCTGCAAAGAATACAGAAATGGTTTATGAGCCTGCTCAAATGCAGAAAATCAGCTGATTGCTTTTGACCATCCTCCTATTCTAGAACCTGTGTTAGGTGTATCTGAAAGATGTTATCTTCTTATGAATTATCCTGTCTGAAATAAGTTGATACTTTCAATTACATTCTTAGTATGCAGCCCCAGATTATAACAATTATTTATTCTCCTACAGATCCAGCGGAGTTTAACGCCCTTCTGTCTCATCCCTTCAGGAACTTATAGTTCAAGCTTTGTAAAACTAACTTCGTGTCTAGCCATTGGTCACTGGAGCAAAATGCTGCAGTTTAACTCCCAGATAGAAAACAAAGTTTATGGTTTCTGACTAAGAACTTCTGTACAGAGCATGTATTACTTTATTCACATGATTTCCACACCTTCCAGTGAATTTCCTGATCCCTCTTACATTGCCCTGTGTAAACATGGTATCTGGGTTAAATAGTCAAAAATGAAGAAAGTTCTCATCCTGGCCAAGTTTTTCCTGAACATGTCCAGAACACTTTGTTTTCACTTGGTTGTGAGTCCTGTATTTTTCTTTTTTATGCCTTGCTGTTTCTGCCAATAAACTCCTTTCCCTGAGTCTGATGTGCAGCCAGGACTCACCTTTTTTTTTTTTTTAAAGGCAAAAGCTATTCTTCAGATAGATATTACTTTCCATTTCAAACTCAGCTATCTTATCAAAGGCAATCTGTTTAAATGGATTTATTATGAAATGCACACACTACTGCTTCTGAGGCATCAGGAAAAAGCTCATTTGGCTTTGATGACAGTAAGAAAAGAAACTCAGCTTTCAAAAGTTAAGTAATAGTCTACAAATTAGACTTATTGCATTCGTTTTGTATGTCAGTCTCCAGTTCAAAAGTACAGTAGTACCTAGGTAATGCTAAGGAAAGTAGTCGAAAATTTGACTACTCGAAAGTCGAAAATTTGAAACAGTTCACAGGTACTCAAAAACGAGATTGTTCCAGCAAATGTTGCAGGTAGAGGGAATATCCTAGAAGCCTCAACAGAGGCATGTTTCTTATTTCTTTTTTTCAATAAACATATTTCTATGTTTTGTAGCTAACAACAGCAATTTTCTTCAAAAAAAACCCCAGCAATTTTCTTCAAAAAAAAAAAAAAACAGAAGAGAAAGAAAGGTAAGGCAGAAACAATCCATGGAAAATAAAGCAGTTTGGATAAAGATTTAAAAGATAGGATTAGAGACCAAAGTAGGGCAGTGAGAAGATCACAAATCACGTCTCTCACATAGATAGTAGCAGGCAGAAGTGACTTGGTAGAGAAAATGGCAGAATACTACTAAGGTGGCAAGTAACCCACTACCAAAGTTAATAGTGTTCATGAGTTTTGGCAAGAACAAAACATTGTGTTAGAGGTAGCCAAAGCTGGTAGGTATCAGGAGCCAGGGGCTTTCCTCCTGTCCCAGCCCCACAGATGCAGAGCTGCTGTGGTTCCCTTTCCCCAGGTGCAGCCAGCAGCGATGCTGAGCACAAAATGCTAATGGGTGCGTGTGCACACATGACATACACCTCCAGCCATACAAATCGACACAGAGAGAAAGTACTCTTTACCAGCACCCACCTACGCGCACACAGCACTCGCATGAACATGAGCAGCACACGCGGCCCCATCCTGTCCCTCCTCTCCTGCTGATCAGCACTGAGGTCTGATAGCGCAATGCATACATGCAGCCCGTGGGTCCCTCCACATAGACCCTCAGGCTGCCCAGGAGCGGCCCACTGCCCCGCTCCAGGTGCTGGCACCTAGAGTGATAAACCCCTGAGGTTCACAGTGTCACTCCATTTGCTGGCACACAGGTCTGTCTTCCTACTCCCCAGTTAACCTGTCTTGAAGTTTGCTAGTGGTCACACACAGATACCCAGAGCAGAGAGCGCACTCACACAGAAGGTAGACAGAAATAAGATTTAATGAGAATACAGGACAGACTGCAGTGATCAAGTGCACGGCTTAGACAAGCTGCTGACTAGCCACCTTTATACTTTGCCAGTCCCTTTTATCTCCTTTTCCCTCTCTTTCTCCACTCTTGCTCCTCTCTGATCCACCTTGATCCCTCCCTTTCCCATGTCTGATCATTCCTCTGAGCACCCCATAAGTCTCACATATTCCCACAATCCCCTTAAAACATCCCATAGTAAGTCCTATACAGCCCCAAAATGCTCTTCCCCCTGCATCCTACAGTAAGTCCAGTATCCCTGTAGGATACTAAAAAAGGTAATAAAAAGTAATAAAAGGTAATAAACGTAAAAAAGGTGATAAGGTGAAAAAAAGTGATAAAGGTAAAAAAAAAAGGGGTAATAATAAACATTTTGACTTTGCAAGATATTCTAGGGAAAGAGTTGCCCCATTGACTCATCTTGGTGGGTTTCACTCCTGGGACAATCCTTCCCCTTGCACGGTCTTAGTAGCTAAGTTCTCCACTTTGGCTGATTAGGTTACTAGGGTTCCTCCATCTACCATCGTTCCTCTGATCCTCACTGGATCTTTGTGTTCACCATGATTAGCCTTCAATCACATAAACTAACAGTCTGCAGCAAGAATAACCATGGCATGAATAACAGAATGACAGGAAGAAGAAAAGCCAGTCAAATTATTTAGCTGGGGGCAATGAAAGAAATGCCTATAAAGTAAAAATCACCGATCTTAAATAAAAATAGGGATCATGAGAAAATTGTAAGAAAATATCAGCTAAGACAATACATGAAGCATGGGCAAAGGAGACAACTGCCCTGAACTAAACGGAAGGAGAAAGGAGGCTTCTCAGATTGGATTACCTCATAAATGAGGTAGGACATAAACCCCTACATGCACCTGTTTCCACAAGGGATCTGGCTGCATACCACAGTTTCAAGCGGACTTATGGGGAAAAGTATATCCTATTGCACATGCGCTGGTGCAGTTGGCTTTTGAGGACTGAGGTGGGAGACAGTCAATGTTGGCATTCATGTGCTGGAGGGCCAACAATGAAGTATTTAAAATGATCATTTGAGTAAGTATACCCTTGAGTTAGTACTTCACTTTCAATTGTTGCAGAACAGGGCATATGCCTTAGTAAAAAGGAAAGAGACAATAGCTCGGTTTCCTTTTTTCTCCTAGAAGCCAGTTCTGCTATCTGCTAATCATGCAAGTGTTAAAACCAAGGCTATTGCCAATTAACTCCACTGCATGTCTATAATAACAGATACCTCAATGGGATAGGAAGGCATTTTGCCATCCATACATGCTTTGGGGAAGATCCTTATGCTCACGCTTACACTAACACCTTAGCCAGTGCCAGCAAATATTCCAGGGTGCTGGATCTCGATCATCTCTGTTGCTAAATTGTTAGTCCCTGACATGCTTTCAGCATTGGTTAAATAACACTCACCCAAGAAATGTTTAGACATGCTCAGGTCATAAACATTGGACAGGGACCAAGACTAAAAATTCCCCAAAGGAGTTCTTCATATGATCACTCAGTTTTGGGAGATAACAGAGTTTAGGGATATGGACACAGGCCATCCTATGCCGGTTGCCTTCACCCAGAGAACAGTCTGAGGCTCGTTTAATTTACCAGTCTAAAAGTACCCGTAGCAGCTGTGGATGGCCATAGACCTAGTGTGGGATACAGGAGCTGCACCAAACTGCTACTGCTCAGCATTCAGCTGAGTTCTTAGGAACTGTGCTATTTCTGCAGGATTCCTGATGAGATAAGGACTTATTCAGCATGATAAAATGCTTGCAGAAACTAGCTTAAAGCAGAGATTTCACTGAAGTGGGGAAAAAACTTTGATTTTTTATTACCTTCTTTTTTGAGCATAGAGGCCAGCACAAATAGGATCAAGACATGATCCTATACATACATGACAGGAGGCAACCTGTAATTCTCAGCATCTTTTTGCACCTTTTCAAGGGATGTGTAACTTAAAACGGTGGGTTTTCAGAGTAGAATTTCCACAATATTGGATTAGAAGTAATGTTCATTATTTTTTCATGAGAATTTCATCTCAGTATGCTTTCACTACAGTTTCAAATATAGCAAACAAATACAGCAGAATGTTTCATCTTTCCCCATATTTTAATTGTTTGGCATTTTAAAATGTTGCTACTGTGGTATCTGTGTTTGCCTCAGACAAACGACAGGATTAACAGAATGCCAAATGCCATACAAATTAGGAGCAGAAATCACATAATTGCCACTATAGAGATTAAAGAAATAAATAAGGACCATAATATTTGTTTTTAATCAAAGATGAGAAGAAAAGTTTTGGTGCATTCAGATCAGTTTTGTAATTTAAGTGTTTCATTTCCATCATAAACATTTTAACTGTCTTAAAACAGAAAATATGTTATTCAGAGAGTTTGAAATTGAGATTCAGATTTTGTTTACAGAAGAAACACTTCCATCATTTCAAAAGTTTTCCAAGCACTTCTAAAACGAGAAATGAAACAGAATCTCTTCCCTGAAAAAACTGGGGGTTCAATATTCATTTTCCTGTGGGGTGAGGGTGGGGACAGAAAACGGTCTCATCATATGCTTAACCATACAAATCTTTGCAGTTACTTGCAAGCCCACCAATGCTACAAGAGAGAGGGAGATGAAAAAAGTTTAGATTCCCCTTCCATATGTGTGAGAGTTTATTGACCAAAGCATAATTAAAGATATAAGGGAATTTACTAAACATTCACTGGCTAAGTGATTCTTGCCCAAGCTGTTGTATTTTGTGGAGTATGAAACATTTACCTGGAAGAGGGAGCGTGAAGACAAACAAAGGTCACAAAACATTTCTACAGAATACATGTGGAAACAGGCAGATGTTCTTTTTGTCCTTTTTTCAAGAATTTAAGTGAGTTCAAATGGTAAGAATGTTCCCATCTCTGAAAATTTTTAAATTGAAAAACTGAAATTCCATCTTGTTGAAGCCTTATACAATAGGAATGACCTCATGACACTATCTGCTAATGATGCTGCAATTATTTCAGAGGAAAAAACATAACGGATACAAAGGTGAATGCTTCGCAGTTTCCAGTCATGCTAGAGAGGTTACAGTCCTTAAATTGCTACAGCAAATCTTATGTTATTGTTGAACAGGCAGCAACAACTTGAACTTGCTTTCTTTTCAGATGTTGCTCTGCATTTTATCGTGTCTAGCAAATCCGAACACAAGGCAACATTGTCACTGGTAAAACAGCCTGTTAAAATAAATTTGGATGTCTTTAAAGTCACAGGAAGTGTGTCATCTTGTACATAGAAAATAGCCTAAGAGGCAGAGAAGTGAAAAACCTCCTTCTCTAGATGGCCTTTTTTATATGCCCATAGCTTCCCAAACAAGACATTTCTGCTTCAGCGGCTGTGAGAACAACGTTAAAGTTTTGTGGGGTGTTTTGTTTTTGTTTGGGTTTGTTTGTTTGTTTGTTTGACATATTTGCCAGAAGGGCTACTGACCTCTTGATTGCTTCCTTTCAAAAAAAAGGGGAAGTCATGCCCCAGGTGACTCAAGTTACAAGATGGAGAGAAACCATGAAGCAGTGCTACTTGGATCCACAGCCTTGGAGCAAAGGAGGAAGCTTCATGAGCCAGGGCAGCTGAACCACAGAACAGCTACTTGTGTCCCACTGTAGCTGCCATGTATAGACTAAAACATCCTGAAAATAGAAGCGAAAAATGGTAAGTACTTAAAATCTGCAACTTATGGTGGAGGTCCAGGCTATTTACTCTCCTATAGATAACCTGTCTTGAGAAGCAGGAGGTTTGTGCTGATAATTGAAAACAAGCAGTTGCCTGCATCTCATAGGTCTACCATTATACATGGTAGCCTGCACTGCTAGGTCAAGTAGTGGATATAGCACAGAGCAGGATGCAGAACACATCCCAGGCTGTGATGTCCCCATGATGGGTGTGAATATGGGGGTGCTCAGTGACTCTCTGAGGACTAGCACAAACTGCTGCTTGGCTGTGGAGCAGTACGCTGGGCACCTGGGACACGCTTACCTGTCCTAAGACACTGCAGGTGGGCAGAGATAGTGTGCTCCACCTTAAGGTGTCATCACAGAGATGGTCCCAGGGACTGTCCTCAGAGATCTCAGAGAAAACTGAAATGAGGAAACAATGCAGATGATACGTTTTAAAAACAGTATCACCTAGCTCAACAGCAAACTTAGAGTACCACCAGCATAGAACAGTAAGCTGGGGAGACATTTTCACAGAAAATTCCTGTTTATGCTGTCTTCCCTCTAGAAAACAAGGAACAGAGACTGAATGTCACTACACACAGCAGGAGCAGAGGTGACTGGAGACCAAAGGTACTATCTAGAGGAAGTATCTGGTCATGCTAGTGCCTCCTTTTTCCCTCCTCTCAATTCCCTTCTTCCTAGTCGTTATTTGCTACAGTGGTACATCAACAAAAGCAAGATGGGAGAGCAGTGAGAGCTATACTGTCTGGAAGTCCCTTTTATAAGGGACTTTATAACCAAAATACACTGCTCTGCATGGCACTGTCCCTGAGGTGAAGTCAAATCTTTCTCAGTGCCTTGTCACAAGATCAGAGTGAGACTTAAACACTTTCCAAGCAATCTCCTTAGCTATTGCAATGCAGCATTGCACACTAGGAAGAACCCTGCTGATTCCTGTCAGCTCAGGACCTGGCCCTTTTCATATATATGGAACTTGACAGCAGAATCTCAAAGGTGGGTATGATAGTGCTAGGCATTGAATCCAGCTCTGCTCCACACTTTGTTTTGTTTTTCTGAAAGGAGAACTCTGAACTGGTGAGCTACCATGTTTAGATATAACAGTTTTCATAATGAATGGCTCAGTGACTTTAGGGCTTCATGACTATCCTCATGAAGTTTTGGGTTTATTCTGAAGCTTTGAAGCATTCTCTGTGAATGCTGCAGCTGGCTGCAAAATTCTAACTGAAAGATGGAAGTCAGAATTTGGGAAATTATGAGGAAATCAGAAGTTGGGAAATTCCATCTGGAAATTCTGACTGGAAGTAGAAATGAGAATTTCATTGAGAGACGGGAATAAAGAGGGAGGATATTTTGCTGAACTTACTTTTATCTGGAAATAAAATGAAATATATTCTGTCCTTGTAAATGTCCAGTCAAATGGATCTGTCCGTCTTTTCAAGATGAGGGTATTTCCTAACGTATTTTCTCCTTTTCAGTATATGCCACTGTAATGAAATCAATACTCCAGCACAACAGACCACATCTGCAGTTGAAGGTTATTTTGGTTATACAGTAGGACAGCATGAGTGTGCATGTATATGAAAGTATATTTATACCAATTCAGACTCTAGTGAGAACAAGATTATACTTTGAAGTCCACAGGTTCTTATTTCAACTTAGTTATTTAATTCCTGTGCAAGCATAAGAATAACGATGTAACAGAAGCAGGGTTTGTAGAGAGAGATGTTTTATTAGGCATATTGATAAAATTGAAAAAAATTATTAGTCTTTTAAGAATGCAGATCTTTAAGGTTCGAAACAGAAGCAACAAACATGTTTTGCTCTAGTGCATTTTTACCACAGACACACCTGAGAAGCAGATCGTTTGGTCATTTTGATATATGATTTATGATTTACAAGGAAAACTTTGAGGGGCAGGGCTTTTTAGCTATTTCTTATGCAAGAGCAATGTAAAATCAGAAGTCATGCCCCTTTCAATATAAAAATTGACATGCTGTCACTTTTGTTCCAAAAAAAATACTGAAAAGACGTTTTTTGTTCCCTCAGTGTGAAATAAACATACACTGAAACCTCAGTAGGTTATAAAAGAGATCTGCTATCTGCTGGCTAGTTCTGCTACTAACACATATAACTTATCAATAAAAACCAACTATGTATACAGGGTTTGTCATCCTTAGATGATTTTAGGTTTTAAAAAAAAAAAAAAAGTTCCTTTGTCAGAAATACTCAATCAGCCCTAAATCCTCTAAAGACAATCTTCCCCCCCCCCCCCCCAAAAAAAAAAAAACCTGCATTTTGGTTTATAACACAGGATTGAGGACATATGCCATAGCCATACAGATGTAATGAATTAGGGAACAATATTAGGTATAGTTGATAACATTTATCCTTCTGCCTCAAGCATACTCTTTAGCTGAAGCATAAGTCAAGCCTGCTTTTTTTAGAAAGTTCCAGATCTTAAGCTATAAACAGGCTTAAGTATCATGATAGGACAAACCTTAGTGGTAAAATAATGGCATGTAGAGAACAGTACTTCTAGTAAACTTAAAGACATGGTAAAAATAATTTGAAAAAGCTTTTAATGTATATTGAAGGCATTTTTATTAATAGGTAGACTATTTATGAATTATATATAACCATGAATAGGAGAAAGCGAATCCAAAAGTGTTCCCTATTCAGTCACAAGCTCCATTCCATTTGTTGCCACTACATATTTAAATATAATGTGTCAATGGAACTTTCGCACAACTATGGGTTAGTATGGCATTTTCAATACCCTAGTCTAAGGACCACCTAATACTCTGAAAAAAAAATCTATGAAACATTTTGTATCCTACTGCTTGTTGCTTTGAAGTTGCATAGCATGGGAACGGAGCCCAGATATATCTGGCATTAAGTGAGTTACATTGATGTAGTTATAATCAATATTTTTAATTAAAATATTTATATACTAAAGCATAGTTTGGTTAAACAATAAATATTTTAATTACAGACATGATTATTGGCTTCCCCAATAGGCAGATCCTGAAGCAGCAATAGTATGATAATCCGATGAGCGTTATCTGACATGTTACAAAAAACAGTGGAACACGTATCCAATTCTTTTTTAATTCTAGAACTGATTTCTCAGAATTTATAACTACATAAACACATTCTGAGGTTCACTTTGATGCCTCTGGGCTTCAGAGTTTCAATACTTCCCCCTCAAATACTGCAAAATGTCACCAGCAAGCTAACAATACCCGATTAGCTCAGCAGTCACGCACTGACTGAAGAAAGTGGTTGGGTGAGAGCAGTCATGTGCTACTTAAAGGTAATTGTAGTTTTTCACTTCAAGTCTTCATTTGGTCTGGGTATTTGAGATCAGATGCTGCCAAAATATTATCCCAGTTTACTGTGTTGTCGATGCAATTGGAAATGTGATACTACATTCAGTTAAATGCTACTTGGGGACAAAATGCACTATAAAAGAGTGCTTAGAAACATTCTGTCCCTTGCAGGATGTATAGAAATTTTTTGTGCAGAGCTTTCACACAGAAATTGTTCCGTAAGTTCTCTCAGAGCATCTTCTTAGATGCAGTCAATAGTCACATAAAAGTGATTGTGATTAATTGAGATATGGAACTTTTACCTGCCTGGTCTTTTTCTTCAAGATATCATCTAGATGACCTGATAATGCCTATATGAGACTCTGACATATATTATGCTTGAGACTATCACATTTCAAACTCCTGCCTATTGCTGTAACTTTCTTCTCAAGTCTTTCAGCTTTTAAGATTTCCTCCAACCTCCTTTGACGTGTATTTGAAAGACACTATACAGTACTTATTTACATAATATGTTCTAGAACGATACTTGCGTTACATTGCATTCAGGATCTACTACTACAGTGTCCCATATATTTTCATTAAGGTTATATAATTAAGGCCATTCGACTTCAAATAGAAGAGTCTTCAAAGTGTCATGGGACGAAGTTGAGAAATGTCAACTTATTTTTTTAATAAAGTAATTTTATGAGACAGGAAGAAACCTTCTGGAAACCTTCTGTAAAACTGAAGACTCTTCAAATCAGGTTTCCAGGAATAATATGAGTTCTTGAACGTTTTATCACCTTAATAGGTAATTGCTCAGCTTACTTTAGAAGGGGAGTTTTCAAAGAGAGCAATGAGAATATTCACAGATGTCTTCCACAGGCTGCATAATACATAGATGGTTTGACAGTGATTAAGTGGCTTCCTTCCCCTGTATAAGCTGTTCACATCAAGGAACCAAGCTTTGTTGCAAACTAAGAAAAGGAGAGGTCAGTACTGGCAGAGTTTTATTCAGTGTTATCTTCCTGAGAGAAGACTGGTCTCTGTCCTACTTTATAAGATTTGCAAGATAGCCATTTTCCTCAAAAAATCTGTTTTTGTATAAAGCCACTATTTGTTAATGAATGTTAACTAAGGATGCTTAATAATTTGTCTAGTAATCAGTGTTATTGGGTGGGTTTTTTTTCTTATCCTAGAGCAAAAAACCCAGTTCTCAGGTCCCGAATCTAGTGACCGTGTGAAACACTACAAAATACCCTTCCAATCAATTGCCTCCGCTTGTAAGATTATTGGCATGGGCCTGGCCAAAATTCTCAAAAACAGGGAAATTGGCCTTGGTGTGACAGCTGACACTAGCTTTATAGGACTGCACACACTGTGGGGCATCATATAGTCTTCCAGCTGGACAATGAATTACACTTCTTAGGAAACTGAATCCATTATGAGCTTTCCATGAGCTCAAGCACTGATGAAGATTTCTGAGTGTGCTCAGTATAAACCCTGCTGTCAGTGAAGTCAGTGCCAACACAGAGGATGGCCCAGGGTGTTGTGATATGCTCACTCCTACGTCCATGCAAACATGTGAGCGTTTTCCCAGAATAACTACCCAAGCCCAAGAAGCCCTCACAATAGTCTCTCCATTTTATATAGCTCTTATTGGAGACACTTGGGATGCTTGCAGGGTTTACCGAGATACGTAGCACTGTGTAGCAACCAACCCACAGCTTCTTAGTACAATGGCACAACGAGCAATATGAATTGCTGTGTCATCTCCACTCTTGGGCAGCTGAATATCTTTATTTGATTCTGAGTATATTGCTTTGTGAAAAACTACCAGAAGGAAAAGTAATAAATGATTTACTATTAACTGGTATACGGATTTTAAAATGGTTAAACCATCGATCTGCAGAAGTTCTCCAGCTGGTCAAAATTTCTTTCATCTTTGTTAGATGAGCTTCTGTTACTAACCAGCAATCTCCAATATGGAGATAGAATAGCAACAGTTAATACTTAAGTCATAATGATTTATCCTATCAGATGCTGCAAAGTTCAGATTCAGACTGTACAAGGGGAGAATGTTTTATTGGCTATAGTTTATTCATAATAAAATACGTGGTTGTCACTAATATTTTGTTGGTTAAGAAACTAGTGTGACCCAATTAGAATGGCCAAAGAATCCATTTGTATCAAAGGATAATATTTCATTAACCAGTTTAGTCTGAGAAGTTTGTTTATACTTCAAAGTCACTATGGCTTAGGAAGTATGTATGCTAAATTTCCCTATAGTTATTTTACTTCTGCTAGTCTTAGGTGTTGTGCTTGAAGTTGTTCTCCAGCTGTTTAATAGTATTCCTTCAAAAACTATTTTGTGTACCAACATATTTTGCACACACAGACACTCACACACATACGCACACACATTACAAGAATCATTATTTCAGGTAAACTCATATGAGAGACAGCCACAAAGGCTTAAAAATTATTACAGTTAATCTGCATTGAGCCCAACAATTTTCATTCTACTGCAGCATATCTTCCAGAAATACAGGGAGACTTTAAAATATCAAGAGATGAAGAATTCAGAGTTCCTCTCAGTTTGCCTTAGCTGCTGAACATTAATTATCATAGTCAAAACTGCGTTTCTCATATCTACTTTGAGTTGCTCAAGCAAACTCCAGCCACTGGTTTGTGACATATGGCCAATGTAAGTAGCCTTTTAGTACCTCATATTTTACCTTAGTGGAAAGAGTTACAGGCCACAAGGATGGCACTGCAAAACACCACCCTTAGCAGCTGGACATCTCTCTACAGAGAGAGGCATTTTCTCTAGCTCTCAGAACTACACGAGAGACACAGCACTACTGGAAAGAGTCCAGCGGAGGGCTACAAAGATGGTTAGGGGACTGGAGCATCTCTCCTATGAAAAAAAGCTGAGAGAGTTGGGCCTGTTGAGCCTGGAGAAGAGAAGACCGAGGGGGTATCTCATCAATGTGTACAAGTATTTGAAGGGAGGGTGTCGAGAGGATGGGGCCAGACTATTCTCCGTGGTGCCAAGTGACAGGATGAGAGGCAACAGGCAGAAACTGAAACACAGGCAGTTCCATCTGAACATGAAGAAAAACTTCTTTCCTGTGAGGGTGACAGAGCGCTGACACAGGTTGTCCAGAGGCTGTGGAGTCTCCTTCCCTGGAGATATTCAAAATCCACCTGGATGCAATCCTGCGAAACATGGTCTAGAGGACCCTGCTTGAGCAGGGGGGTTGGACTGGATGATTTCCAGAGGTCCCTTCCAACCTCAACCATTCTGTGATTCTGTGTATGTGTGTGATTTTTTTAGCTTCTCTCTAAATTTTCTAAGCCTTTTTAACAGTGATGACAGTAGAGCTGTACTCGTTCTAGTTTCTGCATTAATGTATGTTAACATAAAAATCACATACCTGCGCACCTATTTAGACATCCTAGGATCACATTAACATTTTTATGACAGACTGCATTGACTGCTCATATTAAGTTCCTAGTCTTCTGAAGGCCTAAGTATTTTTCAGAGGCACGATATTCTATGACAGAGTATCTAAAAATAGATTACGACCTGTTTTTATTAAGGGCATCCTCTGGATAGGAGGCAAATAGGGAATTTCTGACAGGCTAAAGGGGGTCTCAAACTATGATTACACAGTCATGCAATATCATATATCTTATGATATAACTAAATGCAGAAAAGTGTATAGTATCACTTTTTGTCATAGTGCCCTCAAAATGTTTGCATCCCCTATGCCCCTACACATATAATATATATAACTTGACAGTCAGCATTTGCATTTACAATTGACAATTAAAATACCTGTTCTGAATTGCTGTTTAATAAGGAGCCATTTCAGTCACTCCAGTTAGTTGTACTTCTTTCTTTTTTTTCTTGCTTTGAAAGTGTTTTGTGTATTTTCCAGTTTAAAGATCACTAAAAGGAAAGTTTTCTAAGTAATTTCAGTATGCTACACTGTAGAGTGATATTGCAGCAAATATATATGATAAATAAAGAAACATGGGGTGTAGTGCTTGTTTGTGTCTATAAAATGGACAAATAAACTGATGTTCAGTTTGACTGTGGCTATATATCTTGGGCTGATTTTCCATTAACTTTCTAGATAAATGTTTGTTAGCAAAATCAGTGACTTTCCCGTTAGTGACTACTAAGGAGCCATTGCAAAGTATATAACGAAAGCAAGCTCTGAAATGTTTACATAAATGTTCAGGTTAGTTTTGTCTTTGAACAAGCCAGGTAATAAAAATATACTTTAAGACCTAAATTACTAACATAATAACTCATTTAATCAACACAGCTTGGATGATGAATAGCAAGTGATCAAAACAAACTCTTCAGGAATAACCTACTGACAAACTCTGGAAAATAATTTTGATTGAGTTATTTTTTCAACAAACTGAAAACAGAGGTGTTGAATTTGGGAGGAATTTACTTAACTAGGCTTCTAAAACTGTTTTGGCATTTCAGATCTATCAGCGCAAGTGTTAACTTAGTCAAATAGCTTGAGAGATATTAATTTAGTTCAGTGGTTCTATGATGCTTGTCTGTGTTCATGGCTTGTTCAGACAATAACTGTGAGGATCCCACATTTATACACTGCCTCTTGGCCCAACAGATCTGTTAGCGATTTAAGTGCTAAGTTCTATGGCTGCCCTAGGAACAGAGCTCCCAATGAAGTCCATAAATAAAATGGCCAATGAATGAGACCCCCAAACCATCCCAAGTTCTCTTCATTAATCAGAGCACAACCTATCCATTCTGTGTTGCAACCAGCAACACTATACCACTTTTTGACAGGCAATAATAAATATACCATGCACATGAAAACACGAGATGAGAATTCTCTGCTTCGAAATCTGGACGGAATGGTGGAAACAGCACTCTTTTTCCTGTAAAAAAAAATGACAGGGGTTCTGTAACGACAAGCAGTTATGGCCTCCCTTTTAACAGCCACACTGGGAGCCAAAGTCTACCCTCAAACAAACAAATCCAATTGGCATGAATATTCATTGGTACAGTGCTACTACACACTTTTGAACTGCCTCTATTTTCTGCCCCAGTAAGTGAGCATCAGAGGCCACAGCTCTCTACTCCATTCTGCTGCACAGTACAGGTTGTAATATTTCATTAGTGTTTGCAGAAAGCTTTGATTAGCAGATGTGCAACATTTGCTTATTTTTACTCTACAAAATTTGGCTTGTAATTTGCAGCAGGCTCAACCTTAGAGTCATATAAACCCAAAATGGAAAAGTGTGAAATCATAAAACTTAAAAGCTTAATAAAATTAGGATTGTCAGGCTTCGGGAAGAACATATGACCCATATCACCCATATGACAGGCTCTCTAGATCTGTTCAAGTCTTGCTTATTTTCTTTAAAGAAAGCCATCAATTCTGTGCAAGAGAAAGCGCTTAGCTGTCGTGGTTCCATGGAGAGAACCACAGAAAAACTCAAAGCAAATACAGGTCTGAAGCCTAATGTGGTCTTCTGCAATAGGACATTTAATCACCACTAAGAATTTTTGCTACGTCTTACTGTGACCAGTTGGCTTTCTCCTCTTGATGTTCATTACTAAGGGTCTAAGACAAGACAGCTAATAGCATCAAATATTGAGAGCTTGTTGGAAGCTCATATGAAAGTAGATACAGCAATTGCAGCCTCTAGTGATTCAGCCTCCTCTGCTCCTTCTTATGGGGCACTTATGCATAAGTGATGATCTAGAACTACTTCTAATAATTATTTCCTAATCCAAGCGATCTATCCAGATTTTCATGTTAATTAAATTCATATAATGAACCCTACTGATTCTGCTGAGACTGAACACTTGAACAGAAAATATTTCACAAAATATGAGAATTCATTCTCCTTCCCAGTAAGGTAAACAGAGATTTACATGCATATGCAATTTCCTCTGCCTGCAGAGATACTTGTATTATGTGCTGCAGAGAGAATCCTAGAAACTAGGCTTACACATGCAAATTGCATCAGAATGCTCTTGATATCTGATGCCTTATACTGCCATTTCTAAGCACAGACACACTACTGGACGGGTTAGTTAATTGCATTACTTCTCCCTTCATACTACTGATGAAATCTACACCATTCACATGTCAAAAGTATAACAGGAAAAAAAACCATGGTGGTTTAAGAACCTCACATTTTTCCCTACTTTCAGGATGTGAGTGATTTCACACCACTTACTCAAAAGCCTTTACAAACACCTCTGGACTTCTCTCTTTCCTGTGCCCCAGACCATAACACTGCAATAATCAACATTTCAATAAACCACTTCCAGCCCTACCCAGACTCCAGAACTAGGTCTTAACATATGCCACAGCTGCATATGAACAAGCTCCACCTTAAGGGAGGCCTTAACATCCACCAGCTGGAGAAGTAGTTAAGGAGACACAGTTATGGCAGAGCCCTAAAAGGTCAGTCCACACTGTGATAGTGTAGGATTCATATAGTGAATAAACTACAGTCAACTACTGTTGTTCTTCTGTGCCCCCTCCTTCTCCTTTCCTCCATTTTCCATCCAATTCTCTCTGATTTCTGGTCATCTGATTGCAACGTTATCAGGAACTTTATACTACCGGTTTGGCAAGCCTTCATTCTCCTCTCCAGTTTCCCCGTTTTGCAGCTTTTCCTAAGCATGGTAGGATGCTATCTGAACCGAAGTCAGACTTACAAACGCAAAATGTTTGCAAGTAGCTGTAATGGGTGTGAAGGACATTCATGTGTCTCTAATAAAACTGAGGGGAAAAAAATTACCTGATATAGCTAATGCGGAAACATCTGTTTTCCCAAAGGTTGCCAAATTAAGGTTTAGTGGTTATGTTGAACCTTTCAGAGAAAGAGCAGTCTACAGAAAGGCTGAGAGCACTGCCCACCACCCTGACCCTCCTGCCAGGCCATCTGTGGGGCTCTTAGCAGCACCAGCAGGAGGGGACGGCCCTTTGAGGCAAGCCTCCACATAGAAGCAAGGACACCAGAGTCACCTGAACTGCTGCTGCATGGAAAGAAACCTTGTGGACAGCTGATATCTGAGACTGGAAGAAAAGCCTGGCAGCTCAATAGGGGCAGAGGCTGAGAGAAAGTAAGTGGTGGAGGATAGAAGTCCAGGAAAAGGAGGTACCTTTCTCGTGGCACCAAAATGCCTTACAGCAAGTTTTGACTGATTGAGCATGGGTATTTGGGTGCCTCATTCTCTAGCTCAGTGCTGCACACCCAGTCTCCTCCAGGTCCTCTGCTTTGGACTTCACAGCTAGTAAGTCTGGTTTTGAGAGTGGACCTCAAAGTAGCCGTCAAAAGGCGTAAAAGAAGCAGCTCTTAAGTAGTTTAACTTAGTTAACTTATAATTGATGATTTTTGGCTTGGATTTTGCCACCTTTGTTCA
Source organism: Struthio camelus (assembly GCF_040807025.1). NCBI lineage: Eukaryota > Metazoa > Chordata > Aves > Struthioniformes > Struthionidae > Struthio > Struthio camelus. The sequence goes on along the minus strand of NC_090944.1, from coordinate 79,803,492 downwards.
CCTGATTTACTAATACTTTCAGTATGCAATGCAAGATCAGACCTTAAAATTATTGTCTTTTTTTCTTTGTTTGTTTCACATTTTCTTTTTTAAAGAAATGTCAGAGCAATACATCAAAAACTGCCACAATACATATGTCTTTAAGTAAGTTACTTTACTGAAATAGCTTTACTGAAAACATAGCAGAGATTATTAGTGCACAGCAAAGCTAGAGTAGTTTGAAGACAAAAGAATTTTGATGAAAAAGTGAAACTTTGAGAAACAGAGACTGCAAAAGTGATAAATAAGAAAATATGCCTAAAGATATTTTTCATGTAGCAAAAATATTGTTAAAAGGATGAGGATATGTAATTTATAAAGATATTTTGTTATCAGAATAAAAACAGCAATTTTTTTTAAGGAGGTCACTGCTCTTTTTAGAAGAAATTCATAAATAACAACAACAATCATGCTGAATATTCTATGACAGGTAGAAAACAAATTTCGATGAAGCTGGCAAAATGTGTTTTGCTGACTTTTCCTAAATTATGCTTTGTTTCAAGAAAATTTTCTTAAATTTCATCAGGTCCTACTTCCTACTCAGACCTAGCCTCTCGATTTGAACCTGTGAGGTGCTTGGCACGCTATTACTTCCTGTCCTCCTGCACTTTTCTGAAATGGTCCCCATTAGACCTTTCCAATGCAGCTAGCTATGGTTTTGAAAACGGGAATGCAAGTTAGACAACTAAGTAAGATGCTTGGCAAGCATATGGGTGCGTTTCCATAGCGACTGCAGCCAGACATTCTCCACCTCCTCTGGCTACATCTTCGTCCAGAGAGACGGCAACCCACATAGCTTGGTTTACATAGATGAACCCCAAGCAATGGGGCCCATGGGGGTGTATTTGTGCCCTGGCAATTCTCTTGAATTTGCTGACATGACCTGAGTGAGGGAACTTCCTTCCTTCCCTCCTTCCTTCTCTCCTTTCCTCTTTCCTTCCTTCCTTCCTTCCTTCCTTCCTTCCACAAGGTTTTACTTGAGAGGATGTAGCATCCTGCAGCACAGCACTGTCCCTCTCACAGGGCACCAGCAATCCACCCACAGGCAGGTTAGGGGGCCTCCAGCCCAGTTGCACAACCCAAATAAGAAAAAGCTCTTGAAAAATCAAGGCAACTGGTTATAATTGTAGCAATTATGCAGTAATACGAGGCCTAAAGTTGACTGCAGTGTGTAGATGATATGCATGCTTGCTCATCTCAACCTTCTTATTCTAAAAAGTATATTGGACAACACAGAGCCAGGCTTTCTTTCTTAAGATGCATTCTTGTCTCAGATGACTGGACGTTCATCTAGTAACTTATACTCATATGCTACTAAATAAATGCTTTTCTCCAAGAGGGAATAGGAAAGGATTCAGATCAGTTTTGAATACTAAAACAGGAAGGAATTTGGCCTGTTATACTGAGCATAAAAAAAAGAAAAACATAATTTTCTCCCAACAAAATTTAAATATTTAAAGTGAAATAAAGTTTGTGAAAAGAGATAATACCTTTTCTTAACCCAGCTGTCATTGTTGGAAAAAGCAGACAAGCTGTCAGGCACACAATCTCTGTTTCAGGACTGAATCAGAAGCAGAAACCTTCCAATATAAATACCAGTATAAGAATAAATGCTCCATATTTAACATGATCATTTTAATCAATTGGATAATCTCTGAGAAAATGTGGTTGCCACTCTTAGAGCAGAAAAGGGTGCCAGGAAGGGAGAGGTGATAAAGTCACTAGTTACAATGGAAGATAGAGAAACAGACAATTATTATCTGATTTATCAGTAATAACTTAGCTTTTCCTTGCTTTTCTTATTTTAATCTTTTGATTTCACAATATAATGTAAGAGATAGTTCGATGAGTTTTCTTAGAACTGGCTTTTGGGCAGAAGATAATAAAACCTTTCTGATTCTTTCCTTATTTTCCACCTAATTGTACTTCAGTTCTACTGATTGATAAACAAAAATTATTTTGAATTTAAGTAGAAAACATATTTTCTCTTCAGCTTCTGTGTGGCTAATACGGTTTTTAAAATATCATGCTGCTTTGCATGAAAGGCATTGGTCTTATTATTTCTTCTTCAAATTCAGACACTGTTTTCCAAACAATCTTGTCCCAGAGGACTGTGTATTTAAAAGCTGTGAAAACGAATCTCACTGACACAAATATCCTTTAAGTAATGTGGGGAATTATTACTGTATTGTTTGGGAGGTAAAATAGCAAAATATGTGGAGGCCAATGTTGCTTTACCGGCAGTGTCTGACACTGCACAGTAGTGAAGGAGTTTAATAATATTTTTATTACCGACAACTACCTAAATGCAGAAAAAAAGAGGTTTAACCAAACAAAAATTAAAGCAGAAGAAGTACTTTTATTCTGCACTAATAAAAATGAGTTTAACCTATGTCTCTAAATCAGTTTCCATTAAAGAAAGAACTATATTGCTTCCTTTCTGTGCACATAAAATTGAATGCATCTGGTTTTCCTGGAAAGGCATAGATCAAATTCAGATTTATTACAGTTGCCCTCCCGCACACATAGAAAAATTGTCATGTGGTAAACAAGGGGCTGAAATTGCTGCTAAATTACATCATGTCTACTACAGCTTAACCGTTCATGGGTATGCTCTGGCTTGGTAATAAATGTGCGTGAGCTTTCCTCTCAGACAGAGGTGGTTACCCAAAGCTACCACCATGAACAAGGGCAGTTACTCCACACAGTTAATAGGTTGCGCATTCACACCCTAGCTCGCCTCTTGAAACCTGCTCACAGAAACCTACTGTTCTCTTACAGCACGAGTTAAAACTATACTTGCTTTCACTGCTAAATAAAGGAAGAAGCTTCTCCTAAACCATTTGGGCTATTCTGAATATTTTTTACAATAATATAAAACTGGTCAGTCTTGTGCATCTGTGTCCTTCCTTAGTGTCTCATCGGTATTCAGCGTAACAATACTTTTCTATTCTCCAGCATTCCTTTCACTGCCTTTTGGAAAAATTCCTGCGAACTAGGAGACTCCCAAAGTTACATCATGGGTTCTCACGTATACTTCCCTGTTACTGTCTTATCAGTGTTCTTCAGACTATGTAAGGGAAAGAAAGGGCATTGCCAACCAAGAGGCCTAGTTAGTGCCTTTTGATAAACTGAAATTGCTGCTAGCAAATTTATTTTACCTTGCACTGCAATGGATAAGAGGTGGGTATATAACAAAATACACTTGCTCTTGGCCATGAAGGAAGGTGGCAGCAGGATTTGAACACAAGATTCCAATGAGAAATCCAATCCATATATTTTCCTTCTCGTTCTCAAATTTAATCAGGGGAAAGGATATATTTTCAGATGAAAAAAAGCAGGCAAGTTAGTAAGGTTGATGTAGGCTACACTGGAAAGTGTTCCAAGTGTCAGAGATTGTAGAGCACAATACTCCGCACTGACAAAAGGCGAGAGATGGTGGTGAAAACACATATCTTGGAAGACTTGACAAGAGATATCATTATTAACAACAAGCAGCAGGCCTGCCCACAAGCTTAGCTCAAAAATTTCAATACAGTAATGAAATTTTTGCAAAGCTTTATAGAGACAGGTGAGACAGGGAGGCCATTATTATTGTCTATAGAGTTTTCCAGCATCTCTGAAACATTGAAACTCTGTGAGTTATAGGCACACCTACTCTGGAAGCTCTTAGAGCAAGTTTGTAATTCATACCCTAAGACAGCTGGAAGGTCTTTCTAAATATTATTTGAATGCAACAGAGTACTGAATAAATTAATTCATACTTATTTTTCTTCACCATCCTAACCTATTTCACAAACATTTGAACAACATGAGTGATTCATGCACTATTTATCTAATGCCCAGTACTATGGCAGTTTAGAGCAAGTTTGTAATTCATACCCTAAGACAGCTGGAAGGTCTTTCTAAATATTATTTGAATGCAACAGAGTACTGAATAGATTAATTCATACTTATTTTTCTTCACCATCCTAACCTATTTCACAAACATTTGAACAACATGAGTGATTCATGCACTATTTATCTAAGCCCAGTACTATGGCAGTCAAGGAAGGGAAATATGAATTTAAAAGGTGTCAAGACATATTTGTCGAACTAGGAAATGATCTGGATTATTAGCATCAAGGAGCTTTCCATGCTGTGCCCACAAAAAACAGACTCTTTAGGTCCTAATTACTCGCTACTAACTATTTGTACATACATGATGTGCAGGACAAAATACAAAACAGAAAGAGTCTGACCAGATCAGACAATTTATTTTCATGTTCCTCCACTCATCTACCCAACTATGATTCATTTTGCAAGGTGAAGTAAATGATTGAGGACAGAAGTACATAAAGATCTCTGTTGTCTGTTTATCTTCAGAGACTGTGATTCGATCCAATATTTCCCAGTTGGAGGTACCTCTCTTAGGAGTCTCTGCCTTATGATAGGCCTTATTTTAATTCAGCTTCTGTATTTTCATCAACAGGTAACATCAGCCTGGTCAGGAGGTTGGTGGAAGGAGTATTCCCTTTTATTGGCCTGGAAAGCTTTAATTTTGTCATTTTTCCAAAAGCAACATGGAAACGGAACAGCCTTTCCCTTATTCAGAATATTCAAGGGTAAAAAATGTAGAAGCTAGGTACAGTTTTCATTATATCAAGCCTACCCCATTAATTAGGAAAGTAATTTTCACTACCAAAGTTCACCTGTATTTTTAGGAAAGCAAATAGTACTGGTGAACAACTAAAAAAGTACTCACTTTTTCATCTTTTATTGCTCCTTTTTATTTACTAACCTTGGTTTGAATATTGGCCTGTTCTTCAGGAGCAGTAAAGAACAGAGGAGTAAGGTGTTTTTTTTCTCCATTTTCTATCTTTTCTTTTTGGTTGCCCCTGCAGTAAACTCAGAATTCTGTGTTATTGACAGTACTGTCTGCTCACTCAGTTTGTAAAAAACATACTGTACCACTTAAGATTTCCCAAATCAACATTTCTCTCCCTCCTATTCCCAAATACCTGTACACACAAGTCAAGTTCAGAACATGCCCTCTGCCAAAACATCCCAGGAGACAGTGCCCAGTAGGGAAAAACTCCGTGAGCATCTCTATAACAATCCCCCAATAGCTATGGTAGATTAGAGGAAAACCCTTGTTCATTACTATAGTGTCCAGTTTACAGAGATTTGACTTCAGCTGTGACAGCTGAGGTCAACACAGTCACTACTTTTATGGCCATGGCCTCGATAGCCAGTAACCTCCTAAAAAATCCTGCTCCCCAATACCTATCCCGTTGTGTAATGGCTCCCATAAGTATTAGAAAACTGCCTAAAATCCTAATGTGAAGATATCTTGGAAGTTAAAGCAAAAATTGCTTTCATTTCTGACTGCAATAATTCCCAAGGTGCTAGCAGTAAACCTAACTTGTTTCCATTTCCACTACGTATCTGAGGAATGCTAGATGAATTCACCTCCAAAAGATTGCCTTCATTTCATAGAGCAGGAATATATCAGCAAATGTACCAGACAAATAAATCTTCTTCCCGACCCTTTTCCTATTTTCTAAAATCATTTTATTTGTTGTTGCTTGACTAAGTATTACAAATAGGGTGTTTTTCTGTAATTTTAAATTTACTCAAAGTCATAACCCATGGCAGCCGAGCGTAGTTAAGATTAATGCCCCAAATCTCTTCTGTTCAAGTTCCCATTCCGTTTCACTCTGCAGTACCTGAGCACTCAGCACCATCTCTGGCCAGCTGCAGAAAGTACAAGCTTGAGTTCTAATAAACAAACCAAAATCCCCAATATGAAATTCATAGGACTCAGGAGGGATTAAGGTGTCATGCAGATTTATAAACAGAAAGACCCCTGCTTTTCCGGAACATGAGAAGCACCCAGAAGTGAAAAACTTATGAAATCTGGTTTCTTTGCCTAAAATACCTTTCTATAAAATTCTGTATTATGCATTATGCTTTTCATGTTGTGTTTTTGTTCTTCCTTGATCTAAGAGGCATTAAAACCCTGTTCCGTTTTACATGAGACTTCTTTTGAAGGATGGTAATGCTTTCTGCCTTTAGATTAATCTTACTGTATTTAACAGCTGCAGACTGATGGACTAGTCACGGAGAAGCTGTGAGGAAGGAATCCCTAAGGGGATCTGAACTCATATTTCCTCCTTGGCTCCTTCCATAATGAGCCAAACCAAAAGCACATATCCAGCGATACAATTACAGAGAAAAATACTGGATTTGTGCTTCTTTATCTGAATCAGTAAAAGTGCCTTCCCCAACCTCTCTTCTTACCTTATAGTCCAGCCTGCATCTTTCCTTCCTTAACTAAAGTGTAGATGTGCTTGGAGGATAAAGATAATACCTAGATGCCAGCTTGCTTGTTACTTTTGGTCTGAAATGTTGGGAAAAAAATCATATTTAACCTATTCAGTTAACATGACACCTCTTTCACGGTCAGAGTTTGAACGATACGCAGGAAATAATGACCAGAAAAATGAGTCCCAGATCCCCAGAGTTACGTAAGTGATACATCCACCCCACACACACATACATACATACACTTAGGGAAAAACTTCAGTGTGGGTTAGATCAAGTCATAATCTCCAAAAATGGTTTAATTCAAATTTGTTTTTCTTCCCATGATCTCAAATGCATTCTTAGCAAAGTCCAAGAGCAGAAGGTCTTCAACTATATTTGTATGCACATAGCTCACAGACAATGACCTCTTATCTGTGAGTCTAAGTGCAAGAGTATATTTCACATTAAATTCTGGTCTCTGACCCAAGATGACTCAAAAATTCATACTGAAGTAAACTGATTGCAAGTTTTCCTTTCTTTCCTCATGCTGTAGTGTCACATTTAAAAGCATTTGAATGTTTTTCTTCCCATTGTGAACTGACAATCACATCACTAGTTTAAATGGTTTACCAAAAGGAGGTTGACTCATAAGGGAATTTTCAGACTTCAAATTTATAAAGGCCTAAAAGGCAATTTAGAATAAAAGTATTATAATTACCTAAAGAGTAGAGAATACTACATTCAGAGATCTATTTCCCACCTATTTAAATTTAAATATAACATTTCCATGCTAAGCGGTTGGGCTTGAATTACCAATGAACCAATCTATTGCATTTTCATAGTCCCAAAGACACATGAAAAACATGAAAAATAAATCTGAGTTTTCTTCACGTTAGTGTAGTAGTTCTTGCCAAACATAGAAAAGACTTTACTTGAGAACTATAAGCTGAGAAAATGTCATATATTCCCTAGGTATTTGCTCAGGATTTTACTCTAATTCACTTCCAGTGTTTCCTCATTCTGGCATGTTCTCTTTCTGTTAAGGTGATATGCAATAGCATAATTTTTGGTTGCAGAGAGCAAATTTAGACATGCATCATCCTTGAATACTTGAGGTAATTTAAAACTTGGTGTTCAGAAGAACTTACTTTGGAAACTTGATTATAATCAGCTAGCTTTAATGCCATCCTGGAACCAAAATAATCAGAGGTCACTTGTGTCTCAGCCACTACAGGATCACATTCTTGCTGAGCAAGTGTTACCTTAGCAGGGGCTCATTGCTTCCTAGCTTTATCCCACAGCTCCCTGTGGGGAATCCCCACATCCTTCCCTCTGCCTTTGGTTCTGGCTCGTCCAAGCGCTTCGGTGAATCCCCTGTTCACCCTCTTCCATATCTATCATCTTCCTCTGTGCAGTCCCACATTTTCTTCCTTTCTCAGTACCATGGTCTCTGTTCCCCATTCCTCTTTACCACTGTCTGTGTTTTTGATTAAAGGACTCCCACGTAACCATTCCTTCACATGCCCCATTTTTATTGATCTTCTTGCTATGCAAAATGTTTCTCCATGTTCCCCCCCTGTATTAGGGGCTTTCTGATCCCTCTTTCATCCAGCTCCTCTTAAGTCACAGAATCACAGAATCGTTTAGGTTGGAAGGGACCTCTGGAGATCATCTAGTCCAACCTCCCTGCTCAAGCAGGGTCACCTAGAGCATATTGCCCAGGATCACATCCAGACGGGTTCTGAATGTCTCCAGCGAAGGAGACTCCACTACCTCTCTGGGCAACCTGTTCCAATGCTCTGTCACCCTCACAGTGAAGAAGTTTTTCCTCAGGTTCAGATGGAACTTCCTGTGGTTCAGTTTCTGCCCATTGCCTCTTGTCCTGTTGCTGGGCACCACGGAGAAGAGGCTGGCCTCATCCTCTTGACACTCCCCCTTCAGATACTTGTACACGTTGATGAGATCCCCTCTCAGTCTTCTCTTCTCCAGGCTCAACAGGCCCAGCTCTTGCAGTCTTTCTTCCTAGGAGAGGTGCTCCAGCCCTCTAATCATCTTGGTAGCCCTCCGCTGGACTCTCTCCAGGAGTGCCATGTCTCTCTTGTACTGGGGAGCCCAGAACTGGACACAGGACTCGAGGTGAGGCCTCCCCAGGGCTGAGGAGAGGGGCAGGATCACCTCCCTCGACCTGCTGGCAACACTCTGCCTCATGCACCCCAGGATCCCATTGGCCTTCTTGGCCACAAGGGCACACTGCTGCCTCATGTTTAACTTGTTGTCCACCAGCACTCCCAGGTCCTTCTCTGCAGAGCTGCTTTCCAGCAGGTCAACCCCCAGCCTGTACTGGAGCCTGGGATTATTCCTGCCTAGGTGCAGGACCTTGCACTTGCCTTTGTTGAACTTCATGAGGTTCCTCTCCGCCCACCTCTCCAGCCTGTCCAGGTCCCTCTGGATGGCAGCACAGTCTTCTGGTGTGTTAGCCTCTCCTCCTAGTTTAGTATCATCAGCAAACTTGCTGAGGGTGCACTCTGTCCCTTCCTCCAGGTCATTGATGAATATATTGAACAAGACTGGGCCCTGGGGGACACCACTAGCCACAGGCCTCCAACTTGACTCTGCGCCATTCACCACAACCCTCTGAGCTCGGCCATCCAGCCAGTTCTCAATCCACCAAGTCATTCCGAGACATTGTGCACCTTCCATGACAGGAAGAGGGGAAGGATAAGGCTCGAGGAAACAACTTTCAGACAACATTAAGGTCTGCTCAACTAAGGTGGCAATAGGTGAGAAGGTGGGAAATGAGGAATTATCATAATGTAGAAAGCCCTGGACTACTTCATGGGTGTCAATAATAAGCAGTTTGGTCTATCGCTCCTTGAATAAAACAAACAAATAGAAAAAAAAAAAAGAAAAAAGGACATCTAATTGTTTCCTCCACCTTCACTCAATCCTCCTTTTTCCTCCTACTTTGCTCCCAAGTCAGCAGGGTTCTCTCTGTTATGGCCTAGAACCTGGCCTGAAATTTTTATTTATGAGACACAATGGTCAAAAGTTCATATTCCAGAGAAAATGTCCAATGCACTATCAAGTAATGTGCAATTTTGGTTGACCCAGCCAATAACCAAGCAAGTACTAATTTCAGTGGCAGGTCCCAGGCTAAAGAGTAAATGCATCTTTCTGAAGGCCTGCTGCAAAGAGAAAGGGAACAGTGTTAAAGTAACCTATTCATTAGTATTCATTCTCTCAGTTTGAAAAAAAGGGCCTAAAAAGCAAATGCCAAAGAACTCAGCTTAAGGGGTTAGAGGGAAGTATTGCTGACAGTATGTGTGGCATGTCTCCATTCAATTGGCTTTTTGTGTATTTTTAGTGTATTATAAATTTCACAATCTTAAGCCCCTGCAGGCATGAGGATGGTAGAGCTTCCTGAAGCTCGAAGGTATATGTTAGAGCAAAGAAAAGTTAGAAAAGAAGAATCAGCAGCAATGCAGTAGTCAACCAGAACTGTAGACAAATATCAGGTAAAAACAGCATAGTTATGCATGCAGAAATCTAAGCAGAATGCCTGCTCCTTTTTAAAAAGTACAGTAGCACCTTCAAGGACAATAAACAGTTGGATTCTGAAGTTTAAGCTTCATCTGTGACTTATCTGACAGTTCTTCAAAGAAACACAGTATCTCCTAACATCATACTGGGGTCTGGCGCAGTAATAACGCTATGGGAAATGTGACACCTAAATCATCAGCATCACTTAAGGCTGGCATATCCATCCCTCAGGGTATTTTTAAATTAGGTGCTTTACAGGTAAGATCTGAAGATAGCAGCATGGAACATGGTGTCCTTCTCATCAGATCCTCAATAGAGCTTATTTAGTAGATACAAAAATTGCCATGCATTACGTAAAAGAACTGACAGTAAATTCTTGCTGTTGGAATACATTGATAGCTACTTAGCTGGTGTTTATTGTCATAAGACCAGTGACTTCACTAAAAGATAGTTTGGCCCATATCCTCTTACATCTGGGCTATGGATGCTTTTTAAGAGTAAGCTTTCCTCTTAGAAGTTAGCCTTTCACTATGGAAATGATAAGTGATGATGGGACAAGCTCTACCTTCATCAACATTGATACATCTCCAGACTAAATTTGACTTAGTTTTTTAGATGTGCAAATGTTTACAGATGAGATTGGTCCTTGGCTGTTTTACAGGGAAATACCCTGACAGATAGAAATTTTACGTCTTATGACAATAGCAGAAAGGAAGAATGAATTTTTGGCATTTTCAGTTTTTCTCTTTTCCTCCCAGTTGTTTAATGCATATCAGAGTCAACACCACAAAAACAGAAACAAAATACTCACACTAATCCTGAAGTCATGTGTGACCCTTACTAATGCTTCTTACTTTTGTCATACAGGATATATATTCCACTGGAGTTTGACAGAGGGGAGCATGTTCCAGGAATGAAATCTTAGAGACTAACTAGACTTGTAATTGGTACAAATCACCCAAGTTCCACTGGCTTCAGTACATCTGCAGCTGAATGAAGATGGTGTTAAGTTTCAGTGAAGACAATCTGTAGCTGCTATTTATGAAATCTTTATATAAAATCTTAATATTAAATCATGAAACAATGGCAAGATACTAACTACAAGGCAGCAAAATTAAGATGTGAAAGGATAGAATGACAAAGGATAGATAGACAAATGTGTGCAACAGATATAAATGTTTCAGAGCTAAAAAGCAAGTGCTACTCCCTTGATATTTCTTTTCTGTCAAAATATAATTAAAGAATAGCAAAAATGTGTTTAAGTAATGCATATAATTATATCTGCAGCTGTAGACATATTTGCTTGAAGTGATAAAGATAAAGGCATTCCCAGGTGCTAGTGTTGACTAATCAATCCGCTATTAACAGGTAATACACCTCCAACTGAAAGAAAAGAGAAAGCCATTTTTCCAAATCAGTCAATGCATCAATCAAGAAGTTAGTCAAGAAGAACTAGGGTCACAGAAGCATTAGATGTGTACCACAGGCCCTGAATTAATGTGAATTACTAGAATCAAAAAAAAATCTTCTATCCAAAAAAGTCAATATACCTCCAAATCATTGCAGATCCTGGCTCACCATTCAAAGTGTAGGTTGCTTTGCCTTGCAGACACTGAGGATACGGAGGAGACCCCACTACAGTCCTTTAAGGCAATCCCCTCTGCTTTCCCCACATCTCTGCCTTCCACTATTCTCAAACCTGAGGCCGAAATCATAGCTAAGAGCCCTGGTAATACAGTTCAAAAGTCTGTGCCAACTGGGAAGAGCCTGGGAAGTACAATTCCTGCTCCCAGCATTACTTTGGCTTATTAGTCTGTTTACTTTTGATCTCCTTGATTATTAGTGGGTTTTTTTTCTTACAATTTCCTGAGAATTTTCCTATCTCTTTCTCTAGGCACAAAGACAAAACACAACCATTCCTGCTCTTCCCATGAGGCACCATCAGGCATGTTTTAAAAGCAAAACATCTAGGGCTGTATTTTGTTGCCTAAGAGAAAGGGAAGCCAACTCCATCAGTCTGTCTTGGGCATATTCTGAGTTCACAGAAGGCATTAGGCCATTCAGGAGTGGGATTTCTGCTTACTATCTGGAAGTAAGTGAGATTCTGGCCAGACCCTCTGCCTTGCAACTCACGTAGATCCTGCTCTGGAAATACAGCAACAGAGCAGTGCAGACATCAAAGGGACTTCCAGGTCAGAACAGAAGGTACCAAGTTAGTCAAAGTGCTATTGACATTAGAGTGAAAACAGTGATCAGTGTGAGTGCCTAAAAACCATCTAAGCCCTGCTTTAAATGTCAAAATCCTTCTCTAGATGTTTCCTTTCTCTCCTTATAGAAATCTTGCACTTTAGCATTATGCATGAAGATCTCCAAATTATCCAGGTGTTGTTTTTATCTCTTCTTCTACTTTTAACATTTCAAACTGTCCCTCCAACTGCTCCACATCTCTAGTTACCTCATTTATTATAAAACTGATTGGGTGGTAGTATCAGAACATCAGCATGGCTTGCTGATGAGGCAAGCAGTCATTATCTCCCAAGGGAAGAAATAGTGCTAATGGAACAAAAAATTCAGAAAACTTGAATTATTTTTGTTATCAAAAAAAAGCAGGCAAATAAGCAGGGATTCTGACTGATGTAAATATCACTATTTTCTGTTTGGTTACTTGATTATCTCCATTTTTAATTCCTTTATAGATAAAGGGTCACCTTTCTAATAGCTTCCATTTGCTATGGAAATTCAATGCTCTTCTCACAATAAATGCAATGTTCAGGGAGTCCTTTATACGGATTGAGTTCAGCAAAGCCCTTAAACAAATGCTTGCAGTATATTGATGCTTTGTCCAAAACAATGTCATTCATTTCCTGTTTTTTCAAAACAGTCCTTGGAATACCCACTTTAACAGAAACATTTCCAACAACTGCACAACACAAACAAAAAACAAAGTCAAAAATATCAACAAAGAATTTTTTTTTCTTGCTAATGATTAATCATATTGGCAGACAGACTGCTCATAAACTGTCAGGGAAAAAGATCAGCCTTCTGTTGTGCATTTGTGTGTGTGTGTGTGGAACACATCACATTTAAATCCTGCTTTAAGGGACTCAAAAATGCTATCATACTTACAGTAATAATAATAGTACTAAAAACTACCTGATATTTTCTCTTAAAGATAACACCTACATAGGGACGGTTGTGGTATCCTAGCAATGACCTAGGGGAAGCTCTTTTACCACTGTATGTTAAGAAAGTGGAAGAAATGCTTCTTCTCAGCAAATATATCTGAGTACTGCTCCACCAATCCGAATACAGGACGACACCAAGGGAGAAAACTTTTTAATACTTCACAGGCCACACAAACACACACACACACACACACACACACACACACACACACACACACACACACACACAGAGGCTCCATGGAGATCTCGTGGAACGTGACCATAAAGCAAACAATTCCACCCTGCATCCCCCTGAACTACATTTTACCAATTTCAGCTTTGGCAAGCATGTTGTGGGAAGTAAGGACTTGGACAGTAAAGGGGGCATTCAGATGTTTGTAGATTAATCCAAAAACATTTTGATAAATGTCTAAAGACTGATTAATGCCTTTGGGTTTCTTTGTTTTATTTTAGTAATTTTTCTGGCCCAGATAGCTAATGATGATAATCCTTCAACTGTATCAAAATGTCATTAGCAAGCAATGTTTCAATGCAAAAGAACAAATAATTAAGAAAAAAAATGTTAATCAGGGATTTTTATGTTAAATCTTTTTGCACTTTTGAAAAAGAGAACAGGATAATGAATTAGAAATCCAGGGTAGCTTGTTTTCCCATGAGTCAAAGGCATCAGCTCTTGTCTTTCCATGTCATCTTGCTATCAATAAGCTGTTGCTAGGATGTGGATGTTTCCATAGCAATAAGTGAACTCTTCAGCTTTACTAACAGCACTGTTCTTCCCTCTCTCTTTCTCTCTCTCTCTCTCTCTCTCTCTCTCTCGTTCCTTTTCTGAGACTGTTTATTTTTTTCATACCTGCAGGACAAATATGGAAATAAAAATAGGACAAGATGGGCAAATTCTGCATCAGGTTAACACTTCTGACGGCCTGAGGACTTCAGTACGACTTCAGGTAATGTTACTGAGAAGGGAAAGTAGCCTTAGTCATAGTTTTAGGCTGCTTTTCTATTTCAGATTTCTAACATGGAACAGGAAACTACATCATGCTCAGAAAATGGCCTGAAATCTTAAAGGGAACAGTTTGTTCAGAGGAAGAGAATCTGAAGTGCTGGCACTCTCTTTCTTCTCCCTGGTTGTGTTAGTTGGGGCGTATTTGAGAATGCACAGGTGCTGGCAGAGGTGAGGAGGCTGTGCTGCGATTGCCACCTGTTGGGTCTGAACCTGCAACTGCAGGGCCGGCAGCTGGGGCACCCCAGCTGCCTGGGCCACCCCGGCTTGGGGCAAGCCAGGACCACGTACCCTCGCCAGCAGATCTGCATTGCTGTGGCACCTGGGTGCGCTTAGCCCCAAGCCTCCCACCAGGCAGCTGCCTGTCCTCCAGGATGACTGAAGGTCTGGTCAGTACAAGTACTCACACAAAAATCTGTGTCCTCCTGTTTTACCGAGAATAGTGATAATAATAGCAATAATAATAATAATAGATAATTTCTCTGTCCTAGCTCCCTACCACTCTTTTTAGCTCAGGTCGTGAGAGGGTGCAACCCCAAGTCAGCCAGCGCTGTAGACCGACTGGACATACGTATCAAAGACCTCCACACACCTGTCCTTGTTTTCCTACTTTCCAAAAGTTTCAGAGTAATTGCTTGCCCCCTGCAGTATTTAATTCTTTCTCAGCTGCCAAATGCCGCAGCAGCACACTCCATGACTGCCTTCCTCAGCCCAGGTGTCTTTGTGTTTCCTCTGTTCTGTGGGGAGGAAACTACAGAGCCTTTTACTTTTGTAGCATTCAGAGTAACTTGAGTTTCAGCTTGGTTGTCAGGTACCTATTTTTGCTTGACAAATTATTCAAATAAACAAACATTAAATCAGTAGTAGGTGAAAAAAGACAAGCAGTTTCTTTACTTCATCTCTCTTCCTCTCTCTATTTTTATAGAAGGAAAAAGCTCAGAAAGAAATCTTTGTGCTGAAAAGTCCTCCAAACAGCATTCCAGACCCTTCTGATGCAAAGGAGACAACAAGCACAAGGCCATAGATCTCACTTCTAAGTTTCTCTTCTTGCTACTTCTTAAAAAACAAAAAAAATGGGGAAAAAAAGGGAAAAAAGGAAAAAAGGAGATAGGGATAAAAATGACAAAAGAAGAAACTGGAGAGCCCTATTCTGGTGTGCCATTCAGTGTCTGGAGCATGCTGGGAGCAGCAGGCACCGCCGCTAGCTGGGTCTCACTCCTGGCCTCACGTCTGTACTGCCAAGAGCCTTTGGGCTGCGTTGAATACTCCTTGGAGGAGGCTTGCAGCCTACCCAGCTGTTCAGTCATTATCTTTAGCCTGTCAGACTAGTCCTTCTAGGTTGAATTTTGGATATTTATTAGCAAGAGAGCAAAGCCAGAAGGAAGAAGAGGGTATACAGTGCAGGAAAAACGATACACAAAAAGGTAGGGATTAGCAAGAAATTTTGATGCAGCATACATGAAGTTCTAGATAAGGCAAAGAAAGAAATTCTGATCTGAATTTGCTTCTTTGCCTGCATTCATTAGATGATTTTGTAGAAAACAGTAAGCGATAGTAAATTCCAGCAAATATTAGTGACAATAGTCCTTATGGTGGTGGTGGTGGCAATGCAATGATTAGTCCTCCTAGGCATGAGACCATGGAACACATAAAATATTTACAGTGACAAGCATCTTGAGGTTAGAACTGATCTAGTTCATCAAACATGAAAGGCACATTTATTCTGTTTTTCTTATTTACAGGGAAATACAATTACATCTCCGTTTATGAGCTCTTTGCATCTCATCCCTTCTGCCTCAAACTCAACATTTGGTTTGAACTGTGTGCTAGATTGTCAAGTACACTCAACAGTTTTTTCTTAAGAATAACGCGTAGATATTTTGGACATTAAGCACTTGGTGTGTTTGTTTGCCAAGTGGCTTTGACAGATCTCCTTGATAATGAGACAACATTTTTCTTTAAATTATTCCATTTTCTAGGCAGCCACCATGGGCACAGAGAGTTTGCTACAACAAAAACATATCTATGGAGCTACATTTTTTAAATATTAATGGTATCTTACTGCCTTTTATCCTTTGGCTGGTACCTTGTTTTCCACAATCAGTGCTCAGCTGAGGCAACTCCAGTTAGAGGATCATCAGAGTCACAAAGAGTCTGAGCCCTCGTCAGAATTTTCATTACCAACAAATTCATCTCCTGATAACCATTGCCTTCCCTCACCTTGACAAGTCTGCCTTCAGCACACTGAAGATATTTTCCAGAGCACGTTGGAAGTTAAGGTGTTTTTCAGTGCTTCTTCCTGATATGCCTATGAATCAAAAGTATATCAGCCTCTGATCCATATGTCTACTAGAAGCATTTATAAACCTAAAAATATTGTTGCCCAAGTTGCAAAGTTAGCATAAGGCCTGTGACCTGTTACTAGCAATGGCAATACTGCTCTTCCTGGGCCACTCATCAACAACGTTAATTGGTTTCTCATAAACACTATCTTCTGATAGCTGGCATAAGGCTGTCTATTGCAACAAATAGTCACCTGGGAACTCTGATTTATGCCATTTGGGGGATGGATGTACTTTGTAGCTCACAATGAACCCAGTGCTAGTGGGGTAAGTTATAGGATGGCAAGATACACGTGTAGGGTATAACCACATTGCTGAAAAGTTGGAAAGGGAAACTGTTACTGGCACAGGCAACTCATGTGGATGCAAGTTAAAAGCAGAACCCTCAGGGCTACCTTTAGCTGTGCTAGATGGATTCAGACTGTCATATGGATTCAGAGCTTTTAAACTACCTAGCAAAACTTTGCCATCCACTTTCAGACAATTTGCTTTAAATAAAAAGTGGGTTAAAATGAAACGTGGCATAACTTATGCTCAAAGATAGCCATTTACAGTGCAAATGAAGATAAATGACATGCTATACTCTGGTCCAAAACCCACATAGATCAATGGGAATCTTATAATGGACCTCAGTGGGCACTGGAATTCCCTTTACAGGGGAATGAGAAGTAGAGAAGGTAGGAAGACACACTAACAAAAGATGTCCTTTTGAAAGGAATAAAGCAAAGGTTTCCTTTAATTTGTTAAACATCAGCTCCACATGAAACTCAAAAGTAAAAGCACCAGCGTGCCTCTCAGATTTCCTTTCTTTCTGTCAGTGTAGTGATCTTCAGGAGGTAATAGGTATCTCTCCACTGCAGCTCAATGAGGTGAGAGCTCTGGGCTAACTTCACACCTGCCTGAGTGAATGATACCAGGAAGACAGGTGGGAGAACCAAAGGCTGTTCTCCCAGGTCAGAGAGACCAAGTGAATAGCGTAGTAGCTGCCTTGCACTGTTGCCATGGGCTGCACTGCTCCAGTACCCAAGCTGGCTAGTTTAAAGCAAATCTGATGGGTCTTCTCAGCTGCCACCACCACCACCACCATATGGTATAAACACACTTTGGCTTTCCATTGGATCTTATGGTTCTTATTCTTCATGCCTTGAATGCAACACTAAAACTTCTCTATGAGGTGTGGGAGAACACGTCGACAAAATAGGGTGGAAGTACAAACACACTCTTTTCCCTCCAGCTCCCTCAAGTCCCTGCTAAAGATTTCTATCCTCAGTATTATCTTGTAGCAATGTCACCAAGGAGAAGGGGGGAAATGTATGTGATTTAAAAATTAATATAGCATAAATGTATTTGAATCAGTAAGCGTTACAATTACCCAAGTGCAATCTTGTAGGCTTTGCACAGTGCTACTATGAGGAAAGTCAAGGTTTCTGCCAAAGGAGGTAATTCAGTGATGAACAATAATTGGAGGTGATATCTGATCTACTCAAAATGTATTCAGTGAGCAGAATTACAGAGTTTCAGCCAAGTGCGAGTCTGGAAAGGCTCTGAATGGGAACATTAAAGTTCCTAGCTTACTTAAATCCATGGTCGTATACCTTATAATGTTTGGATTCACCTACCTAATTATAAATTCCCTTAATTGGTTACTTTTTGTTTGGCATTAGTTAATCATAACAAATTTAAAATATCTTTAACATATATCATCCTAAACTATCAAGATGTTTTCAATCTGAACTCCATTCACATGAACTTTTTGTCTGTGGAGAAATAGGAAAAGCGTGAACCTATTCACAGTACTCTTCTTTGGTGATGGAGTAATGGCACTGAAATGAATTGAGCCAGGCTTGTGTAAAAAAAGTTGAATAATACTACATAAATCTACACAAAATGTCTTTCTGTCCTATATTATTTTCAGCATTTATTCACTTCTCATGTATTTTACTTGCTTCAGTCAAGCTGGTTTACTCAAGATGAAACTAATATTCTCTTATTACCAAGCAGCCTGATGTGCATTTATTTGCTTTCTAGATGTTTACCACTTATCTCTTTCAGTTTCTTGATCTAGGGCTGTCACTGCATAAATATCATCCTTTTATCTACATTCAGGGAGTTTTATGGCTTGCATACACTCAAGACAGCTCACTTTTTATTTTTGTTACTGCTAATAGAGCTTGCTTGCTTTGACAGTTTTCTTCTCAAAGCATCTTTATTTCCCCCTCGAGAAATGTAAGGCAATATCTAATTTGGAAATGTGGCATATCAGGGCATCTGGATTGCAGTTTAAGTTGAGCAGGAACCAGCATCTGCCTTGATTAAACATCTGCTAAAAGAAACAAATCTCAGCCCTGTCAGAGCCATCCAGCTCTTCCTCACATTTGAAAGCCATATTATCAGGGATGAAGCGGGGAGTTAATTTCTAGGGGAACCGATACCACCTTCTTGTATTATTTTGGCAGCACTACAAAGGTGATCATACACCATCAGGACTTGGTATGACCCACAGAGCCAACAGAAAATGGGGAGGGATGCTTGCTGGGGACCCTGGCCATCACAGTGAATTCCCTCTGAGCCAGCAAGGCTGGCCTGATGGCCCAACATTAACAGCGACCCCTGACAAACAGGAGGGCTGACTAGGCATAGGCAATATCAGTTCTCCAAAGTAACAGGGCAGCAACAAATGGCCATAGCTTGAAAACCTACATTGCCCATGCCAGAGCCCTGGGAAGCCAGGTTGGCTGCTGGTGAGGGAGAGGGACAGAGCTGAAGGGGAAGGCAGGGAGCGGAAACTGCATATGCCCTTCTGCTCCCCTCTCCTCCCTCTGCTGCCCAAGGCTTTGCCTTCCCTCCCCTCCCTTCCTTTCTGTGTTGCCATGCCCTTTTTTCCTCCCTACAATCCCCTCTGAGGGCAGGCGCAGCTAAGCCTGAGCCTGGGTGTGCTCCCTACTCCATTGGGCTGCAATATCTTGCCTACATGTGCTCTGCAAACAAACTTACACTAACCTAGAGTTTTGGTCCAGACTCTCCAGAATGGAATATTCTTCCTGGCAAAATACTTATGTTCTTATAAGAACATAGAGCAGATACAGACTTTTCCCGGACATTAGTTCCAGTCCCCCGCTAGTACCAGCAGTTATATCACAGAATGCCTTTCACAACCTGGTGGAGCACCAACCATAACACTGCTTAAAGTTTTGATCCCTTTACTGTTCTTGGAAAATGTTTCCAGAACCTTATTATTCTAAGAAGAAACCTTCTCCTAATACTGAGCCTATTAATGGTTAAGTCATGCTCACTAGCCCTGCTAACCATCCTCTTTAACTTGGTTATTTTTCCTTCAGCAGTTGCCCCCCACCATGCATTTTAAGGCTGCAACCATACCCTCTCACAGCTTTCATTTTGTCCGTCTAAATGAGCCAAGCTCTTCTAATGCCTTCTCATAAAGCGGTTTATCTTACCCATCCTCCTCACCCTAGTAGTCCTTCTCAGCACTGGCCTGAGGTCTTCTTTTCTGAATATGGGGGAGCCAATCTGAATCTTAATCAGTCTATCTACCTATAAATTTTAATGGGTCAGCCACTATTGCTTACCCTGTGTCTCCCATAGAGACTCAAATGAGGCTTTTAGGCCCTAGACCTAAGAGAAAGTTTTTCACCAGCTCTAATAAAGTTAACATAGTTTCTACAGTTAACATATAGTTAATATGGTATAAGGTCAGCAAACCATGGACTGCAGTGTAATACTGTATACAATACTGTAACATTTTAGAGAGTCTGAAGTTTTGATTCACTTAATCATAGGTATTGGCTTATCTACTACTGGGTAGTAATTATGTTTCTCTCATAGCAGTTCAATAAAAGAAACTCTTTGTATGGTATAAGTTCTCACTTTGAAAGAGATCTTGTCTAGAGAGTATTGGCAAGTCTGAGTCTTTTTTATTGTATGTTTTGTTATTATTGTGGAAGGCAGCTCTTGCCTTTTTATCTGATTTGTTACTGTTCACAAATTACTTAGTGAATATAACCTCCGGGAAGAGAATATTAAAGATGAATTGGGAGCAAAGACAGAACATTGCAAAGACTGTGGCTTGGTAGATTAGCTTAGCAGGCTTTGAGTGTTCATATCAGAGTCCTGGGTTCCCATCCCTCGTTCACAGACCATTTATGTATTTTAGCCAATGACTGCTTGATGTAAAATACCTGAATGATTATTGAAATAGGAGCCCCAAGCTTTTTCTCTCCCAGGTGAAGATCCTAAACATGTGACTAAAGAATCAGACCTTTTCTTTTACCTTCTCTGACAACTACCCCTGACTCTTTTATGAACAATGGCATGACCGTTACAGAGCCTGAGCTCCTTTCATAAGACAGGAGCAGGATCCTTGGAGAAGGAACACACGGATTCACATTTTCAGGGAGAAGTGGGCAGAGTTCCCAGGACTCTGCATATGTGTTGTAACCAGCGAGTTCTTGTTTAGCAAGGGGACGCCTGCTCAGAGAAAAAGTAATGGTAACTGCAATGTCACCTGCCATCTGGGAGGCATGCTCCCAAATTGCCCACTAGACCAAACCCCTCAATCTGGATAAGCACAGGAACACTTCAGTGGCATCTCATATGGGCTCCCTTTACTTTGTGGTAAAATGGAGATGTCACACCGTCGATGGCAGCACCTTAGGTGAAGGAAAAGCCACTAACGGCTCACAGATGGACACTGTGTGCCAGTCACCAGCTATTTTACTTAATATTCTCAGGTAGCTGTCAGAGGCGGTAGCCAAAACAAACTTCTAATCAGTGCCAAAGTCCAACGTAAACCTTAATTTAGGCGCATATAATCTGTTCACAGATTGTGCCATAAACCAGCATTTCTATAATATATATACCACCATTGAATTTCATCTCTGAATCATGCGTAGCAGCTGGCTACAGTAGCTTGCAAGCCTCCCTTTTCCCATTTTCCGTATGTCACAGCCATTGAGGAAAATTGAACTTACATATGTTTCACAGAAATTACACATGGAATAACCTTCTTTAATTTCTTTCCTTATTTAATTTCTGCTACATTAAACAAATTGTAAATGTTGAACACTGACTTTCCACTTGTCACAAACATCAGCTTTCTCTGCACTTGCCAAAAATTCAGCATATGACTTCCCTCAATAAGCAATCCTTTTTTCCAAAAAATTTCAAACACATAAAGCCCATGGAAAGCTGATTACTTTTCTAACTAGCCAGCAAAGAATGTATTAGTGGTCAATACTTACTTATAGTTCAATCAGTAACCAGACAACAGCTTGACCTCAGAGGGTATTACTTGCACAGAAGAAATGCAAAACTGGGTCTTCTTATTGATTCATTTCTACTGTTTTTTTACCCTGACAGCCAGATTTTCAGAAGGCATCCCTAATTATTCTCATAATATTTGGGGCACATCTGTTTTGGAAACATAAATCAAGACTTTACAGTCACAAACGTTCATTTTTGCGTTGACAGTTCTCCATTTCACCATGTAAACAGCTTATGTCCCTTTTTTAGGGAAGCTTTCAATTGTATCTTCTTTCTTATAATGCTGTCACTCAGCAAAGTCCATACCTTAAAGTAATCTTAACCACTGTTTATGATGTTAAAATGTAAAAAGCCAAGATAAATAGCTCAGTGAAAGCAAAGTAGAATGTCTCTAGTTCTTTACGGTAGGTCAGTAAAATATCCTTTCCAGATAACTATGTGCACTTATGAACAAAATTATAAGAAACAGAGAACAGATATGTAGCTAATGCAGTTTGATACCTGGAAGGGTGATACAAAACAAACTTGTTTCTTTTACAGACTTGGTTATGAACAGGAAAAAACCAGAGATTATAGAAAAGAGGGATCAAAATGACTGAGTAAAGCAAAAAATGATTTAGGAAAAAAAATAACCCTAACAAATGGAGGGTCATCTAATCCATGCCTCCCTAATCAGGATTAGCCGCTGAGGAGTGATGCATGGGCCACTCTCTTTTAAAACTCTCCAGTGCTAAAGATCCCATGAGCTCCCTAGGTTGAGTTGTCCTGGAGGAAGACCCTCCATGGCAGGGCAAGAGAAGCGGCCCAGGCAGTGTGCGTTCTGGGAGCAATGTCTTGCCTGTGACACAGCGGTTCCCAAAGTGTTAGCCAGGGCAACGGCCCATTTTATTACCTCAGCTCCAGGTTACACCTCAAAGATCATGATTGCTAAGCTTCTGACAGGTTTTACACTTAAAAAAGAGCTCAGCTATTATGATACAAAACAAATGCATCGAATATGACATAGCATTTTTAGAACAAAACCTAACCTCCTCCCTTAGCCTTTCCACTTGAACTCACAGATCAGGGAAGGCTGAAACAAGAATCTCACCATATTGAGGGCAAGAACTTATCTGACATCGGTTAGTCCAAAGGTTTAGGCTACTAAAATTACTACATTTGTGACAGAGGTGAATTCCAAAAATACTCCTTTCCTCTAACAGCTGGAAGCCTACCTGGATAAACTTCAGAAACTGAGGAATACATAGACACAATATGTAGCTGTCAGACTTGAGAAAAAGAAGGGCTTGATGTAATTGTAAGCCTCAAAGGAGTCCCTGCACTACAGTTGTTTCTAGCTACTTGAAGATGCATTGAATAGCATTTGAAATGTATGTATGTCATTTGTGGTGATGTGGATACTAAGTGAAAACAGAAATAAATGTGAGAAGAAAAAAAAAAAACTATTTAAAGACAGAAGTAAAGACTGCATTAATGAACACTAATCTTGTTAGGGCAGAAAATTTTGCCTGAGATCAGAGGGCAAGTTATAAGGAGTTTCTGGAGCATCTGTAGATGGAAAACTCAGCATGTACACAAATTCAGTGCCAGAGGAACATCACCTTGCCAAGATGCCACTCTTTTATTATCTTTATCAGTAATAATATAAAATCATCTTAATCTTTATAAAGTGAGTGGATACCATTTTAGCTAAATAAGATTTTATATCTATATAGTCTCTATATAGGGGGAGTATCCTTTGCAGTCAAGCTAGTTCTTTCATTTTTTGTGTTCAGGGAAATCCTTAACTCATCTCTTTCTCACATCTCAGTGTTTTCCAGTTATTTAATTTTCAAGTAGCTTAACTAAAGCTACACTGACATAAGCTGCTTGAAACAGGTTTTCATACATGCTAGACTGCTACTCATAACTTATTCTTTCTCCAGTGGTTGTCATGTATTATTTCCTATATTATCTGACAGTAAATACTACAGTTAGGCCTACCAAAATAATTAGTTTAAAAGCCTGATACAACTACCTAAAGAAACTGCCTATTTTACTGATTTTTAGAACCAGTCTTGAATTTTAACTGACCTAAAGCATGTAATTTAAACAGGAGGTGAATGCATGATACTTCTTTGGCTGAATTGCAAATAAATAATTTGTTTACTAAGGTCACAGCTTTCTTAGCACTCATTCAGCATGTCTACAGATCTGATTTGTTCATCCAACCATGGGTGCAATTCAGATTACACGAAAAACTAGTCCATCACTGGGTTTTCACTGGTGTCGTAAACAGCGCTCTCCTCCTGAGGAGAAACCCAATGAGGTAAAACAAGCAGTTCTAAGCAAGCTTTTCTCAAGCTATGACATGGAGGCAAAGAGGAAAAAATAACATTAATTTTGTTCCTTAAAAATAAAAGCTTGTTTTTCCCTTTTTTGCACATTATTTTCTCTGTCTAAAATATTTTTTATAACTTCAAGACTCCTCTCCTTCCCATGCCCTATAGCTTACTCTCCCCAGTTTTCTCAGTGGAATAGCAGATGGGGACATGCCTAGCAAATTAATTCAGTTTTGACACAACAAAGGACAATGCCACACAGCTGAGCAAAGAGTAGGTGCAGCTTTAGCAAACAAACATAACTATTTCTCTGATTGCATAAATTATGAAGAGGAAAAATGCATTTCCACTTCAGGAAGTATTATGATGATAGTATCAGATGCTTGCGCAAAACATTCCAAAGCAAATTAGATGACTGGGGTGTTTGTTTGCATGCCAGCGCTCAGGAAACTCCTTCATCCTGCAGCTCTCACCCAGTGGTACTCAAGCCTGAGATCTAGGAATCAGGCTGAAAAATCTGAGTATCCTCCTAGCCTCTACATTCTAGTCTGAGCACTTTTAAAGCCAAAATTGTGCAAGTGAATACACTTTATTTGCATCTGCAGTGCTGTCCATTTATACTGACAGGTCTATAAATTCTTAACTGACACTGAAACACCGAATAGGGAATGATTCTTCACAGATTCATCCATTTCATCCACCCTGTAGTGCTGTCCTGCAGCACTGGGAAAAGACTTTCCCAAATGCTTTAGACCTGACCAAATATGACGCTAGTCTCATGCAAACCAGAACCACGCAGGAAAGCCAAGCCTATTGGCATATGATGTCAATGGCAACTATTTAAGCTCAGATTTGACAGTGGCATTAAGTCTGACATCAGATTAATCAGAAAACCAATCAGACATCAGCAAGTTACTAGAAAGAACGTGAATGCAGCGTATAGTAAACAATGGCAAAAAGCCAGACTATCATATAAGAAGACAAATGGTTGTAAAAAACGTCTGCATATTTTTGTGTTATAGCTTTGAAAATCATTAAACACCACCCTTAACTATACTGCCCACTAGCAATCATGATGCATTGGTGGAGGAAGAGAGAAAGACATTTGGAAATTTTGAATTAAATACAGACAGGGGTAATGTATTTCAGAGAAGAGAGGGCTAAATACAAAATGCCTGCAATCAATCTCATTATTTACAGGTTACAGTGGATCTCTGATGAAGACTAAAGCTAGGTGAAAACTATTTTCAGATAGCAGAAAATAGCATTACCACATACCATACCTAGTTCTGTATGGAAAAAAAGGAAAAAGAGTAAGGCTATAAACGAGAGCCAGGGAAGGCTCACTGCCAGTTCCTCCTGGGTTATTACAGCTCATTATCACCATATTTACAATAATAATACCTCCATCTAGAAAAATGGTGGTTGAGGATAAGGCAATAATTTAAATACTCATAACTGGCACTGAAATAGTGACTAGGAAATGATTCTTCACGGTTTCTTTTAATATAAAAAATAATTAGAACATCAGTAGAAACTAGCATGTGCCAGGTTCAAAATAAACAAATGGACATATTTCTCACATAATGGATTGTTAAATCGCTTATTACTGAATGCCATGAACGCTAAGAGGCTACACAGGTTCAAAGGGGATTGGATGAATTCCAAGAAGAAAATCAATATCCAATGCAAAGATAACCTCTCTCTCTCAGGGAGTCCCCAGAGAGAAAAACTGAGGAAGGCAGAACAGAATCTGAGCAAGTACTGCTATCACTATCAGAGTCAGGGTTCAGGATGAGTTTTTGATATTCTTATCCTACATGTAATTTGGTTAACCATAAATGCTGTTCTGGCTTTCCCAATTAAGCACAGCCTTGATCCTTGAAAGGACTGAGTTCTGCAGAGACATTTTAGTATGTGATTATATTCAGCACCTGCCTAACATTAAATTTAGTGAAACTATTGATATAATTTACTTTAAATATACATTACAGACAGCACTCTGATACTAAAAGGGCTCTAGAGTATCCTGCATGCGGCTGCAATGACACAAGTCTTCCAGAAGAGACAATAGCAGGCTAGGAGGACATTACATAGGCTATCTTAAATGGCAATAAACATCACTGTTTAGGCAACTGAATTTCACCCTGTCTAGATTGGCCACAGAGAAAGGCTAGAAAATTTCAGGAGTGCATATTCACTATATATAATACCTATAATACCCTCAATACATATACTACCTATAATTCAAGTTCAGCAGCCCACATGTCACAAAGCTTTTAAGCAGATAACTGTTTATAGTGAAATGTACAGTAAATTCTGCTGCATTGGGACACAGAGAAGGTAGCCTCTATCCTAACGTGTTCCTAAAAGCTAGAGGAGAAGGGACCTTCTGGATCTGCTCTAGAAAAGGTCATGAACTAGGAGATTTCGTTCATTTGATTAACTAACATTGTTCTAGTCCTTTGAACGTAATGGGAAAAGCAACAGGGACTTGAACATTGAGAAATACAATTACGCAGAGTGAGAAGACCACTCCATGCATAGAAGCAACATGTGAACGTCACAGAGATGGAGAGAGTCAAAAGAGTTCAAAAACTAAACTGGCAGTTCTGAGAATACTAAAACTTTCCATGGTGTCTCATTGCTTTAGGGCAAACTTTTCATTTTAAAATTACATGAGATAATTTACCAATAACAAAACAGAACAAAAGAAAAGGAATATGTTTTGAAAATAAAACCATTTACTCTGTGTGAAGTTATTTTTGTCCAGAAATTCCTTCTCAGCAAATTTAAAAATGTCAGATTTCATATATAATTGAAATGAAAGCAAATTTCAAAAACTGAAAAAGAAGGAATTTTTACTCCATGCTTTGGAAATCTACATGGAACTAAGTAACATTAGAAGGCAACAGAACACGATGCAAGTGAAAGTAAATTAATGCAATTTGCACTACGAGGCAATTTAAAATTGAACTGCCTTTTAGCTGCTGGACATATAAATTACATCCTAAACAGTCCTGCTTAGACATAAGTGGAAAAGGTAGTGTAAACAAAAGCATGGCCAAAGGTAACCCAGAAGGTCAGACAGAGGAGGCAGCTTGTGCTCTTTACTTGTGGAGTTGTTCGGGACATACTTTAGCTATATCAGAATAGGCCACTTATTTTCTGGTCTCCCCAGTTTCAGTTTGTAACATTGACCCCTGACTTCCTTTACAGTGTCCTCTCAGACAGAGATTTCAAAGCAAAGTAAAAGAGTTGATCTTGTTTCTTTCCCCTCTGCAAGACCATATAAGGGAAGTCACATATTGCATACATGATATGTCTCTCCAAAGGTAGGCCTTTCTCCTCTTTCTCCTTCCCCCTCCTTAGCACTACTCCTAGTGCTAGAAGTAAACCGCACAAATTTGATGGGCTTTGCTGGAGTTGAAAGTTAAGAGGAAAAAAGCAACGGAGGTATATCTTTATGTTAAAGAACATCTTATAAAATGAACATTGATGATACCCACGTCTATACATCTTTAAACAACATTTTATTTTAAAGAAAAATTCTACTCTTTTTAAAAAATGAATGGCTTCCAGCTGCAGGGCACAAATCTGTTTCCGAGGACAACTGGAATTCTGCAAGTCTTTGCGAACAATGCCTCAACCCCTCTGCCACACAAATATCCACCATGTGGAATAAGCAGATCCTTAGAAAAGGAGGTACCAGGTTGTTTTAACAGCACATTGTGACAAAATCAACCTTTCTGGTCTACAGAAATTAAAATCTCTAATATTGCACAAAGTTAGTCCAATATTTGTTAATCCCACCAACAGAAACAAAATCAAGATATTTATAATGAGAAGGTACTGAAAATGAAATCTGCTAAAATTTGATAGTGGCTAAGGCGTTTAATATATTTTGGGTTATTTTTTAGTGCCACTTACAGAAAAAAAAATTTGAGGAAAATGTAGGGCAATATATACCAACCTAGGAATCCACCCTGGCACATCCCAAGTGTACCTGTGAGAAGAGGCAGGCCATTTTTTCAGCACAGTTTAGCAAGGGACACCAAGTTAACTGCTCTTTTCTTCCCCGTTCCTTTCTCAGCATCACATACAGAGACTGAAACCGCTTCCTCAGTTGTTGCAGCTTATCTGCATCCTTTTCCCTCTCCCTAAGCCTCTGACAACAAGCACCAGAGTATCGCAAAAGAAGTTCATACCATATTATACCACAAACTTAGAGGAAACACGAAGCTACATATAAAATTAATTCAAGAGAATACAGTACCAGCTGTCTTGAAAAGGTATAAATCCACTTTTTTCTACCAATATACCTAGTAGTGCAAAAAGATCTGGTCCTTACAATGCCATGGAAGGAAAGAGATGGATAAACATAAGTCTAAATTTTGCTGCCTCAGCCCTGAAAACCTCATATGAAAAGACAACCAACCTAGTACTAAGGGACATGATTAAGGTCATACAGAATGGCCAAAATGATTTCAGCTTCTCTCAGGGCAATACGGGACATGGCATGGTCTAACAGGCAAGCTATCACGTGGGGTTTAACGAAATTGAAGTATACATTCATTTTACTTATATCCAGACACTTAACAGAGGCACCTGTGTTAGGGACTTCAGTGTACCGCACAATCTACTGTGGACACAGTCAATGGAGAGACAGGCACTTCCTTAGGTGGCAGAAATCCCTCTCACACAGAATTCAATGTACTTTCAGCTCTACCACTAACTGATATTTCTTCCCATTATAGCTCTGTTTTCTGTCCTTCTTGTACACTCTGCAAAACTGGGACTCTTTCTTCAATGCCTGGAAGAATGCAAATCTTATCGCAGCTGGGCTGGGATAACAGCAGGTGCAATAAGAAAAGTGATACTATAAGTTGCTGCACTCTTATGATATTCCAGTACAAAGTAAAACTCTCTTAGCAGGACCTGGAAGGGAAGAAATAACCTCAGTGACCTGCTGAGTTATTTATGAGAGTCAGATCTTCCGCTGCTATTAACTCATCTGTATTACAGTCCTTCTTATATATTTGCTTAGATTTTATTTCACACTTGTGCTGTAGCCCTGAATCGTATTTGACTGTACCGTGTTCTCCTAGGTGCTTGCATTTTGAGAGCTCCATCAGAAAGGCCACCTGACCGACACGTGGGCTATTGGAAAGAATGAATCACTGGGTGCTCTGAAACCAGCTTCACCATACTCATATATAAAAAACCTTTATTCATTCAAAGAGGGCAGCTTGACTTCAGTCTTTCTTCTGTGCAAATGATTCATTCCAGGACTAATGAAACTTCAAGGTTTTGGCAATCCATCCTCCCACAATCTGCCATACCGAAGGGCAAACTTAGAGTGATGATCTGAACTCTCAAATTCATTCTCTAATTACTGAGCTTACTCTCCTTGACCTCAGAAGTGGTGCTAAGCTTGGAGAGACGGTCATGCATGGCAGGTGAAGTCTTCACACTAGCAGGATCATGGTTCCTGCCTTTTAGACTCCATTTCCTTTACGCTCATTTTCACACTGACATTGTAAGTTCTTACAAGTTGCAAGACTGAGAGTTCTTAAGATAGTCATATGAATGAATTCTTGAACAATGATTTGTCACTCCACCTTCAACTGTGAGCAATTTCAATGAGCAAAAATTCTCACATCCCCTTATGCTATACTTGATTAGTACGACTGCACAACTTCAAGTGGCCTTCTAATCCAAAAAGGATACTTTTATCCCAGGGTAACTTGATGAAAGATATATAGGCATGAAAAATTATGTATGCAATAGATAATAACCATTTTGTGTGTTTCCACAGCACATGTCATCGGAGGATTACAGAACACCTCTCAAATGTTAATTGAACTTCATAATGCCCTTCTGAGGCACATAAAAGATAGAATGGGTGCTTTAGCTCCTTAAGAAAATGTACTAGCTTCCAAGAGAGAACTAAGATATTAGCTGGCAGTATACAAGCACTTTGACAGGAAGTTAAGAATAACAGTATGTTAAATTTAAATAAAATGATGGGAATTTAGTAACTGTTCATTCTAGAAGTCTAAGGCTTTGTTTCGCATCTGGATCTACTGAATCATTAATGAGTTAGGAACTCATTTTTTCTGTCCTATTAGGGCAGCTGGACCCATCGTAATGCGAGTGCCCCCAAGCTCCTTCTGAAGTACTGGTGCAGTACCAATCCTGCCAAAAAAAACAGTCCATCTATTGCATCTCTCCTCCACTTCCTGCAGCACTTGCTATCGCTGTGGGCTAGCACATACTCAAGCACGCCTCCTGTAAAACCTCCCAAACCTGTGCACCCTAATACAGCTGCAGCACAAGGTGATGCTGCCTCAGGCACCACAGGGTAGGTAAAGGTCTTGGGTAGGTAAAGTTGCTATTTTTCTTTCTCACTGGCAGCCCCACTCAGTGGAGCCATGGCTCTTTGCCCTGGTACTCCACTGAGTTACAGCTAAATGAAAATCTTTATTCCTCGGAACTTGCAGTCTAAGCAAATCAAAATACCAGACAGAACCTGTCCCCTCAGGTAAAGATAACTGACAAGCTTTTCTTCAGTTCCTTGTTGCCCAGTGCAACTCCACAGATTTCTGCGGAATTATACCTTAGTTACTCCAGTAATATCAAAGCCAAATTGGTATCATAGCTTTCCTTCTGATCAAATGATTTATGGTACATGAAGGTAATGGCACCCATGAAAGGAAGAGTTCTGTTATCTAAATATCACACAAATGACAGCATACCCAAAACAGGCAAATATAAGGCTAACATGGATACAACTATTCTATCATTTCAAGTCCCTGAAATCCTACAAAAAAGATTGGGGGAAAAAAACAAACAAACAAGATACATGCAGCTATGACCCTAGCCATCTTCTTACTCATCACTTTCCATTGCATTCCCCACACTTGCTCCCATTTATCTCAGGCAGTAATGCACGTGCTTCTTCACTCTCTTAAGTCTTCCAAGCAAAGGCAACATCAAACTCAACAGTTCAGACGCTGTAAGAGAACTCAACTTAATAGACTGCAGATATTTCATAGGAGGAAGAAATCAAAGAAAGAAATGGTTTCCTAAAACAGTTGAAAAGCTTTCTCATGAACAATCATTTCTACAGTCAAAAGGAAGAAAAAAAAAGACTTTTTTTTTCACTCTAAATGTCAATGTACCCCAATAGGACACCTCTCTATCACCGGTGGCTGCTAGAATCCATAATCTTAGTGACAAATTAAATGTTGGCTTCCAATATGTTGTCTTTTACTTCTCCTATCTGTTGCAATTATTGATTGATTAGAATTACACGTGTTTATTACACAGCCAAGTCTTAAAGCTTCACTTAAAGTCATTTTTGGTCCTAGTAGTGTGGGTTTTCTTGTAAATGAAACATTGTTGGGGAATGTATTTGTTTAAATTTCCCCTTTTTCTCAAATAAAAATAATTTTTTTTGTATAAATCCATGGTGTTTGAGAGTCTTTGCCATCCCCTATGCTCTTTTTCAGTAACTGAAAGTTATTTATAAATGAACAGGAAATGGAAAAGAAGGAAGACAGAAGAAAACTCATAAAAATTAGAAGCAGATGTTTCTTTCAAGTTTTAGTTTTTATGTTGCTCAAAATATGTAAATAAGAAATACAGGATATACTTACCGTTTTTCATTCTGTTATAGGCAATGCCATTATTCCTCCTATACAAATGTGAAAATTATGAGTCAGAGAGGATGCGTAGTTAGCTGACTCTGCGATGCATTTGATAAAGAATCTTAATAATACACTGAGCAGAATCTATGTATATTGGCAGTCATTCACAATACAAATATCTAATGGCACACTGAATGCACATAATACACCTTCATGGTCCACTGAAATACTTTGCCATGTGTCACCAAGAAAGATTACTACATGTTCGTAAGTTGTCCCTAGTACTGGCTTCAAAGAAATAAGCTGAACACCCCTTACAGAAAAGCCAGTAAAAGTCTTTGTCCACCTGCAATGTATCCCTTTACCAAGTTCAGATCATTCAAAAATGATTAGTGCAGGAATAACGCTGCACTAGTACACCTCCTTCCTCAGCCCAAGAGCTGGCAAGGCATGGATAAAGGAAGGCTCATCCCAGGATCATTCTGCTTTCTGAAGCAACAAATAGAAAAGAAGAGTGGAGAAGTCTAAGTGCCTTTCTTTGGTGCATTATGTAGAGAACCCTTAATATTTACAAGAGGTTACCATGCAATCTTGAACATTTGACAAAGGAATAACTTGCAAGAATAAATGCAAGTAAGCAAAGTCAAAGAGAAGTGTTGTGTTTTCTGTCATAAATCTAAAATGAAGCTCAGGAGACTACATCAGCATTCTGCTTAAGTTACTCTATTTAGACAATGTTATTATCTGGTAACACTTATCTCTACAGGATAGGGTGATATGAATGCAAACCCTAGTGTTCCCTTATAACAAGCATTTGCAAATGTTAAAGAGAATTTGAGGACCTAATTCAGCAGTCCTGCTTAGGACTTGAGTTCCCTTACACTACGTTTCAAGGACATACCTCCCTCCAATTTGAACTTGTAGCCATGGCTTCTTCTTCCACTGTTGGGTGCCCACCTCCATGTCATTTCATAAATCACAGCTGCTGTTTCTTCCCTCGTACATCCTAACCAACACCTCAGTGACAAAAGTGCTGGCCCAGGAGGAGGAAGGCCTGAACTCACATCTCTCATGTAATCAAAAGCATTCAACCACATTTTTTAGCAGAGTGCCCAAACCGTGGATGATCATTTGGGGGAAACAAGGAGAGAAGACTGAGTGAAAGCTACTTCTGCTTTTGGCAGCTGGTTCACTTTGCTTTGGATAATTAACCATTTGCCTAGCCAAAGCAAGAGAACAATAATAATTCCTAATTCAGCAAATAAGAAACTTTCCTTACTGCGGTGAACTTTAGTACTAGTTCCTAGCCACTGAACACTATAAGGATAAAATATTTAAAATTTAATGGTAAATGGCAGCTAAACAGAAGTCCTTACATTTTGGACTGGAGTTTGTGATTTGGTGGTCCAGTTCCTAAATCCTTTTGTCAAACTGATCCTTTATTAGAACTGGTGGCTTAACCTTTATCTACTCAAGTTGAGCTGTGTTGAATCTTAAGGCAATTGTTCCCATGGCCCATCACCCACTGTCACAAAATGAGTTTCAGCATTCTTCATTATTCACAAGGGTTTCTATGATTGCATATGGTGTACATGAGAAGCCAGAGTTTGAAATTAGAGTCTTTCTGAAATTCAAGCTTTTCCAGTCAATTTCTTCCCCCTCCTTCTTTTTTTTTTCTCCATTAGTGTTTAGCCCTTCTTCCATCTTCTGGTCTACATCTGCAAAGTGCAAGCTTTCAAGTGCAGTGCTCTGATACAGAAAACAGGCAGTCTTCCAAACCCCTTTCGAAACAAGAAAGGCACATTGCCTGCAGTAAGAGCACACACAAACACTTCAATGAGTATTTTGAGTACTGATTGCCACAGCAGACAAATTGAGCAGGAAACAACAATTGCTATCATCAGCTGGCAAATAGAGGACCTTCTTTTACAATAATTGACACTTACTGGAAGATAAAGGAGAGATTAATTCACCTTAACAGTACTGGTTTCTATGGAAAGGTTTACAAACAAAAACATAGGGAATACCCATAGGTAATTACTCTCAGTTGGTTTTGTTACTGGTCCTTTTTGCAAGAATTGTGGTAAAGACAGGCTTTCACAGTGTACATGAACCTCTGAAATTGCTTTCTGTAAATCAGTCTGGATACTGTGGGGAAGTGTGCTTCCTCTGCATGTGGAAGAACAGAGATAAAAGATTGAGAGGAGCTGCACTGAATTTTTATTTTGATTCATTCCAATGTTCTCTCAGCTCTTTTTTATGCTTTCATGAGGGAGCAAGAGGGTACTTGAAGGCTACATCAACCAGTTTTCTGTCTTAATGCCCATTCCACATATTTCATTCCATGAGCCTGAAAAATACTGAAAATACTGTGAAAAAAATCCCTAAGATACAACATCTCCTCTTTGAGAAGAAGCACTGCATTTCTAATAAAAAATTTTTTTCTAGGATTTAGGATTCTTATGCTGAGGCAAGAATCTGCCCTCTTCTTGCTCCTCTTCACTGAAACTTACCATCTACCTAATACCAGGGTTTTTTCTATTAGCCCTTGAAGTCTTCTGACAATTCACATAAACTGTATAAACAGTTCCCCAGAGAAACACAGTGAAACATTATTATTCCTTTAGATTAAGGAATAATAGAAGATTTTTTTGAATAATAGAAGCTTCTTTTGGAGTTGTATTTTCATGTTTTATATATAACAACAAACATAATTCAATTGATATCCAAAAAAAGGTAATGTATGAACTATTATATGAAGATCATTTGGAATTATCACTGGCTTCTTATATGAAAAGCTACTTGAGTGCAAAGCATCGTTTTAGATTTTGAAAAACAATTATTATCTGAAACACTTAAGTAATACCTCCCTATAGAACTCCAGAAAACACATTCTTAGCTCTTCCAACAATGCTAAGAAAAAGAGATCATAACTCTTTGATTAAGATTTAAGTTTAAACTACTGGTGTCTTTAAGAATTATTCAAATTCATAAAGACTGTTTTAGAAGTAAGATTCACACATACATAAAACTCTAAAACACAGACCTCACTACCATACTGATCACTGTATTCTTAGTTGGTCACCTGTACAACCATAAAGTCCAGAATACAGAATCCAGGGCTGTCAGTTTCCTTACTCCAAACAAGCAAATTTAAGCACTCCTGAATGAGCTGCACCAAGCTCTGGCTGCCTAGGATGTCCCCCCACAAGTTAGCCAACATGAAAAGGTGAGGACAGAGGTGAGTCTGACATCCTGCCCTTCTTGGTGACTCAGAGATAACAAAAGCTATTACCCTACACTTGATCCTTCCCCTGACCCCTCTGATGAAAGCAGCTACTCAAATACTTACTTTTAAAAGAGGTCAGTTTTGCCCCAGAAAATAAAGCAGGAAGAGAAGACACTATCCCTCTCCTCTGATTTTAGGCTATAGTTAGTCATTTAAGATGATGACAGACACAAGTTCAAATACTTCCTTTACTCTGAGAGATTAATCCTCACATATCATCTAAGTATGTGAAAATCTCTGTAAAGGACAAGAAAGCAGCCTGCTATTCCTATTGAATTGGTCTGATTTATAGCAGAAAATTCAAAATTCAGTGGATGAAGCAGACAGAAAGCAAGTACTTAAGTCGATAACTCAGTGATTGCATCATAGTGAAAGTCCTTCTTTTCTCCCTGAAAAAGGATATATGTACTTTAAGTGATGAGGTGTGTCTAAGCATGAACAAGAAGTTTCTGAGTAACTTTTAAGTTGAAAACCTAAGCGATTATGGAGCTCAGACTGCTCCAGAGATAAGCAGCAACTGACGTCTTCATAGTTTTGGACTTCAGAGTCTAAATTCTGCTGACATACCAGTAACCACAACCATTTTTTGATTATTTCCCCAATATGTATGTGGCATGATGCTGTTTGAGTTCATTTAAAGCACAATTACAATTCCTAAGGAAACTATCTTGAAACTAAAGGAGTATCTAATGGGACTGAATACAAGAAAGAGCAAATTCACCAGCCTAAACTAAACTCATTAAAAGCATTCAGAGTTCCTTCCAGAAGAACACAGAGAATTAAACTCCCATTGGATAGCCATATAAAAGTATAGATCCATTTATGGAAAATATTACCAAGATCATCCATTAGGACGCTGAACCAACTAAAAGGTAAGAATACCTAATGTTTACATACACCAAACCCTTATAGTATACCTCAACTGAAAACAACTCCACCCCAAAAGAAGAGTGCCTATCTCTGAATCAGGCAAGAAGCTAACACTGCCCTGTCATCTCTCAGCTCCAACTGCAAACTTGCCTCAGCACTTTTATCTTATTTCACTGTATTCATCCCTTCTGAGCAAATACCAACAAAAGGACAAACAACAAAGAAGGAACATGGTAACACAAAGAAGCAGCAATGTTTTTAGTGCTGCATGACTTTTGCAATATATAGCACCAAGACGTCCTTATCAAAAGGAAAAAGAAACTTTTCCAAAACCTTGCTGAATCATTATATTTTAAGTTTCCCTGTTGAAATTTAACAAAATACTGCTCTTACAGCTTTAGGGTGCAACAGGTCCACCCATCAAAAACTAAAATTGCCTTTGATAACCAGAGGGACTTACAGATTTAAGATGATGTTTTCAGCTGGTGTGTTTAGGATGTTTTCACACAGGGACCTTTTAAAGTAATCCAGCATATGTATTGTCTTGAGTTGCATAAACTCAAATTTGTGTAAATTCAAGTAAGTGTGAGATGTTGAAAATTCTTTATAAAAAGATGTATGAATAACTGTAGATGAAGTCACTGTTCCTGATGATGCTGATGCTAATGCTTTTTGGACTTTTCTTCCCCTTTGTAAAAAATAACATCTTCACTGTGCATGTCAAAATACAAGGCTGAGAATCTGACTAAATCTGACTAAAAGAGGTGTCAACAGAGATAAATATGCTTAGTGGTACATGAG
Source organism: Struthio camelus (assembly GCF_040807025.1). Lineage (NCBI taxonomy): Eukaryota > Metazoa > Chordata > Aves > Struthioniformes > Struthionidae > Struthio > Struthio camelus. Next base: position 79,766,882 of record NC_090944.1, on the reverse strand, counting down.
GGCTGTCCCAGGGGTAAGTAAAACTGCTGTTTCAATCAGCTCCCATCTCCTCCCCTCTCTCCCTCTTTCCAATAGCCAGGATCCAAACATTTTCAATTCTCCAGTCTTAGAAACCCAGTTACAACTGGATTTCCTGAGGGCTGACGGTCATGATTTCGCATTGAGAGCATGCTGCCATATGTGCTCTAACTAATCTTCAAAAAACTGAGAAACATATCCCTGGATAAGCATATAGGAAAGATTATCCATTTGATTGAAAAATAATCCTATTTTTCTTCCTTTAAGCTGTGAACTTTTAAGAAAGGTGGGAAGGTACGGTTCTTTTGATATTTCACTTAGCTCTCTACTGTTTTGTTCCCTGCACCACAGCACTCAAGCCACAGAGGAGCTCTATGAGAGAAAGAAAATGAACATTGCTTTCTGCAGAAGAGGCAAGATCAGTGCTAACGTCTATGTACCACAAAGCTCCTCTGAGGATACACATTGCAACATCCACTGAAATGGGGATACACTGAGCTTTAGGCATACAAAGCTGAGGTTCACAAAACAAGACAGCTTTTTCAAGGTAAACAATAGCCACAGCAAAGCTCTTATAGAAAAGGAGAGAAAACAAGATCCTGTATGCAATGGGATTTTATAACTGCATCAGATAACATCACATTGTAAAGTAATAGAGAAACCCGAAATAGGAGTTAGCAGGTATCCATCCCAATACAGCATTACAGCAAGATGGTTTGTTTAGGAGGGGCAAAAGTCTAGCAAAGATGTGGATAGCAATCCACCATGATGGCTCCTATGCGCATTTGCCCCTCTCCTCTTTTTACAGATGCCCTGCAGGATTTAAGCAGCTCTGCAAGGTCTTAACAAGAGGGATTTAACACCAGATTAAGAGCCCTACATTTAGGTGTCTACATGTGCACTAGGTGTCTAAGCTCCCATTACAGTCAAAGAAATCTAGTCAGCGGAGTCTAGAGAGCAATTCATTTCACCCCATGTATCTGTATTTGGTCAGCTGAATAGCTCTTTATTGATTATATATCTTTTGATCACAATGGGTCTTAGAAACCTAACTTCCATGTAGACATCTTAATTTCAGCATTTGAATACAGAGTTGAATCTCACCCATTTGCTGAGATTATTTTAGGTAAATACAGATAACTTACTCTACTGACTGCACTTTAAATCATACTTGTTGGATTCAAATCAAATTAAGACTCTTTCCAAACTTTCCTCATTATTCCTTGTAATACCTCATTTTAAATCCTTCCATGCAGGCAAATTTTCTTAAAACAATGACATTTTAGTTACCAAAAAAATAAGCCTGTAAACAGAAAAAAAATTTGAGGAAAACATTTATTTATACATTTGGAGTCGGAGATGAATATACTCTTCCGCACTTACTTTATTTTCTAAATGCTTTTGTTGTAAACTGAAACTGTGTGCCTCTTTGGAACAATCACTAACAATCAAGGAAACGTAATCTAATAACACTGATGCTATAAACAGTGATTCATCAGTCCCTTCCTACCCTTAGCTTTCTAGCAAGAACTGACCTTGATACACCTTTCTGAATAAATGCATTTGTACCACTATACTGGGAGATTCCCTGCTTCAGGGCAAGGGAACTGTCAACCCAGCCTGCTGTCTGGGGAGGTTTGCTGGGGCTTGGATGCAGGACATTGTGGAGGGACTACTAAGGCTTTTCCAGTCCTTGGACTGGTATCCTGCTCTTCCATGTGCGCACCAGTGATACTGCCAGGGAGAGCTGGAGCATATCAAGTGTGCTTACATGGCTCTGGGGGTAATGGTCAAGGGCACAGAGGCCAAGGTGGCCTCAATCCTGCCAGTGAGGGAGAAGGTGTTCAAGAGAAGTGATCCTGAGATCAACAGCTGGTTGTGCAGCTGCTTTTGACAACAGAGATTTACCTTTTCCTACCATGGGATCCTCTTTCAGGATCAAGGACTGCTAGGAAAAGATGGGAACCTCTTTACCAAGTGGGGCAAAAGCATTTTTGCCAACAGGCCAGCCTGGTGAGGATAGCTTTAAACTAGGAATGATGGGGGAAGAGATGATGACTCATAATCAGATGAGGAAGGTGGTGGAGCAGGTTGGCAAGCGAAGGGTGCAGGGTGATGTGGGCAGGAGAGATAAAAGATATGGAGAAGGCTGAGGTACTGAATACCTTCTTCACCTCCATCTTTACTGGTAAGATCGGCCTTCAGCAATCCCAGGCCCTGGGACCAGAGGGGAAGTCTGGAGCAAGGAAGACTTAACCTCGGTAGAGAAGAATTGGGTCAGGGAACAACATAGACATACATAAATCCATGGGACCTGATCGGATGCACCCACGAGTGCTGACAGAGCCAGCCAGTGTCATTGGGAGGCTACTCTTGAATATCTTTGAAAGCTCATAGCGATTGGGGAAGGCACCTGAGAAGTGGAAAAAAGCAAATCTCTCTCCTGTCTTCAAGAAGGACAAGAGGGAGGATCCAGGAAACTACATGCTGGTCAACTTCACCTCGATCCCCGGGAAGATGATGGAGCAAATAATCCTGGAAACCATTTCCAAACATATTAAAGACAAGAAGGTGAATGGGAGTAGTCAGAGTGGATTTATGAAGGGGAAATCATGCCTAACCAACCTGATAGCCTTCTATAGTGAAATGACCAGCTCAGAGGATGAGGGAAGAGCAGTGGAGGTTGTTTACTTTGACTTCAGCAAGGCTTTTGACCCCGTCTCCCATAACATCCTCACAGACAAGCTGATGAAATACAGGCTAAATAAGTGGACAGTGAGGTGTACTGAAGATTGGCTGAGCTGCTGAGCTCAAAAGGCTGTGATCAGTGGCACAAAGTCCAACCGGAGATCAGTCATTAGTGGTGCCCTCCAGGAGTCAATACCAGGTCCAGGACATCTTCATTAATGACCTGGATGATGGGACAGCATGCAATGGGCATAAATTGAAAGAAAGTAAATTTCACCTAAACACAAGAAAAAACTTTTTTATTGTGAGAGTGATCAAACACTGGCACAACTTGCCCCAGAGAGGCTGTAGAGTCTCCATCCTTGGAGATAATCAAAACCTAAGTGGACACAGCCCTGAACAACTTGCTCTGCTGACCCTACTCAGAGCAGGTGGGTGGGACTAGACAATCCCTGAAGGCACCTTCCTCAGTCATTCTGCAATACTATGATTTAGGACACTGGCACCAGCCTGTATAAGTATTGAGACACTGGTATCTTTTTCTTTGTAACAGACTCCATATTCTCCCTTGTAAGTTAGCTAAGAAGACAGTAGATGAAAATAAGAGAGCACCAGGTGAATATGCACACTATGACAGATGACACCTTCAGGTCAGATCCACTAGCACAATGAAGTTCATGATGTGTCAGAATAACCCTATATACTCACAATGTGGAGATCAAGCTGTGTTTGGACAGCTATTCTTGCACAGGGAATGTATTCTCTTGGACGTATAATTTTTATGTGAAAGTATAATAAGGTATAAAATTTAAAATTCCCCACTATTTCAAATAAAGAGTATTCATATGGGTAGACAAATAACTGCAATTATATTAGTACAGTTATACTGGACAGCAGATTTCCCCTTGTGGCTAAAATAAACCTCTTATCACTTCTTGCAAGTACAGCAGAGGAAATGAGAAACAAGAAAGGATTTCAAAGACAAGCGTTTGAAAGATGGTATAGGTAACGTGGTCCTAAAAAAGAGTCATAAAGGATGCCCAGGAAAAGGTTTCAGAAATGTAAGCAGGTAGAGGCAATGAAGAGTTAAGATTAATAGATGGGCATTTCAGGCAACAAGATCCCAGAGGTGGGTTTTCATAAGCTCACGCTTCACAAAGGAGCAAATTCAAAGCCTTTCCTCATTGAAAATAAGTAGCGCTTGCAAAATTTTAAATATTGTAACATTTAATTATTTCTAAAATTATCCAAAACACATAAGGGTAAGTGCTCAAAAATATAATCAACATTTTCCCTCCCCTTTGAATTCTGAAATGAATTTATTTCCAAAAATAAAATCACATGTAGAAATCAAACAAGCTAGGCACCACCATTCCCACTTTGTAGCAATTTCACTGGTGTTTCTTCACTCCAAGAATCAAATTCATAGCCTTATTTTGAAACATAGTACTATTTAATTTCCTTAAACAAATAATGTGTGTCAATTGCAAATTACTGTTACATAATGTTTTATTTTTGATACTGTCAGAATAGCCCTAAACTACAATTTGGAAGTGATATTGTTTCCGAACAATTTATTACAGTTCTTCAAAGAGTCTTCATGTTATTTCAAAATGTCTAGTGGAACCTGCAAGGCCCCTAATGAGTACTTTACTAGTTCACTTTAAGGATTTCCTAAAAGTATGAGATTTTTAAAAATTATTTATTTGAATTTCCTCCCTTCAGCAAAAGATAATTGTATAATCGTAGAAACCTTTTTTCTCTATACTGCCATTTCCAACTCAGCAGAGGACTCAGCCTCTTTGCTGATAGCATTTTTCCAACGGATGCATCCTTTGCATATGTCTAATGTTGTCTTTCTGGCATATCAGAGAAATCAGTATTTTGAATTTAGAGTGCAGAAAATGACCATGAATTACACTTGCAAAGTCAAAGTATTCAAGAGTTAGAAAATGTAAAACTATATAAACTTAAATGCTCCCGTTGATACTCTGTTTAATTATAACACTACAAACAAACCTTTCCTCCAGAGCCTTACTTCATTCAGTACAGTGGTAGTTTTTCAGAGTACCTTTCATTCTTCTCATTCAGTATTTAGCTCCAACTCAGGGCATGCAAAATTATCGGTTCCTTCAAGGATACTTCTGTGGGCCTCACCATCTTCCACATAGAATGAGGAAAAGGGGACAGGCCACTTGGGAGGAATACAGGGACGTTGTCAGAGTATGAAGGGATGTGACAAAGAAGGCTCACTTGGAATTAAATGTGGCAAAGGATGTCAAGGACAACAGGAAGGGGTTCTTCAAATACATCATTAACAAAAGAAAGACTAGGGAAAATGTGAGCCCGCTGCTGAACGGAGTGGGTGCCCTGGTAATGAAGGATACAGAGAAGGCAGAGTTATTGAAAGCCTTCTTTGCTTCAGTCTTTACTGCTAAGGCCAGCTCTCAGGATTCACAGACCTTGGGGACAAGAGAGAAAGTCTGGAGAAAGGAAGACTCTCCCTTGGTTGAGAAGGATAGGGTTAGAGATCATTTGTCCAAACTTGACATCCACAAATCCATGGGCCCCGATGGGATGCACCCACGAGTGCTGAGGGAGCTGGCGGATGTTATCGCTAGGCCACTCTCCATCACCTTTGAAAGGTCCTGGAGATCAGGAGAGGTGCCTGAGGACTGGAAGAAAGCCAATGTCACGCCAGCCTTCAGAAAGGGCAAGAAGGAGGAGCCAGGAAACTCCAGGCCTGTCAGCCTCACCTCCATCCCTGGAAAGCTGATGGAACAGCTCCTCCTGGAGGTCCTCACTAAGCACATGGAGGACAAGAAGGTGATCAGGAGTAGTCAGCATGGATTCACCCAAGGGGAAATCATGCTTGACCAATCTGATAGCCTTCTCTCCTGGAATGACTGGCTGGGTAGATGAGGGCAGAGCAGTGGATGTTGTCTCCCTGGACTTCCGCAAGGCTTTTGACACTGTCTCCCATCCCATCCTCATAAGTAAACTCAGGAAGTGTGGGTTAGATGAGTGGACGGTGAGGTGGCTTGAGAACTGGCTGGATGGCCGAGCTCAGAGGGTTGTGGTCAGTGGCACAGAGTCAAGCTGGAGGCCTGTGGCTAGCAGTGTCCCCCAGGGGTCAGTCCTGGGTCCAGTCTTGTTCAATATATTCATCAATGACCTGGAGGAAGGGACAGAATGCACCCTCAGCAAGTTTGCTGATGATACTAAACTGGGAGGAGTGGCTGACACACCAGAAGATGCACTGTGCTGCCATTCCGAGGGACCTGGACAGGCTGGAGAGGTGGGCGGAGAGGAACCTCCTGAAGTTCAACAAAGGCAAGTGCAAGGTCCTGCACCTAGGCAGGAATAATCCCAGGCTCCAGTACAGGCTGGGGGTTGACCTGCTGGAAAGCAGCTCTGCAGAGAAGGACCTGGGAGTGCTGGTGGACAACAAGTTAAACATGAGGCAGCAACTAGAAGTCCTTGCGGCCAAGAAGGCCAATGGGATCCTGGGGTGCATTAGGCAGAGTGTTGCCAGCAGGTCGAGGGAGGTGATCCTCCCCCTCTCCTCAGCCCTGGTGAGGCCTCACCTCGAGTCCTGTGTCCAATTCTGGGCTCCCCAGTACAAGAGAGACATGGCACTCCTGGAGAGAGTCCAGCGGAGGGCTACCAAGATGATTAGAGGGCTGGAGCTTTCTTCCTCTCCTAGGAAGAAAGACTGCAAGAGCTGGGCCTGTTGAGCCTGGAGAAGAGAAGACTGAGAGGAGATCTCATCAATGTGTGGGTGTCGAGAGGATGAGGCCAGCCTCTTCTCCGTGGTGCCCAGCAACAGGACAAGAGGCAATGGGCAGAAACTGAAACACAGGAAGTTCCATCTGAATCTGAGGAAAAACTTCTCTCCTGTGAGGGTGCCTGAGCCCTGGAACAGGTTGCCCAGAGAGGCTGTGGAGTCTCCTTCCCTGGAGATATTCAAAACCTGCCTGAACACGACCCTGTGCAATGTGCTCTAGAGGACCCTGCTTGAGCAGGGGGGTTGGACTAGATGATCTCCAGAGGTCCCTTCCAACCTAAATGATTCTGTGATTCTGTGACTCTGTGATCTTATCACAGTTCATCACAAACACTAATGAATTTACCTAGTAGCCTTTTAGGAGGTCCAAGTCCACACCCCCAATACACTTCACACTTGTTAGAAAAACACAAAAGCAACCATTCACGACCACTGTGATGAAAAACCTCAAAGATATATTTTATTTTTCACAAGTACAAAAAAGCTCAAAGACCCTGGAATCAAAAGCACTTCTGTTCACTTAATTGATTCAGTATATGTCGCCATGCACTTTACTCTTACCTGCAAAGAGTCACTGTCCCAGCTTACCAAGTAGAAATAGGTGACGAGGGTCACTAAGACAGAAGTCATGCAGATGACCGAGACTGCTTTTTTGATGTGATGGAAGAAAAAGCTGAAAACAGAAACCTCTACTTTCCACAAAGATAACTGACTGGAGACCAACACCCTGGATGAGCTATTAATACATGATTATTATCCATATGCAAGAAAATCAGGCAAGAATTTCAGTATCAAAATTCTTAAAGTCTTCAATTAATTTTAGGGATCGAAACTGTAATGAGCATGTACATACTCCTAGAGCTCCAGAATTCACAGTGGCATTCTAGGACACCCAGCTGCCGCTCTAGAATCTCTTCCTTCAGCAAATCTGTCCCCACCTGGCTAGCACAGAACACAAATTACTCAATAACTCCAAACGTACTGCTGTACATGATGCACACATAAATTTAACGGCAGGACTCAGGATAACCCTTACCCTCCCAAGTCAGCATCTGGTTCCCTCACAACGAAACATCTGTAACAAGGAAGGAAAAGCCCTGCTACATCAAAGCAATGATCTACCTTGCATCTAATATCTTGTCTCTGACACTGACTTGTAGTAGACATCTAAATTGAGCTGGCTTCACATTTAACTCCATGAGCACGTATCCATCTCCTCTTTACTGTAGCACACCACTGTCCTACCCTAGCCCCGCATATCCTGGATATTTCCTCTCACTGCTGCCTCCCTCCTAGCAACCGTGCCATACTCTGGCCTCTGTGTTCCTTCTCGTTAGTCATCACTTAACAATTACTCTTACCTCCTCTTCTGCAGCTAGCTCTCTGGTTTCTGCTGACAAAACTTTCATCATCTCTAAAGAAGAGGAGCTGATTCTTCAAAAGAAGAGCAATGCTAAACATTTTTATAAATCCTGAAAAAAAAGTGGAAAAAAAAGTGCTGAACTCTACAATTCAGATGATGAGTATTTCTCATCATCTGAACTCTGTAGTCTAAGTTATGCATCCAGGTCTCAGGACTGTGTAGCATCATTATATAAAAATCATATTTAAAGTTCCTACAGTTTGAACACCGGAGATTTTAATTATTTTTGGAGAGAAATACATTGTTTGCTTAAAACACTGGACTGAAATTAAGGAGACTGAGAAATGCTAATATCAATTAGCATCACTTTGGGTAAAAGAATAAATGAAGAAACACAACACAGAGAGATTATGACCTGTGTTACATAAAATATCAGACAGTATGACCAGAATGGTCCTTTCTGGCCACTGAAACTATAAATTAATTAAGAACTTTGCCTGAAAATTCTTAAATAACATTTTCAACACAACACTTTCCTTACATTGCACAGTGAGCACCACAGACTAGTCTGACATAGTAAGAAGATATAAGATCTCATTTTCTTATTGCCCAAGACCTTATGAAATTATTTTTTTAACACGGTAGAATTCTACACTCATCTTGTACAGGCGTAAGTTAAGGCCACACGTCGTCTGTTCTAAACGTGCACAAGTCTGCTCTGCCCAAACCCAGCCAAAACAAGAGTCGTGCAGCCTGTTCATATGGTATGTATGACTTAAAGTGCGCATCTTTGCAATACTGCTACCAAAACACTATCACTATATCGCCTTGAGGATGTCCTTCAGGAGAAAAAAGGAGGATCTGTCTTTGATGGGGTTCACAACCAGTTGAGGACTATGGCGGAAAATGGCTGTGGGATTACTGAGATCCCATCCTCCTTGCCCACTCTTGTGTAATGTCTCCCACTCCTTCTGCTCAGGACAGACAGACCTTGCATGGCTTTTGCTCTTGCACTTTGCTTGGAGAAGGAAAACTTCCACCAGCAAGCCTGATGGAGAGCACAGCCTGCTCCCAAACCCCTTCCTTCCCTGCTGCTGGAAGAAATGAGGTGCACCACCATAGGATAGAGATCACCTTTACAGAGTGCCAAGCTGCTACACCCTGTCTCTCAGCTCTGTTTTTTACTTTGGCTTTAAGTGAGGTGCATGGTTTCCATTTAGCTTAGGAATCCCAAAGAGACTGTGGAAGTGAACCTGCTTCACGAAACTCTGGTGTCACTGTGGATATATATAACTGTACCAGAGCAACTTCACCGACCAATACTCCCAGGACAGTCTTTAGGATACTATTTTCACTGTAGAATTTTGTTCAAGTTTTGACTCTTTCTCTGCCCATCCATTTTTAGTTACAGCTAAACAGGAACTTGCCAAGCAAAAATCTGATTTAACATGAAAGCTGTGATTCTGACACCAACCTGATGTTGGAGCTTCCCTTTAAGAAATAAGCAAACGACACCACTGCAGCAAGCATATCTTCACAGTCATATCCATACCAGGGTAAAACTAGAGTTCACTTAATACCCCTGTGTTTAACAGAGGTCTCAGCACAGACTTCAATTTTGCCAGGAGCATACTGGTAATCTCTGGGCTCTCTCATAGGTTTTCAGTCATGTACAGTCTCAAAGCCATGTCTTTCCCTTTTCTGTGTGCACTGTGCTACTACCCACAGGAAGGAAATACAGGTCTACAACTCCATAAGTACTTTTTCAGCAGAGTGTTGACTATCCAGACCTTCATTATCTGAATTTATTTGAAGAAATGGTCTCATGTATTATTATATTGAAAATGTCCTTCACCATCTGAAACCGTTACTGTTAAGATTTATTTCATATTGCCTATGTCCTTGAGAAATAACACTTGTAATAGCTTTGTGATGAGCATTTAACTATGTTTCTTTCCTTTACCTTTGAAATTTTGTCTAATGAGGCCTATCTTAAACAGGCTCAGCTCCCAGGGCTTGCTGCCAATCCTCTTTACAGTTCAAGTTTTCATCTGCATCTGCCAAGAGGTTGATTTAATCAGATGTATTAATTTTTCAGTCTTAAATGTTATAGTCTTGTATATAACACTAGACTAGAACACCCGGGCATCTGTTTTTAAGACTTTTTTAAGATATGCATTTTTAGACAACAGAGGCCCTTCTGACAGCCAGGATGATTGAAATATAATACAAATACGGGCATATGGGCTGTAATATAGGATTCAGACAGGACATCCCAGCAGCCTTGGGTTTTGTTACCCATCTTCTATCCCTCACACAGCCAGGAATAGGTGTACACATCCAAAGATACCACTGTTACAAATTGTGAGGCTTACATGAAAATCTTCTGATGACTTTGGTGGAAGAAAGGGGAAGTGCAGAGAGAGGCTCCTGCACTATGCACATACTCAAAAATACAAGTGTTTGAGAATGGCCCATTAAAGCCTTGTGCCTCCTGCTCTGTGTATGACTATGCTATACTTCATAAGGCGATAAAGAGGCAGTGATTTTGAGCATGTGAAATCTCCGAGTTCTTGCTTTCATTTCCACTCTCTCACAGATTTTTCCAGAGAGAATATAAGTCCTGTTCTAAAGCTCCTCTTTTTTTTTTTTAATATGACGTTAAATGTCTCTCTCATCAAAAGGATGCTCAGAATACTCTCTGTGGCCATGAAGCTATACATGTTATCTACAAAAAGCACCCATTAACAGCTTTAATTGATCTTCCTCCTCTATTCCATTACATCTCTGACAACACCTGACAATATAAGACTTTAAAAAAGGAATAGCCGTTACCCAGATCTATGGCCCTCTCCCACTCCAATGGCATCCTTTTCCCTTTTCCTCGCTTTCCTCCCCATGGCTAATGATCACACTTAGGAAGAGCATGTGGTCTACCTCTACTAGCATTACCTGCTCTAATCGACTTTAGCTGCCATTGCCTGTATCATGGAAGCGCAGGAACAACTCTGACTAAAACGTCTGTCCTTTTGCATCTCTCTGGTATGGTGCAACTCGCCTCCTCTTCTCCATTTTTGCCATTACACTCTTGAAGTAGCTGGAGGTGCTATGCACAGGGCAAGCAGATGCACTAAGCGTGAGTCCGCAATGAAGCAGGAGGAGCAATCACTCCCACTCTGTCACCTTCTTCCCCAGTTGGAGATTTTTTTCTCCCTTACCAAGGATCTCCTTTGATTTCATTGATGAGACAGTAGAAGAGCTTGGTTCTACTAATCAATGAAGAACCTGCAAGCAGTCAAGCAACTGAGCAACAAACTGAGCACAAAAATGTGCCGATGCAAATAAGGAGCGTGCAAGGCGAACATACTGCACAATACATGTCCCCAGCCTTCCAGTTTCGATACTTTTTTTGTGTCTTCCTATCTGATAACAATCACACCAATGTCTATGGGAGAGGATCCTTGGAGCAGTGAAGCACCAGGTCCTCTGAAAATTCTGAGGATTGGTGATATCCAAGTCATTTCTAAAGCACAATTCTGGTCACAATCCCCTCCCAGCGTGGTGCTGTACGGTTCACCACATTTTATTACTAGGCTCAGCGCTCTCTCCTCCAAGCTATATAATCAGAGAGGGCGACGTTTTGTCAAGGCCCCTGACTCGCGATGCTAATAGCTGCACACTGATCGCCTCCCCTCCCCAGCGTGCAGCCCGTTAAGTCATTCTGCCCGGGTGCCGTCTCACTCGGGTTGGCCACCGGTGCTTTCGGGGCTCGGGAAGGGAGCACTGTAAGTGCTGTGCGGGCAGATCTGCCGGAGCGCCCCCGCTCCTCACGGCCCTCCAGAGGCGCCGCAGGAGCGCGCCGGGCTCCGCGCCAGCTGCCGGGGGCGGCGGGGCTCACCTCGGGCAGAGCCGAGCCCGCTCCTGCGGCGCCCTCGGCGGGCCGAGCCGACACCAGCAACGCCGGAGCCGCCCGCGCCGCGCCAGAAAGGGCAGTGGCGGGCGAAGCCCAGCCTCCGGCCCGCCCTCCCCGCGGCGGCCCCGGGCTCCTCCTCCCGGGCCCGCCCGCCGCACACACGTGCCGGCGCCCAGCGGCGGGGCGCGCCGTCGGGGCGGGCGGGCACCGCTGCTGCCGCCGCCGCCGCCGCCTGCCCGGCACCGCCCGCGCCGCCGCCACTCGGGCTCGCCGCGCCGGCCGCGAGGCTGGCGGCCCCGCCGCGCCATGGCCGTCGCCTACCTGCTGGGCAACGGCTCCGCGCCGCTCCTCGCCGGCGCCCTGGAGGCCCCCTTCGCCGCCAACGCCTCGGCCGCCGCCTGCCGCCCCGCCGCGCCGCCCTGCCCGGCCGCGCCGTCGGGCGCCTGGGGCAACGGCTCGGCGGCGGCGGGCTGGGACCGCTCCGAGCCCTGCGGCGGCGGCGGCGGCAACGGCAGCGCGGGCGGCGGCGGGCCCTGCGCGCCCGCGGCGGGCGGCCCCTCCGTGGTCACGGCCATCGCCATCATGGCCCTCTACTCCGTCGTCTGCGTGGTGGGGCTCTTCGGCAACTTCTTGGTCATGTATGTCATCATCCGGTGAGTCGGCTGCAGCGCCCCGGCCCCGCTGCCGTCGGGCGGGCGGGCGCGGAGCTGCCGCGCCCCCCGGGGCCTCTTCGGGGCAGGGGGGACGTGCGCAAGGGGCTGTGCCGGCGGGGCGTTGGGGCTCCTGCCCCGGCGCGGGGGAGGGAGGCTTTTGAGAAAGCTGCGGGGCGAGTGGCCGGGGAGAGCAGCTCTTCAGACGGGGCGGCGGCCGTGACGACCGGCCGGGCAGCGCGGCCCCTCAGCGCCGCTTGGCAGCCGGGGAGGTGCTGCCCCGGCCCCCGGGGGGACGCGGCTGCGGCTGGGAGCGCCGTGAGCGAGCAGCGGCGCGAACGTCACACCTGGCCGCCGAGGCAGGAGGGCGGCAGGAGTGACTGTAGCCACTACCCGTGAGCGTCTGGGTATAGACACTCGCGCACATCCCCGCGTCTTTCCCCTCACCTCTCCCAAACAAGCAAAATGCAGACAGCGTCACGGCTAAGTGCCTCTGTCTTCTGGATTTATAGCTCCCCGGCCTAAGGCGTTGAGATATAAATATATATATGTGTGTGTGTGTGTGTGTCTGTCTGTGTATACATGTGTGTAGACAGATAGATGTATATAAAAGGATCGCGCGCACTATAAGGAAATCAAGCTATCCGGCAGTGCTGCACCATTTCGCAGCTTTCCCGCGCCAGCCGCGGGCGGGGGGCGGCCGCCGCCGCGCAGCGCGCCCAGGTGTTGCCCAGGTCCCTCACATCTGTCTGTGGCTTCCACGCACGAGAAACCCCACAGCGGTAAATCGGGATCCTCTCGCGGAAGGCGAGTGGCGGCGAGATTAAACGGGCTCCTTTACCCGGCCGGGATGGGGGCGGGCCGCTTCGGTGGGGGAACATCGCCACCTCCCGGGGACCCGGCCCGGCACGGGGGCTCACCCAGCGCCTCTTTCCTTCCTGGCTCCTCGTGGTTTCAACATCTGGAGGGACGCGGAGAAGAGCAGCCAGGGAGCCGAGCGGAGCCCAGCGGGGCGCTGCTGGAGGGAGTGCCCTGGGGTGCGCCCATCCCCGCCGGGACAGCCCCAGGCCGCCCAGTTTCCCCAAGTTTTCAAAGCATCCTTCACTTTTTCCCTTCAAACTGTACATTTCCCAAGGAGTCAGGGTAATAGGGAACTCTAAAAACACACTGGGGCTAGCTAGGCTGACATTCACTGCAGTAGGGTAGCAGCCACATAGCCATCAGTCTCGGGTGCCACGGCTGCAGGGACCTCACAGGTGGAAGCTGAGGCTGGTGCCAGACATTGCTCGCAGGCCAGCAGCACCGGGGAGGCTTCAGGGCACGCTCGGCACTGGGAGCACTAGCTAGAGAAAAGAAAAATGCTCAAGGTAGGATGCTGCAGCACAGCAGAGATTGGTTCCTTCAGTGTGTAGCAGCATGTTGGGGAGGTCAAAACCAGCATGGCTTGTAGACCTAATGCGACTAGAGATTACATTACATGCATCAGTGGTTCAAACCGTAGCAATCCACAAACCTAGTGCTTAACTACATTTTAGAGGCTGTATTTTAAATATACAGCACTGGGAAGATCTGTACTGCTGTGTGGTTTTGGTCAGCCTGAGACACAGGCTATTTGCATGTTAAGATACAGCTGTAGAAATGCTTCTGAACAGGGGCATGATTACAATTGTCTGAGCAAGTGTTGTATGCATCCTTCTGCGAGAAAAAGCAGATGCACAATATAACAGAGCCAGGATGGTTGTCGACAGAGAAATATGCCTCAAGTTGTCCCTGGGATTATGTATATATACTGGATATAACCTGTGGTATGCTCATATTTCTTTTATTTATTAACTGAATTACGCTTGCACTGCAAAGTCAAATTGAACAAGGCACCTGCATTTAGATACCTGTTTAAAGAGAGCGTCTTCCCAAAGATTACAATCTAAAAACAAAAGTCAGAAGTAATAGGAGAAAACAAAAATGTGTTTTCATTTTACAGATGAAAGTACAAGAACATTAAATGGCTTCTTGAACACCATCCAGAAATTGTATGGCAAAGACAGACTGAATGCAGGTCTGCTGTGCTTTAACGGCAGGAGCAGCTTTCCATATGACAGAGTTGCTTCCCAATTAATATCATGCAGCTATTTACCAATTTGGAATGAAGAAGAACATACATGTTATGATTGAATAGGATCTGTGGTTTAAGTAACACAAAAATGCATTTCCTTTCTATGCTTCTCTGTAGGTTTAGTCTACCTCCACTACAGTAGGGAACTTTTTTATTTATTTCCTGCTGCAAGGTGTACTAAGATGCCAGTATTCCCAGTCATTCCCAGTTGATATGCATGATGCAAATGATGAGTGCATGTGCTCATATATCCTTGGATCCAGCGGAAGATAGGAGCAAACCTTTCACTGGACTGAATTTGACGTCATATAAAGCTCCTTTTCTTTTTTTTTCTTGCACCACACCTGCTCAGGAAGAGCTAAGTCTTGAAGTTTATGTTAAATTTGAGACAGATTGAGGGTACTAGAAATCAGATTTTAAAAGCAAGGATGGATACCTAATTTACCCTGGAAATGCTAGGAGTTGGGAGGCAGGTGCTTAAAAATCTGAAACACTGTCCCTTACTCACCTCTGTTAATCTAGCCCCAGTGAAAGCAACAGTGACTTCTTACCCAGTGCTGCATGTTGCCATTGCGCCATAATCTCAGCTTCTTTAGAAATATTTTTGGGGGAATAACTATTGCATTATTCCTATAAACAGATAAACTTGAAACTCCATCCAGTCATTTCAGCTTTTCCAGATGAGTCAGATCCATGAGTTTGGAGACAGAATTGTGCAAGTCCTTGTTGGACGTGGAACCCTCGTTTCCGATCCACAATGCTGCCATGTTATCCTTGCTGTAGGAAACAGAAGTCAAAAAGGGGACACGTCCAAAAAGGAGATAGAAATGTAATGTCATTATCTATATGAAAATGTAGATTCCACAAGTCCTTTGCCCCGTTTTCCCTTGGCCAGATTTCCAGTGTAAGGAGCAATGATTTTATATACATATTACTATATAATTAATGCAATCTCAACCACTCTTCTCTTTTTTCCCCAAATGGTGCCTTTCCTCCTTGAAAGAATATTTACAACATGATATATCTGCAATGTATGAAGTTGAACCCCATATTACCAACACTGAGCTGTTTCCTTCAGTGAGAATAAAAATAGTCCTTTAAGTGACAGCAGAAATAGTCAGGTTTTATTGCCATCCATGAACTTCCTACCATCTGAATAATCTGCAGATAATTTTTATTATCAGTTTTCCTCACGTATTTCATATAAATGTTAATTATTAATACAAACATAGTGTTGTTACACCTGTGTCAACAGCAAATGCTACTTCTAGCTGCTGCAGAGTATGACAGCACAGAGTACAATTAGTACCATGTGGTATGAATTAATTTTCACAATAATCTATAGGCTTTTCCTGCTCTCTAGTCAAGTCAATGGGATATTAGTCACAGATTAGAGTGGGACGAAGAGTATGCCCTGTGATTAAGGCAGTTTGCACAATGCTAGAAAGCTATAATAGAATTGTAGCTGAACATCTTCAGCATCGCATGTCTGGAAGAGTGGAATAGCTCTCTAAGGTCCCAGTCCTCCACAATGCTAAGTGCCATGAGATGACCGTAATTCAATCAATAGCCCTTAAAGTCATTCAAGTCAAGATTCATCCCTTAATTGCTTTGCTATTAATTTTGTCACGTATCATAAACAAAGGTGCCTGAGGTACTCTGTGATCCTTCACAAGAGGAAAGAAATGTCTTGTTTCATTGTAGTCAGTCATTACTCTGTTTTTTTTTTTAAAAAGCTTCCTGCTCCGAAACTAAAAGCTGTCTTTTTACATTTCTCAGAACAACCTCTGAATAATGTTTTGAAGGGACAAAGAGCTCTGATGAAAAAACACTCTCATCTGGAAAGATTGTACGATACAATAAAGCTCTGGTTACTTCAGCCCTGTTCTCATGCACCTTAGGAAAAGAGTGTTTTCCTAAGGAGGAGGGAATATGGGATGAAATTGCAATTATAAAAAGGATTGATATCTCAAGAGGAATAAATATTCTCACATATGTGCAAATAAAGGGAAAAGTAAGGGATTTGGAAAGAGGTTACAATATAAGAAGTGGAGAGAATCTATTTAGGGAAATAAACTGAAAAAGATCCAAATATTGAAAAGGGTTTAAGTGAAGGAAGTTTTTCAGAAGCTCTTCTTTACAGGCCGACATGGAGTTGTGGATGCAATGTGAAAGAAGGCCCCCAGCATGCTTTGTAACACCGTCGATCGGGAAATCTAGAGACCAAGAAACGGATAAAATGCATTCCTTTCTTTCCTGTCCACAGCCACATGAACCTCTTTGCATTTGGATGGCATTGCATGTGCTAATGGGTGGCCTGCCTATTCAGCAGGCTGCAAGGAAAAATTTCAGTGTTCTTGATAAGAGCAGTTAACTAAAGCCACAGCAACCTTAACCTCAGCAACCTTAGCCTATAATGCCAATTTTTAATTTATACTGCTTCCCAATACAAGGCAGAGAAGATCTGGGGACAGAACTGGGAGAAAATATGAATGGGCAGGAACAGCAAAGCTAAATTAAATGAACAACGCAGAAAGTGACCCACACTGTCCTGCATTACAGAAAGGCAGGTGTCTCTATTTGCACACCTTTTGTGATAGAAATTTGCTCTGTGTAGTCTCTGCTAGTTGGCAAATGTTTGACTAGCGAGCTGCTCCTTTCCCTCCTCAAAGATCGAGGGAACCAGGCAGACAAAAGACGTCTTTGTATTCCCTTTCCATTTAAATTACACTGATATGGCGACAGTCAAAATTCAGCCCAGAGTGCATTGGTCTGCAACCTCAAAATAACCCCAGTTTCACTGAGAGAGCAGCCACGCACCCCTTTCCAGATCTTGTGCCACAGCGTGGTGCCTGGCCCCGTGGTCGCAGCAAGCCCTTGCCTGCAGGGCAGCGCGCCCACCGCGGCAGGGCAGGTCCTCTGTACACTGCTGGCTCCTCTCACTGACCTCTTCGGGGTAGGGGTGGCCAGAAAACATTCCCTTTCATGCAATTTCTTTTGAAAAAGCTGTTTTGATCCCTCCGTAACTTTCCTGGAATGTTATTTTGATAATGGTCTCCATGAAAAAAAAAGGTAAATACTTCCAGAATGTTTTGAATTTACTCATAAAAATTAGTAAAATTGTACGAACTTTTCATGACATGGGTAAACCTAGAAAATATGGTAAGCACATGTTGTTTACATGTTTATATGTGTAATGACTAGCAAGCTAATGACTAATGAGCTAATATATGAGCCTATGTGATCCTGAAATACTCTATTTTATTTCAGTTGAACTTGCGCTATTTTTTTCAAATAATCAAGCATAGCTTTTATTGAACACTGTTGATAAGCTTTACAATTTTTTTCTGGAGGAAGAGGTGACATATTTACAAAAATGTCAAACACAACATGATGTAAGCCAAAATGGCTCAGCATCACAGTCCATCTAGCTTATTAACCTCTTTTCCAACCACAGCCAATAATAGCTGGTGTTCAGTCAAAGAGCAGACGAAATAAGAGTATCGAGTGGGACTCTTTCCCACTCTAGTCTAAAAGTCTGTAGCAGGACTTTCTGAGCTGTAGTTTGCATCAACATTTTATTCAATAGCTTTTTATAGACATTTCTTCCATGCAGCAGTGCCAGAAAAAATCAGAATCAAAAATAAGTTTGGAAATAAAATGCGACAAATATGACTACTCCTAAACAAAGACATTTTGAAGTAAACATTTTCTAAAGTAAATTTCAGAATTCTGAAGCATTGTTTAGAGATTCTAAATTTGTTATGTAAGTGTTCAGAGATGGAAGTTCTGGATATATTGATTAATTGGCATTGTCAAAAAAGATTTATTTTCATTAGAGTTCTAAGTGAAATTAGTTTTCAATCCTTGATGTTTCACTTTAAAATACAAATCCACTCATTGCAACTATATTTTAGAAAACATTGAAAGCAACAATTTTGTGAATTCTTATAGTTAATCTGGTCTCAAAGAAGTTCTTTTTATAAGCATCTGTGCCTTGTTTGGTTAACGCCATGAAGTTTGGGGTTGTTGTCGTGTAAGTGGGGATGTTACCTTTTTTTTTCAAAGATTCTACTTTCTCTTGAAAGCCAGGTTGTAATGATATTCAGTAGCAAGGATTTCCATAACTTAGCCTAACAGTATGTGAAGAAGCATCCTCATTCATCTGTTTAATGTTAAACACTTTTTTTATTTTATTTAAATTTCCCTTTGAATTTGCATGATGAAAAAAAGTAAAGATGACAGAGAATATAACTAGCCAAGTAACTGTGAAAGACATGAAATAGCACAGTTTTTCCACCTTCTTGCTGAAATGTGTTCAATTATCAGCTATAAGATCTTGTATCTCAGGAATTAGAAAAGGAACAGATCTTCAAAACAAAAGTATGTGTCTACTGAGGAGAGTGTCTCTTCCTCATTGTGTTGTTTGGAGCAATCCCAGCATGAGAAAAGCCTCTTTGTTGTGTGTGTGTAGGGGAGGGTGCGGGGACGGGGGAGGCAAGGAACAGCAATTAGGTTATCTTTTCCTCTTCTTCACTTGCGCAATGCTGCCTCTCAGTCCTGGGACGCACTGCTTGCAGGAACACTAGTCAAGAAGCCAGTCTGCCAAATGCCCCTTATAAAATGATGATCTCAAAGCTGCCTTTGCCCCCCCACTTTCAGTTGCAATCTCATCTTTGTCACGTGGCAACCACTTCCACACTTTCTGGTACCTTTCATCCAGTCTTCTCAAGACAATCATGCTCCATCTTTCTATCACCCCTTCCTCCAGCATCTACTTTCCCCAAGCCTCTCTCCAGTTCCCTTATCTCACCTCCATCATTCCTTCCCAGATCATATTCGCCAGCTTCACAAGATGCTGCTGATATCCTGGTGTGTTTAGCATTACTTTTACCTGTATATTCTGTGACATTCCCACGAGTGTCATGCTTCTGCTCCAATAGCTTCCTAACAGGGGATGACTACTGCCGTTCCCTCACATCTCCTAGCGGGGACGCCATCTTCAGAAAGCTTCCTGCCAGGCTTCCCAAAACTACGGGTGTTTCATGTACGGTCCTTGTCTGAGGTGATCGATCCACAAACTAGGAGGAGGCAACAAGCGCCTAGAAGATCTTTGTCTGTTATCAGAACAGAGAAAACAGCTTTTAACTTGTCCCTCTTAGAAAAATGTCACATAGGTTATCACAGATGCAGTCAGTGATTCTTTGCACAATCACACTTCCCTGAAGGCATACAGGAGGAAGTCAAGAAGCTAAAGATACTGGTAATTTTCCTTTCCATGGCTTCCTAGCAAAGCAAACACCTTAACAATAAGCATCCACTGCTGGATAATGACAATATGTCAGAGTTATCCTTTTTAGTAGTTTTTTTTTTCCCACTCAGGGGCATGTTACGCAGTATCTGTGAAAGCAACAACTGTTATTGCAGACCCATATGTGCCTCACCACTAGGCACACAGAAACTAAGCTAAAGGTGGTTTAACAAGCAGGTGAGATTAAGTCCTAGAATAACTTGCAGATAAATGTTCCCTTCTTAAACTAGGCTAGGGAGCGGGGAGGGTTCAGTGTTCCAGCAGTTGATGGGAGTGGGTTTGAGCATACATGTGACTGTCATTTCTATTTTATAATTAAATAGTTCTTTATTGTAAGTGTAGGGGGGAAAAAAAGAAAAGAAATTAAGGTAATAGGAGTTATAGTACATTGCAACTTCTTAAAAGTTTGCATGGCAAGCAGATATCAGTATACCTATAAACATCTATTCTTGGCTGGTTCCTCCCCCCTTTGTGGAAAAAAGAATGAATCAAGTCAGCTGTATTTTGTACAAATTTCTGCCAGAGCATTCTCTATGCAAATGTAATACAAAAAGAGGAATGAAATAATATGGGAGAAAGATAATAATAAAATAACTAGCTGCTAT
This sequence comes from Struthio camelus, assembly GCF_040807025.1. Classification (NCBI taxonomy): domain Eukaryota; kingdom Metazoa; phylum Chordata; class Aves; order Struthioniformes; family Struthionidae; genus Struthio; species Struthio camelus. The sequence goes on along the minus strand of NC_090944.1, from coordinate 79,746,434 downwards.
GACTATTGCAGAGAGTATGTCTTCTATTTGGGAAAAAGCCCTTGCTAGTTAATGCTTTCAGTCAGAAAATCTTTTCCCTCAAGGGAAAGGACCAGTCGTCTTCCCCAAAATATCCATTTTTCCCAAAGAAATACATTGTTTTGTTTTGTTTTCTCTGCGAAGGGACTAAGCCCACTAATTCAAAATAAATAGCAGAAAGAGAACTACTATTTAATGTCCCTTAGTAGCAAAAAAGCAGAAGAAGAGATGCCATTAAAGAAGCAACAAGTAAATTTTAGCCCAAAGCCCAGCACATTATTGTAATTGATTCAAAGCAGGATGAGTCAGATGCCCTCATGACTCTCTGAGGGTCTGTTGGCACCGCATCATTCCCCAAAAGACCAGGACTGGAGACTGAAAAAAGTTGCCTCTGCCAAAAAGGCTTTCGTTTAGCTGTCCCTCTCCCAAAAGCTGAGCTCATCATGAAATCGATGGTTTTTTCCCAGTCCAGGAGAAAGGGACCTGCATTGATGCTCCACTAAGGACAGGGGCATGGGCTGCTTCCCTCCCTGACCTGGCATGTGCAGGCAAGACCTGGTGGCTCTGCACATTCCTCACACCGCTCCCAGTACAAGGAAACAAGAGCTGGGAATTCAAGGGATGCGAGGAAGATAACTTAAGGGAAGAAAACTTTGATGACACTTTAGGTTCATTTCATATGTGCTGTGGAGGAGAATGAAGTAACAAAGAAACTTAGAAAAGGAAGTGGGGAGAAAGAAGATGAGGAGGAGAAGAGATAATAAGTGAAGCAACTCCCAGTCCAGCAGTTATCTGTCCTCCTGTCAGCTCCACATTCAGCACATACCTACAGACTCCTTCAGAAAATGCACATCACGTTGCGATGTGTGAGGAAGGAATGGGAAGGCTGCTCCAGCGTAATGCAGTTAGAGGCTTTGCAGCATTCAAAACCAAATGTGCCTTGCAATTTTAAGTCTAGCCCATTTCCCTGTTGTATGTTATATCTTGGCATCTAAAGCAATCCATGATGCTCGTATATTTTTCCATCCCTCTAACTAAACCACCAACACAGTCTTCACAACCCTAGAGTTTTGTTAGTTTTTCTCTCTTGCAAACACACGTAAGATCTGAGAGAAAAGCCAAATGAATTTTATCTTTAAGCACACAAATAAACTTTCCCTTGCTCTGTAGTGATGTTATTGGTGTTCACCAATTGAATCCAGCTTTTTCGCTCTGCATTACTGACTCTGAGCTTGGGCACAATGTTTGGAGCTCATTCACAGTGGTCACCTTGTAGCATGGTGATGGGAGTCAGGGGCAAAAAAAAATTACTGCTACGCTCTTTCTTAAAGACAGTAAAAATTGTTTCTCTCCCCGGTTCGATTCTTACCCCCGAACTCAGAATCAGTGGAGGGCATGAGTGTGCTGCAAATAGCATAATTTTTTAATAACTGAGTGTGAACATTTTCTGTTACAGTGTTGTGCCTGCTGGAGTCTTTTTTTTTTTCTATTTGTTGTTCGTTTGTTTTCCCTGAAGGCCTGTTACTCCAATTTACATCCTTATATATATAATCTCTTCAGAAGAAGTACATAAAAGGATGAGTAGATTTTTAACCACTGTATGTCGCATCCATGCTGAGTGGCCTGACTGCATAATAATGTATGCGGTTTGTACACAAATTTCTGTGCTTGTTCCCAGAGCTTAAGCTTGATGGCTTAAGGCGTAAACTTTCTGGAATATCCCCAAATAGAAAAATCAGAGACTAAATCTCCAAACAGGTGAAGCCATATGCTTTCAATCCACAGAGACCCAACTATCATGCAAAGAATAAAAAAGGGCATTTAAACAGGATGGCCATCACAGAAGTGTGTCATTTGAGACCCTGCAAGTACTTTCCAAGATGTGGCCTATCTGAGACTTAACCATTTCAATGTCAGACACGCTAATTAGATGGGCAGACAGAGGAAACTTTTAAGGGAATGTCTAGACCAGCCTGAATATGAAGTGACCTTTGCCCAAAGCTTTAAAGGCTCAATGAAATTTGAAAGTACCTGATATCTCTCAGGAAAGCACTAAGGACCTGACCAAGTCATGGTCCAGCCATATCTTCAGTATTAAGTGTGGTGTGACTTATTTCAGGGAATTGCAGTGCAGGATTTCTCACAATCAGCTAGAAATCTACATTTGTGGATGTATGGCAATTCCAGCCCAGTGGCTTCGAAATCTGATAGTTTTTAATTCTGGTTTTAGGAATCCAATGGTATAGACTATTGCTATAATTATATTAGAATATTTCTAAATTTTTCAGGAGACCGTGTTTTGAGATAATTATGAAGAAAACATCTGCATTATAGTTCATCTCAGTTCCTAGAAATGAATTGCAGTAAGAAAGAACAAGAGGGACCTTTCCTTAAATCCTTTTTTCTCACTCATATTTGGGTTGCATATACAAGATGTACCAGAACAGCCATGGAAATAAGTGCTGATTTAAATTTTTCAAGTAGGCATATTTCACATCTTCTAATCTTGCCACCCAAGGAGACCTCAACAAATTTAATGCATGCACATAATCATTCTTCATCTGTTTAACAAGTCATTTATGCAAGAAGAATGTGAATCAGAAACATTAACCTAATCTCCTCCAGAATCAGCTAGAGTTATGTAGGGTTGTCTGTGTACAGGACTTCTGTGTGTTTCCTAATTGCAGGCTGTTGTTTCTTGGAGCAGCCAAACCAGCTTCGTGAGTGGCTGCTTCCTGCAAAAAACCTCCTGTAATTAAGCCAATTTTTTATGTATTTTGCGTTGAACCTAAACACAGATTAGTTGAAGCAGCCTTTGTCTCCAAATTAGTATTACACGGACAAAAGCTGGTATGTGTGCTGCTGAAAGTAGTTATTACCAATCTATCATAGACAGCCCGTTTCCTAAGTGCAAAAGACTGTGCTTTTCCCCTCACTGGTGCCGTTCAGATAGGAGTAGTTTCCAGATTAATTTGTAATGGTTTGTATCACTATATTCATTGGGCTAAACGTTCCCCTCGCCACCATGGCTGCTTTGCACCTGGTACAAGAAGTGCTAAGGACAAGACTCAGATGACAGTCTCCAAAGTGCATCAATCAGGCTTAGAAAAAGCATAGCGTGAACTAAAAGCCTCATAACTTTTTTAAGAAAGCATATGTTGGTCATTCATGTTATTTGCCTTCTACCTTTGAGCCATTGGGAATTAACAGAAAAGACTCTTAAGAAACATGGTTGGGGGTGATCAGGTGGAGACAAAGCCCTTCGTGAGGGCAGGCCAGAAGCAGAGCTGTACCCCGTGGCTTGTAGAAAGAGCGAGCTGCCCAGGCGACTCACGTCTCTTGACGCATGTTAGTGAGGGATAGTGCTTGTGGCTCCCACTCAAGATCCTGTTAGGCTTTGTGCAATGGCTAGGGTGTGTCATGAACCTTTTATTTGTTTTGCAGACTATGACTGGCCCATGGGCTGCCAGTGGAAGAGGTCATTTCAAGGCTTTCTATTTCTGTTTACCCTTGAGTGCTAGGAGCTTAGTGAACATTTCAGTAGGATTCTCATGCTTTTTCTTACTGCTTTTTCTTATTTCAAGCAATTCCCAGTTAGTGGACTACTACAACCCAAATCTTCAAATTTCAAGTATATTTTTGGCAGATTGGCTTTGTTGGGTTGAAGATAAAGGCAGGGCTGAGTTTGCCTTACAGAACCTTAGACACATGTAAAGAGTTTTCTTACTGTTGTAAAACTGATCTATCATCTCCATCCACCGCAAAGGATGCTTCATAAAAATAGATATTTCATGATACAAACCTGCACTGAAAAGACAGGGTAGACAATGGGTGTCAGTATTGTAATGAGCATAATTAATTTAAATATGTAACAAGAGCAATGTCGAGCTGAATATTCACCAAAAAATTGAATCACTATGTTGCTATATTAGTCTTTCGTAACAGAGCTGTGAAAATAGAAGTAATGTTGTCCAAAGCTAATTTCTGCCCTCACCTCATTGTCATCCGAAATCCAATATACTCAGCATTTCAGATGCTGAAATTCCAATGTAATCTAAATACGAGCGTTCAGATTTTTGGACGTTTTCATTTAAAACGTTTTCTTTATTTAGTCTTTTTTTCAAAATAGATTCTTCAGTGGCCCTGAATGAAAGTGTGAAAACAAATATCTTTTAAAAGACTGCATTTATCAGCATAATACTTTTGGTATTACAAGGCATACAGACTTTCCTTCTGTATAAAAACTAGTCCTTCTGAGGTATAGAAATCTTATCACATACACATCTATGTCTAGATGACAGAATGTTTGTGCACCTTCTCACATAAGCAGGCTGATACCTTAACAAAAGAAATAGTAACAGCTAAGATGAGGGCTTCTAAGAGCTCTGTTTTGAGGGACTGTTATTTTTTCATGCTGTTAAAATTATTTTAATCAATTGCTTCAGCGATTTATTTGTTCATACAAAGAACTGATCCCGAAGACTCTGATAGTCTACTTATTTTGACAAATACTCATGTTTAACAAAATATACTTTTTAGAAATAAGTCCTTTAGACATTTTTAAAGTATTCAGTAAAGAGAAAAACCCAAACCCTAAAGAAGGCACTGAAAAGAATATTGTGGATTTCAAGGGCTTTGTTGATCAGACAATTGTGGAGGTAAAATACTTTCTACTACCACAGAAGCTCTGCTTCTCCTTTTTATAAGAACGGGGTGATTAGAAATATAAGGATTACAGAGTATATCAGGCAAAATCCTTTGTTAATAATCTGTAGGGCCCATTAAATGGAATAATTGAAAGCCCAAGAATTTTTAGCTTAAACCGGGAATGAAAGCGAGACAGCAAAACTGAAAACTGCCTAGCATTTAAACGGGATGAGGACGATGGCAGTCCCAATGAAGAAATTTTCTTCCATTTCCAGTTATTCAGAGCTTTTCTCTTCCCTTTCTCTGACATGCTAAACTCAGAGTCACTTGCTATTGTTTAATTTTTGGTTTGGGTTTTTTTTTTTCTCTCTGTATCAAGCGTTTGCTGTAAAGCATCTGAATGGCTTTAATTACTGATAAAAACTCCTTATCACTTAATGATGTGCTCTTAGGAGAGTACTGCCCTAGAATCAGGCAGGATAGCAGCAGCAGAGAGCAGCGTCTCTAAGCTTGTTGTCCAGTCCAGCCATAAGGACATGGCAGTTGTCTTAGAGTGCAATATGGATTAGCAGCCTGGGTGAGGACCCAGGATCCGCACTGGCTTTTCTCATTGGCACAGGCTCCAGTGCCACTGCCCCTGATGCTGTTGATCCCTGAGCTGATTAAATCAGGCTTGAAGCAAGCTGGATAAGGCTGTTCATAAGGCAACCACACCTCCAGTTGGCTCTCTTGACACAGCTTTAGCTAATCCGGGTTCTCTTGTCCTGTCTGTGGAGAATCCATTCGTTTTTGATATACAACAAGAAGGGATACAGCAGAGAGAGGACTTAGCTCAACCTTTTCATTCTGGATGATACTTAAGTCATTATTAAAATGTTGCTATTTTCATTCTCTTCTGCAAGATTCACCAGCAACTTGCCTAGAAAATATTTTCTCCCTTCTTCCAAAACGCTGCTTTTAGAGCTGCAATTTATTGTGTCTCTCTCCCACGTTGCAATCCTCTACATTTTTTCCTAAATAATTTCCCGTGGAGGGAGACATGTATGCCTGCAGAATCTACCTCTTCCTAAGTTAGCATTACAATCTATTGGATAAATGGGGTGCTGCCCTAAGAAAAGTTTCTAAAATACTTTAATTTCAGATTTGATTTAAAACTTCAAAATACCATACTTAGGTCATACTTTCTCTAGACAGCGGTAAAGCAAGAGTTTGGATCTATTTGGAAATTATTAGAAAAAAATATATCAATATTAAAATTAAGGTTACTCATGGCTTCTCATTCATAGTGCTATGAAATGAGAGAACAAAGACAGTACATCTTCAAATGTTCATCATGAAAGTTACCTAGGTGCATTCAGCAATAAGTCTGCATTTATCTGGGCCCTACCTGAACGGTCCCGAGCGTGTCCCGTACATATCCCTGTCATCCGTTCATTGCAGCTGACTCATGTTCTAAAGAGATCAAGGTCAAGAGTTATCACACATTTAAAAGTAGAAGACACATTATATATTTCATTTTACACTTTTTGTGTCTTGTCCTGCAGATTACCTGTTTTTTTTTTTTTACAGAGGTTGCATTGGTCTTGATTTTATTTAATATTGTTAGTTGTAGTCATTCACACGCTTTGCTGATTTTTCTAGGTACACGAAAATGAAGACTGCCACCAATATCTATATTTTCAATCTTGCATTGGCAGATGCTCTAGCAACAAGTACTCTGCCATTCCAGAGTGTGAATTACTTGATGGGAACATGGCCATTTGGTACAATCCTTTGCAAAATCGTTATATCCATAGACTACTACAATATGTTCACCAGTATCTTTACACTCTGCACCATGAGTGTGGATCGCTACGTAGCTGTTTGCCACCCGGTCAAGGCCCTTGATTTCCGTACTCCCAGAAATGCCAAAATTGTCAATGTCTGCAATTGGATTCTTTCTTCTGCCATTGGCCTACCAGTTATGTTCATGGCAACTACTAAATACAGGCATGGTAAGTCCAGCTTTCATTTATGAATTGAATATTTCAATGTTTAAACTCCTGACTGCATTGTTTCTATTAATTGCAGAGGCTTTGAACTAATTTCTGACTTCCAACCTGACAATGCAAACAGGCTAAGAATTCCTCTAAGAATTTTTACAGCAGGCCCTCACAGGCTCAATAATGTTATAGGCACCTTTCGGTACAAGGTGTCTTTTTTTGTTCTAGACCAATCAACAAATTATTCCTTTTGTCTAGGCACAGAAAAACCCTGTATGATTTTGCCTCCTGTTTCTTTGCTCTCTGGAAGCTTGGAGGCTTAGTCCTCTAAGGAGTGCCTCCTCACCTTCACATGGCTTATCCCTTGAATCAAAGTCATTTTCTCTTCACTTAGATGAGCGCCAGTCTAGTTGACTAAACACAGCACTAGACAAGATCTCTGTTATATGAGGGAGCTCCTCACTTCCTGCTGTAGATGGACACTAGTCCCACTGCTCCCCACAGTCAGTGAAGCGTTTGGGAAAGCCAGCATCAGTGCCTGCCCACCAGCCTGCCTTTGGCTACACAGGGTTATCCACCCCTCTCCTAAAGTACACAGAAGCCTGTGCTTTACCCAAGATATTTCCATGGAAGTTGGCAGTCATGGCTGTTTTGTACCTAGTCTGGCATGACATGAAACAGCAGTGATAGTACATTTTGGATTGCTGGTGCTCAAAGACCTTCCACGAAGTAACAGCATCAACTCAAGTGAAAATCCCCAAAACGCAGCTACCCGAGTGTCATGTCATCCTTTTTCCCCAATGCCCTGAAAGGCCCAACTGATGGTAGATGTGATGGCTAAACCATCTTTTTTCCACCAGGTTTTATATTGAAAGTGAAAGTGAATCAAAGTTTGAGCAATTATGGCAATTCAGCTCATTTTCTGTCAAATATACACCAAATCCCAAGCAATAACATGCAAAAGACAAGTTACTTTGGTTTTGGTGTTCTAACTAAAGCATCATATATGTTTTGCAACATTATGTTCTAGAAGTGTTTTACTTAGTAAATTTTCATTCATTTGCCTGTAACATTGATCAAAAAAGACTAAAGAAAGCAAATGAAAAACTGAC